>NC_092123.1:8675380-9017880 GCF_045679555.1 Salvelinus alpinus
GAATGCAGCCTCAGGGTGTGTGGTTTCCAGTTTACAAAGAGTCAGATAAAGTTCGTTCAGGGCCATCGATGTGTCTGCTTGGGGGGGAATATATACGGCTGTGATTATGATCGAAGAGAATTCCCTTGGTAGATAATGCGGTCGACATTTGATTGTGAGGAGTTCTAGATCAGGTGAACAGAATGACTTGAGTTCCTGTGTGTTGTTATGATGATCACACCACGTCTCGTTAATCATAAGGCATACCCCCCCGCCCCTCTTCTTACCAGAAAGATGTTTGTTTCTGTCGGCGCGATGCGTGAAGAAACCAGCTGGCTGCACCGACTCCGTTAGCGTCTCTTGAGTTAGCCATGTTTCCGTGAAGCAGAGCACGTTGCAATCCCTGATGTCTCTCTGGAATGTTACCCGTGCTCGGATTTCATCAACCTTATTGTCAAGAGACTGGACATTGGCGAGTAGTATGCTAGGGAGTGGAGCGCGATGTGCCCGTCTCCGAAGCCTGACCAGGAGACCGCTACGTTTGCCCCTTTTACGGCGTCGCGTAGGGTCGCCGGCTGGGATCAGATCCATTGTATTGGGTGGAAGGCAAAACACTGGATCCGTTTCGGGAAAGTCATATTCCTGGTAGGAACGATGGTGAGTTGACGTTAATCGTATATTCAGTAGTTCCTCCCGACTGTATGTAATGAAACCTAAGATCACCTGGGGTACCGATGTAAGAAATAACACATAAAAAAACAAAATACTGCATATTTTCCAAGGAACGCGAAGCGAGGCGGCCATCTCGGTCGGCGCCGGAAGTCAGTGGTCCCTCTGGACCCTCTGTTATATCCTCCCAGGTTCTTCAGAGAGAGCTGGGGCCTGGTCTCCTGAGGCTGACCGTTACACATGTCCAGCATGACCACCTTAAGGAACACAAAATAAAAATAGGTAATTGACTGTATTGTGTTATCCTTATAGTTTTCTACTGTTTTTACAAGCTGTATATGTATATATGCATTTCTTTAACCCTAAAAGCGGCAACTTATTTTTAGCATGTATTTACCGCAAATTGGTAATGATTGCAAAGAGACACTGTCTGTCAAGCAGTACCACTTTCTATTTTATTAACCTTTCGTAACAAGTAAATGGTTTAAATTCTCCACAATAAGCATATATCAAAAAAATGGTCATACATTTACAGTCAAATATAATATTTCAAAATATAAGCCTTTGTATGTTTTAAGAGATATTTGGATCAATTTCATCCATTGCCACTTGTTATGAACATTTGTTTGTTATTCATTCAAAGTGTTATGTTTCTGTGGTACTCAAAGGCTGACAAATTGGCGATTGAGCCACCAATATGGGTGATATAGGCGATATGGGCGCCGGTACCATCAGACTTTTATCTCTATGGGCTATCAACTCAGTTCAATTTGCATATCAAAGATGAGACTCAAATCGGTATAGAGATATTGAATGAAAGCTAATTTATGTTTTATTTATGCTGGCTGCCAAACTCTCCCGAGATCCAAATCAGGGGTGGCTCCATATCTATATCTTTTCGGGGTACATACACCTACCTCCGTGCCAAATTTGGTGCTTTTAGTTTATTATTGAGTCGACATTTACATTTGATTTTGTAAATAGGGATCTTTTAGCCTATAGTTTGTTAAAGGCAGAGGTTGATGGGAAATTTTATCAAGCAGTCCAGTCTCTTTACAAAGTGCCAATTGCTTGTGTGCGTGTTTGTCACGATCGTCTTGATAAGAGAGAGAGGACCAAAACGCAGCGTGTGAAAAATAAGACATCTTCTTTTTATTATAAGAAGGAAAACGAAACAAAACAACAAACAGACGAACGTGAAGCTATGAAAGAACTAGTGCACACATGCAACATAGAACATAGACAATTACCCACTAACACCTAAAGCCTATGGCTGCCTTAAATATGGCTCCCAATCAGAGACAACAATAAACAGCTGTCTCTGATTGAGAACCAAATCAGGCAACCATAGACTTTCCTAAACACCTACACTGAACACAACCCCATACATACTAAAAACCCCTTAAACAATACACACACCCTAAACTAGACAAAACACACAAAGACAACCCATCCCAACTCACGCCCTGACCAACTAAATAAATAAAAGAAAAAGGAACAATAGGTCAGGAACGTGACATAACCCCCCCCTTAAGGTGAAAACTCCGGGCGCACCAGCATAAAGTCTAGGGGAGGGTCTGGGTGGGCGTCTGTCCACGGTGGCGGCTCTGGCACTGGTCGTGGTCCCCACCCCACGATAGTCACTACCCACTTTCGTAGCCTCCTCCAAATGGCCACCCTCCAAATTAACCCCACCGGACTAAGGGGCAGTACCGGACTAAGGGGCAGTACCGGACTGAGGGGCAGCACCGGACTGAGGGGCAGCACCGGACTGAGGGGCAGCACCGGACTGAGGGGCAGCTCCGGACTGAGGGGCAGCTCCGGACTGAGGGGCAGCTCCGGACTGAGGGGCAGCTCCGGACTGAGGGGCAGCTCCGGACAGGATGGCGGATCCTGGCTGGCTGGCTCTGGCGGATCCTGGCTGGCTGGCGGATCCTGGCTGGCTGGCTCTGGCGGATCCTGGCTGGACGGCTCTGGCGGATCCTGGCTGGACGGTTCTGGCGGATCCTGGCTGGACGGCTCTGGCGGATCCTGGCTGGACGGCTCTGGCGGATCCTGGCTGGATGGCTCTGGCGGATCCTGGCTGGACTGCTCATGGCTGGCTGACGGATCTGGCTGCTCATGGCTGGCTGACGGATCTGGCTGCTCATGGCTGGCTGACGGATCTGGCTGCTCATGGCTGGCTGACGGATCTGGCTGCTCATGGCTGGCTGACGGATCTGGCTGCTCATGGCTGGCTGACGGATCTGGCTGCTCATGGCTGGCTGACGGATCTGGCTGCTCATGGCTGGCTGACGGATCTGGCTGCTCATGGCTGGCTGACGGATCTGTCTGCTCATGGCTGGCTGACGGATCTGGCTGCTCATGGCTGGCTGACGGATCTGGCTGCTCATGGCTGGCGGACGGATCTGGCTGCTCATGGCTGGAGGACGGATCTGGCTGCTCATGGCTGGCGGACGGATCTGGCTGCTCATGGCTGGCGGACGGATCTGGCTGATCCTGGCTGGCGGACGGCTCTGGCTGATCCTGTCTGGCGGAAGGCTCTGGCTGATTCTGTCTGGCGGAAGGCTCTGGCTGATCCTGTCTGGCGGAAGGCTCTGGCTGCTCCTGTCTGGCGGAAGGCTCTGGCTGCTCCTGTCTGGCGGACGGCTCTGAAGGCTCATGGCAGACAGGCGGCTTTGCAGGCTCAGTACAGACGGGCGGCTTTGAAGGCTCATGGCAGACGGACAGTTCAGACGGCGTTGGGCAGACGGGCAGTTCAGGCGCCGTTGGGCCGATGGGCAGTTCAGGCGCCGTTGGGCAGACGGGCAGTTCAGGCGCCGTTGGGCAGACGGGCAGTTCAGGCGCCGCTGGGCAGACGGGCAGTTCAGGCCGGCTGAGGCGCACTGTAGGCCTGGTGCGTGGTGCCGGAACTGGTGGTACCTGGCTGGGGACACGCACCTGAAGGCTAGTGCGGGGAGAAGGAACAGGGCATACTTGACTCTGGAGACGCACATTAGGCCTAGTGCGTGGTGCCGGAACTGGTGGTACCGGGCTGGGGACACGCATCTCAGGGCTAGTGCGGGGAGCAGCAACAGGACACACTGGGCTCTCAAAGCGCACTATAGTCCTGGTGCGTGGTACCGGCACAGGTGGTACCGGGCTGAGGGCACGCACCTCAGGGCGAGTGCGGGGAGAAGCAACAGTGCGTACAGGGCTCTGGATACGCACAAGAGGCTTGGTGCGTGGTACCGGAACTGGTGGTACCGGACTGGGGACACGCATCTCAAGGCTAGTGCGGGGAAGAGGAACAGGGCTCTGGAGACGCACAGGAAGCCTGGTGCGTTGTGTAGGCACTGGTGGTACTGGGCTGGGGCGGGGAGGTGGCGCCGGAAATACCGGACCATGCAG
This sequence comes from Salvelinus alpinus, assembly GCF_045679555.1. Taxonomy (NCBI): domain Eukaryota; kingdom Metazoa; phylum Chordata; class Actinopteri; order Salmoniformes; family Salmonidae; genus Salvelinus; species Salvelinus alpinus. The sequence goes on from NC_092123.1 coordinate 8,679,419, forward strand.
GCGTACTGGCTCCCTTGAGCACCGAGCCTGCCCAACCTTACCTGGTTGAATGCTCCCCGTCGCCCGACCAGTGCGGGGAGATGGAATAACCCGCACCGGGCTATGTAGGCGAACCGGGGACACCATGCATAAGGCTGGTGCCATGTATGCCGGCCCGAGGAGACGCACTGGAGACCAGACGCGTTGAGCCGGCTTCATGGCACCTGGCTCAATGCCCAATCTAGCCCTACCAGTGCGGGGAGGTGGAATAACCCGCACCGGGCTATGAACACGTACAGGAGACACCATGCGCTCTACTGCGTAACACGGTCTGCCCGTACTCTCGCTCTCCACGGTAAGTACAGGGAGTATGCGCAGGTCTCCTACCTGACTTCGCCACACTCCCTTTAAGCCCCACCCCCAATAATTTTTTTGGGCTGACTCACAGGCTTCCTACCGAGTCGTTTTGCTGCCTCCATTCGCTGGTATCCCTCCTCGCACTGCGCCAGAGAATCCCAGGCGGGCTCCGGCATTCGCCCTGGGTCGATCGCCCACCTGTCGATCTCCTCCCACGTAGTGTAGTCCAGATTACGCTCCCATTGCCATTCCTCCTTGCGTTGCTCCTGTTGCCGCTGATCACGCTGCTTGATCCTTGTTTGGTGGGTAATTCTGTCACGATCGTCTTGATAAGAGAGAGAGGACCAAAACGCAGCATGTGAAAAATAAGACATCTTCTTTTTATTATAAGAAGGAAAACGAAACAAAACAACAAACAGACGAACGTGAAGCTATGAAAGAACTAGTGCACACATGCAACATAGAACATAGACAATTACCCACAAACACCTAAAGCCTATGGCTGCCTTAAATATGGCTCCCAATCAGAGACAACAATAAACAGCTGTCTCTGATTGAGAACCAAATCAGGCAACCATAGACTTTCCTAAACACCTACACTGAACACAACCCCATACATACTAAAAACCCCTTAAACAATACACACACCCTAAACTAGACAAAACACACAAAGACAACCCACCCCAACTCACGCCCTGACCAACTAAATAAATAAAAGAAAAAGGAACAATAGGTCAGGAACGTGACAGTGTTATTGAATATCGTACAGATTGGTTTCCCACACCCTCGGGTGTAAACAAGGAGACGCCTTATCACCGACTTTGTTTGCTTTGTTTAAAAATGATTTGGCAAAAGAAATTGAACAGTTAAATATTGGAGTAAGATATGATGATGAAATGCTTTAGTATCCTGAACAAGTCGTGCAGAACGTGCTATTATGTGCAGTCAGTAGGTGTGAAAGATGGAGACTCATGATCAACCAGACAAAAACACGGATAATGACTTTTAGAAAACCAGGTACTAAGAGAAGTGTTTTTCAGTTTTGTTTTGGTGAAGATATTGAGTTTACTAGCATTTATAAATATTTGGGTCTTCTTATTGATGAGCATATTACCTTTCTATATGGAACATCTGCCCTGGATGACTCAGGAAGTAGAGCTCAAAGATATTGGTTATGCTAAGTATTCCCAACTGTATCAGGCATGCGTGTGTCCTGTTCTGGACTATTCAGCAGGAGTGTGGGGTGCTACGAGGTATTTAAAAGAAAGAACATGTTCATAACATAACATAACATTACTTTTTAGATGTCCAAAAGTTTGCACCTCTGCTTGCAATAACTAAGGACATGGGCTGGGAACCCTGTGAGGTGAGATGGAAGGCGTGTATGGTGATACTTCGGAATAGACTGTTGGATACGCCAACTGCCAGAAACGTTTTTCAATGGGATCTTTCCATAGGGGGAGCCTGAGCAACTGAAATGTCTGACCTTCTTCAACAGTCTGACTGTGAACGTCTGTATGAAAACCAAATTAAGGGAGACATTAAAAAAACAACTGTTGATGCAATATGAAAACAATTGGGTGGAGAAGACTAATCATAAACCCAAACTGAGAAACTTTTGTTTGATTTAGGGTTCATTCGTGTGTGAGAGATATATTATGTATAACCTACCTAAAAACAAGAGATCACTATGTGCACAGGTAAAATCAGGGATATTGCCTCTGTGTATTGAAATAGGTCAGATCAGGGATATTGCCTCTGCGTATTGAAACAGGAAAGATCAGGGATACTGTCTCTGCGTATTGAAAACAGGTCAGATCAGGGATATTGCCTCTGCGTATTGAAACAGGTAAGATCAGGGATATTGCCTCTGCGTATTGAAACAGGTAAGATCAGGGATATTGCCTCTGCGTATTGAAACAGGTAAGATCAGGGATATTGCCTCTGCGTATTGAAACAGGTCAGATCAGGGATATTGCCTCTGCGTATTGAAACAGGTAAAATCAGTGATATTGCCTCTGCGTACTGAAACAGGTAAGATCAGGGATATTGCCTCTGCGTATTAAAACAGGTAAGATCAGGGATATTGCCTCTGCGTATTGAAACAGGTCAGATCAGGGATATTGCCTCTGCGTATTGAAACAGGTCAGATCAGGGATTTTGCCTCTGCGTATAGAAAACAGGTAAGATCAGGGATATTTCCTCTGCGTATTGAAACAGGTAAGATCAGGGATATTGCCTCTGCGTATTGAAACAGGTAAGATCAGGGATATTGCCTCTGCGTATTGAAACAGGTCAGATCAGGGATATTGCCTCTGCGTATTGAAACAGGTCAGATCAGGGATATTGCCTCTGCGTATTGAAACAGGTCAGATCAGGGATTTTGCCTCTGCGTATTGAAACAGGTCAGATCAGGGATATTGCCTCTGCGTATTGAAACAGGTCAAATCAGTGATATTGCCTCTGCGTACTGAAACAGGTCAGATCAGGGATATTGCCTCTGCGTATTGAAACAGGTAAGATCAGGGATATTGCCTCTGCATATTGAAACAGGCAAGATCAGGGATTTTGCCCCTGCGTATAGAAACAGGTAAGATCAGGGGTATTTCCTCTGCGTATTGAAACAGGTAAGATCAGGGATATTTCCTCTGCGTATTGAAACAGGTAAGATCAGGGATATTGCCTCTGCGTATTGAAACAGGTAAGATCAGGGATATTGCCTCTGCGTATTGAAACAGGTCAGATCAGGGATATTGCCTCTGCGTATTGAAACAGGTAAAATCAGTGATATTGCCTCTGCGTACTGAAACAGGTAAGATCAGGGATATTGCCTCTGCGTATTAAAACAGGTAAGATCAGGGATATTGCCTCTGCGTATTGAAACAGGTAAGATCAGGGATATTGCCTCTGCGTATTGAAACAGGTAAGATCAGGGATATTGCCTCTGCGTATTGAAACAGGTCAGATCTGTGATATTGCCTCTGCGTACTGAAACAGGTCAGATCAGGGATATTGCCTCTGCGTATTGAAACAGGTCAAATCTGTGATATTGCCTCTGCGTACTGAAACAGGTCAGATCAGGGATATTGCCTCTGCGTATTGAAAACATTTTTGACATATTTATCTCTGAGTAGTGGGTGTTTTTTGCAATGTTTTCAAGTACCAGCTTTGACCAAACTCTCACGTAGTGAGCTGTGAGAGGATAGTTAATCATAATAATTACAGTAAAGAACTTAATCAGTTAGCAGGAGGTGGAGTGGTGATTTAAATAGCTCTTCTTGATCATTAAAATCGCCCAAATCAAGTAATGTGGGGGGAAAAAAGTGATGCATAGTAAATGAGATTTTTTTGGGAAACACTGTATTTCAATGTACAGGAAGGTCTAATGGGGGGAAAGAATGGGAATGTGAAATGTGAAGTGGGTACTCGTCTCCAAGTCTGTGTGTAACACTAATATATAATAATAATATAGGCAATTTAGCAGATGCTTTTATCCAAAGTGACGTAAATCGTAAATCCAAAGGGATTTACATATGGGTGGTCCTGGGAATCTAACAAGCGACACGCTTTACCAACTGAGCAACAGAGGACACAGCATGCTAACCACCATGCCCCAGTTACCTACCTGCCATCCAATGTAATGATGTGCGGATCAGTCAGAGAGTAGCAGCTTGCAGTGGGGACATCTTGTACTGTGACCTGTAGGGGTATGAGGAACAAAGCTTAGCGTGACCCACTCTGGTCCTGCTGATTAAAGTGTCGGCAACAGCACAGGGCTTTCGTGTGTGTGTGTGAGTGTGGTGTGTGTCTGTGTGTCTGAAAAACAGGCAAACACTAAACACAGGTGTGGCTAGCCTGATTGCGTGACTGAGTGACGACACAACAAAGGGGAAGTTGGAAGTGTAGGAGGACACAACGTTTTTGCTACATGAGTAATGTTCAGACTTAGTTTAAAGGAAAGAGTGGACGCTCACGTAGAAAAGCAGTGTGAGTGATTTGTCGTTGGTTCATAACAGTCTTCTCTTGAACCATGTAAACACTGTGGTGCTTTGTCATGCAGACAGTTACTGCAGTTCTGTTAGTGTCATAAGCAGCTCTTCTGAGGCTTATATCTACATTATCTCTCTCTCGGATCTTGAGTGGGGTGGAGCGGTAGCCCATCCGGAGGGGTGGTTTCGTAGAGAAGAGAATTAGAATATTCTAAAGTTCTAATTGCATTCTGGTGTTCTAATGTGTTGTAATTATATTTATATGGGTCTCCAGGTCAGACCTTGAGGGGGTGTAGGGGTGTATCCCCTCCAGAGGTGCGTCAGAGTGTGGCGTGGCGCTGAGGAGGCTGGGGCGGTTGCCGTCGCGGGTGAAGTCTGTGACGGCGGTGAGGGTGATACTGGCCCAGGCACACCCCTGGCAGTAGGCTGCAGCTCCACCTGGCAGGTGGACAGGGCCATGTTGAGGGCCTCCACGCTGGGATCCAGGCTGTCTGGAAGGGCAACAGGACACATAACAGTGTCTGCTTAGTACATACCCCCATAGAGCTGCAAGACAAGACACGCCTGCGTATGAAATCAACCCCTAGCCCCTAGATCTGAGAAAGGACTGGATGGGTGTAAACAAACAGGAAGTATTCACATGTTGAGTCTCCTGGTTTTAAACCTCTCTGGCACTAGTACAGTAAGCACTGGCTCACACAGTGGGGCTCCCGAGGGGTCTAAGGCACTGCATCTCAGTGCTAGAGGCGTCACTACAGGCGCACACTTGGCCCAGCGTCGACCGGGTTAGGGTTTGGCCGGGGTAGGCCGTCATTGTAAATAAGAATTTGTTCTTAACTGACTTGCCGAGTTAAATAAAGGTTCAATAAAACAAATAAATACAAATAATGATGGCATGGTCATGGAAATTAGGCTATTCTAATTCTCACCTGAGTCATGGACACTCAGAGTGAGAATGACTCCACATGGTCGGCCGTGCTGTCCCGAAACAGGGGATAGGCACTGTACTGTGGATGGTTACAGCATGCTCCTTACCGTCCTCCGCAATGTGCAGCACATCTGGAAGATGAGAAAGAGAGAGAGAGAGAGAGAGAGAGAGAGAGAGAGAGAGAGAGACAGGTTCCTGGACAGTCGGCTCAATCCTCATTTAATTTACAGCACACGATGCAGTTCAGGAGGCGTTTAATGCTCAACAATGGATTATACACAAACCTGTCAGAATGACGAGGGTTTTAGTCATGATGGTTTACTTTAATTCCAGCGTAGAAGCTCTCACTCTCTTTAGCCAGAGATTGTGTCCGGCTGGAGTTACCCAGGAACGTGGAGACACCGCAGGAGAACTGTGAAATAATCGTATGTTAACAATGACATAAGTAGCCACAAATGAAACGGCATTTTGAATATTTTCCCTTCAAAAAAGCACAAGGCTTAGGGTCGTAAAAATGGTCTTTCTAATTTGTGTTGGCTTGTATGTGTAATTCATCCAAACATTTCACCGAGTCATATGGCGTGTAGGCTACATGAGCAATGTGCTAGGGCTGGAGCCGTGGTGTGTTTAACTCAACCCTCAGTAAAGTAGTGACCCCTGATCTAGCCCAGCTGTGACATCAGCATGTGTGGAACAGATCCAGGCCTGCCTTGTACTGCACAGGTTGTCATGGATATACACTAGTACATTTACATTTAAGTCATTTAGCAGACGCTCTTATCCAGAGCGACTTACAAATTGGTGCATTCACCTTATGATATCCAGTGGAACAACCACTTTACAATAGTGCATCTAACTCTTTTAAGGGTGGGGGGGTTAGAAGGATTACTTTATCCTATCCTAGGTATTCCTTAAAGAGGTGGGGTTTCAGGTGTCTCCGGAAGGTGGTGATTGACTCCGCTGACCTGGCGTCGTGAGGGAGTTTGTTCCACCATTGGGGTGCCAGAGCAGCGAACAGTTTTGACTGGGCTGAGCGGGAACTGTACTTCTAGTACTTGTAGTATCCATCCACACATGGCTTCACATGGCAGGGATGTACGGTCATTTAGCAGACAAACCACTAATACAGTAATTGCTCTCTCAAGTTTCAAGTTTTCTTAGTCGTATACAGGATACACATGGTACACACCGTCCAACCAAATGCTTAATTGCAGGTTTCTTCTAGACAATGCAACAGCATTAAGAAATGAGAAAATATAAGAATACGAACATAAAGTAAATGGCTCAGTAGAAAAGAATAAACATTTTAGCATAAGTATAATACAGGAAGGCACAATTTATAGTCCAATATTTACATGTGTATTGGGGAGGGGTGTATTGGGGGGCAACTGTTTAAATTGTGCAGTATTAACAACAGTCTGGTAGCAGCAGTTGTGATGTGTGTGTAGCATAACAGTTGGAGGTCAGGAGTCTGAACCCTTTGGAGTTGGCACTGATGTGAGGCAAAGGTGAGTGCTTGAAGTGGTCCTATTCAATGTCTTCCTCCTGTGTGTCCAAATTTCTTAAGCCGCCTTAGGAAGTAGAGGCGCTGTTGCACCCCCTGGACAACAGTTGTGACGGTGTTGGTCCATGTGAATTCATCTGTGGTGTGGACACTGAGGAACTTAAAAAGGCTGACTCTCTCTACTGCAGTCCAGTTGATGTGGATTGGGACATGTTCCCTCTGCTTCCTGAAGTCAACAATCAACTCCTTTGTTTTGCTGACGTTGAGGGAGATGTTGTTTTCCTGGCACCACAATGCCAGGTCACTTACCTCCTCCCTAGAGGCTGACTCATCGTTGTTGGTTACAGGCCTACAACCGTGGTGTCATCAGCAAACTTAATGATGGAATTGGGATCATGCAAAGCCATGCAGTCATGGGTGAACAGGGAGTGCAGCAGAGGGCTGAGGACACACCCTTGGGGGGCCCCTGTGTTAAGAGTCAGTGTGGAGGAAGTGTTGTTGCAAATCCTCACAGCCTGTGGCCCTTTAGGAAGTCCAGGATCCAGTTGCAGAGGGTAGTGTCCAGACCAAGTGCTCTGAGCTTGGTGACAAACTTGGAAGGAACAACAGTGTTGAATGCTGAACTGTAGTCAATGAACAGCATTCTCACATACTGTAGGTGTTCCTCTAGTCCAGATGCCTTAGGGCCGTGTGAATAGCGATGGAAATGGCATCTTCCGTGGATCTGTTGGAACACTAGGCAAATTGGAGTGGGTCCAGTGTGCCTGGCATGCTGGCCTTTACGTGGGCCAAGACCTGTCTTTCGAAGCACTTCACGATTACAGGGGTGAGTGTGACAGGGCGATAGTCATTTGGGCGTGTCACCTTGGTTTTCTTGGGCACTGGGACTATGGTGGTCTACTTGAAGCAAGTGGGGACTACAGCCTGGGACAGGGACAGGTTGAAGAAGACTAATATCTAATATCAATGCCTCAATGCCACATACCAATTGCAAAGAAAGCATTTGATGGGAATCATGTGAAAGAGTCCTCCCAGTAATTAAAAGTAAGAAAGACCAACCCTAAACTGAGTCTGATGTATTCCTCTACCCGTCCTGCCCTCCTTTCTCTTCCCTGACAATCTGACACACTTTCTTCTATTCTTTAGTTGAACCCAGTCATAAAGGTCAAGAGGTCAACAGGATCCATCCATTGGTTAAGCCGCCAAAGAGGGTCAACCCCTAATCCCCCATCACACAAACACACGCACGCAAGCTCACACACACAAACAAGCACGTACACACACACACATCCACACGTCTGGTAGGCATTATTACCGTCTCCCCCAGTCTGAAGTGGACTCCGTCCATCTCCACCAATGAGAAGGTCTCCATGATAGAATCTTTCCTGATCTCCACCTTCATATTGGATGCCAGGTGTCGGGCCCAGACCACCAGGTCGCCCAAGGAGAGTCCCGAGGTCTTCACCCCACTGAAGGTGCATCGCAGGTGGACACTGCTGCCCACCAGCTCTGGGGTGATCACAGGCTTGTAGGATAATGCAGGGAGACTTGCTGAGCAAGGGAAAGATGAGGGATGAACAAGAAGTTGATATCAAGGACCAACCAGACATGATTAAATAAAGAATCACAATAAATGTGAATAATATTTCTTTGAGCTTGTTGTAGTTGTTAACCTTTGCATCGCCCATTGACTTCCTTACCCGTGGGGCATAATTTAGGTCCAAATTCTGATATGACTAAAAACAAGAAAAATACAGTTAGACATTTTTTTGTTGTTGATTTCCTTAATTCCACTGTGTACTTGAAGGCTTTAGACAAGAGCGAACGAATAGATCAGCAGACATATCTTAAGGCTAATAACAAATTCCATATTCCAGCGAAGCAGTCACCCATACATCCCATCACACCAAACCGACAGGGATTCTGTAATTCTAATTCACCTTTGGCACAATATCCCATACACCCCTGGGTGGGCTGCAGGTAGTACAGGAGAAACTCCCCACAGTTGCGCACTGAGATGGGGATGCGGAAGAGGCAGCAGTCCTTGGTGCTCCCGTGGAAGAACTGCCAGGTGGCACAGACCGAGAGCTGGAGGACCTCCGCTGGGCGGGGCAACGAGCTATCAGTCAGAGACAGCCACACAGGTGCCTGGGTGCCACATCTGTTCATCTGGAGAGAAGACAATGACCCGTATTCACAAAGCATCTCAGAGTAAGTGCTGATCGAGAATCAGTTTTGCCTTTTAAATTGTAATGGATATGAGGGGGGACTTGATCCTAGATCAGCACACCTACTCTGAGACACTTTGTGAAAAAGCTTCCACCTGTCTTGTTGTTACTCATTATACAGTCTACACTCAACTTTTCACTATCAACAAAAAGCAAAAACTAAACACAGCTGTATTGAATGAGGTCAGTTGTATGGACACATTTACATGGAAATTAATCATGTAATTCATGCCTTGCAGTTTGGATGTTTATAAAGAATAATCCTTATAATTCTCATTATACACCACACTTTAAATATTGGATGCACAACATGTTTCCTCATGAAAACCACTTGATTAAGTACAGTATCTTCAAGTAAATTCAAGAAAATCCCTCCCACTGTGAAGAGTTAATCATAGCTTTGCCTGTATCGATGGTTGTAAATGGTAAATAAAACAGGCCCTAAAATGGAGCCTTGTGGAACCCCTTTACACACTAGGTGCAAGATGGCTAAGGTTTAACAGCTTTAACTTACGTCCACACAGCTGGTGGGCATCTCTGCAGGCTTGTTGTTAATGCTGAAGCGGTACCATCCTGGGGAGAGGGAGTGATCACAGATCAGGTCCTGTATGGCAGTGTTCTGCAGGTCACTGGAGTCAAAGTCCACGCTGCGATACGGGTTCCTCAACATGCGGTAACCTCCCAGGTAGCACTCTGGAGCTGGGGGAGACAGAATGACAAGGTTAGAAAGAAAACACGTTACATTCACAGGATACATTTTATTTTTAAGATGAATGTATTTGGAACATAAAAGTATTTCTGGGTAGTTACTGAGATGTCAACCTGGACTGTGGAGGAAGGGAGGGTTGGAGGGAGGGAGTGAGTGGTGCATGGTAGCAAAAAAAGGTAGCAAAATATGTAATTCCAGTGGCTCTATAACATCAGTCAGTTGATTAAAGGGTGGAACTAGAGTTAATTTACTGTAACCTTCAGAGGGAGAGATGAGGAGGGTATATTCAAACAGGTAAAAATAACACTCATTCATTTACCTAATTCCCCTCCTTTCTAAACTCACCCCTGGAGGGTTAGACAATAAATCCAGCGATCCATGACAGGGTCTGAACATAGCTCGCAGCTGAAGGCTAAAAATGGAGAGAAAAGGACTTTAAAGTCAGGCTTCTCACATCCCATGTCTATTCAAGTGTCAAAGAACCTGCACCAATATCACACTCTGTCTACAATAAAGCAATGCTCTGCCTTCTTAACAACATTATCAACAAGGCAGGTCCTACAGGCCCTAGTTTTGTCGCACCTTGACTGCTGTTCAGTCGTGTGGTCAGGTGCCACAAAAAAGGACTTAGAGAAATTGCAATTGGCTCAGAACAGGGCAGCACGGCTGGCCCTTGGATGTACATAGAGAGCTAATATTAATAATATGCATGTCTATCTCTCCTGGCTGAAACTGGAGGAGAGACTGACTTCATCACTAGTATTATTTATGAGAGGTACTGACATGTTGAATGCACCGAGCTGTCTGTCTAAACTCTTGGCACTCAACTCGAACACCCATGCATACCCCACAAGACATGCCACAAGAGGTCTCTTCACAGTCCCCAAGTCCAGAACAGACTATGAGAGGCAAACAGTACTAGATAGAGCCATGACTACATGGAACTCTATTCCACATCGAGTAACTGACGCAAGCAGTAAAATTAGATTTAAAAAACAGATTAAAAAACACCTTATGGAACAGCGGGGACTGTGAAGCAACACAAACATTGACACAGACACATGAATGCGCACACACACACACACACACACACACACACACACACACACACACACACACACACACACACACACACACACACACACACACACACACACACACACACACACACACACACACACACACACACACACACACACACGATAACATACGCACTATACATACACATGGATTTAGTACTGTAGATATGTGGTAGTGGTGGAGTAGCGGCCTGAGGACACACAGTGTGTTGTGAAATCTGTGAATGTATTGTAATGTTTTAAAATTGTATAAACTGCCTTAATTTTGCTGGACCCCAGGAAGAGTAGCTTTGGCAGCAGCTAATGGGGATCCATAATAAATACAAATACAAATACACTTCCCTGTCTGTAAATTGAAAATGGGTCAAAATGACTAGGACTTCAGTCCCCGGATATCAGTCAGAGCTATGACAGAGGAATAGGAATGCCTTACTCTGCTTCTACCTAATGCAGAGCATCCTTTGGAAATCCTACCTTGGTGACTATATTATGAAATATATTCTATATACCTTAAAGGCGTCTTGCTCTACATGTTCACTATGGAGTTGAATTATCAATTACAAAACATAGCATGTTACACATTTCTTACAGTACCCCCAAATTATGTTACATATTTCCTATCATTTGGATGCAGCAACAGTCAGCCCCCCTTGGCTAATGATGAAGGTTTGTCCTGGGCTGAGAGATCCCTAGAGACTATTTATGACGTTACCTCCCTACCGTGCTGTAAACTCTGTTAAAGGCCAATTTGACTAGGTTAACCAAACAGCAACAGCCCAGTCTCACCTCTGTGTCATCCTCTCCTATGGAAAACATGGCTGTTTGGAAAACCTTTGACCTTTGTGCTTGGAGAGAATTAGTTCTCAGACACAGACAAGGTGTAAAGCTTCCAGACACGGTGTATGTATGCAGAGAGATAGAGGATTTGTAAACACAAAACATGCTCTCAAATTTGGACGGCAAGGAAATATAATACATTTTCAGTGTTACCCTCCAGACCTTGTTGAAGACTGAATGTGGCCGCTGGGGCAAAATGAGTTAGATACCCCTGCTGTATGGAGTAACTTGATTGGATGGAATTTGGTATTTCATTAGGATCAACATTATCTGTTTCAAAAGCAGCAGCTACTCCTCCTGGGGTCCACACAAAACATGAAACATGACATAATACAGAACATCAATAGACAAGAACAGCTCAAGGACAGAACTACATACATTTTTTTAAAGGCACACTACATATCAATACATACACACAAACTATCTAGGTCAAATAGGGGAGAGGTGTTGTGCCGTGAGGTGTTGCTTTATCTGTTTATTGAAACCAGGTTTGCTGTTTATTTGACCAATATGAGATGGAAGGAAGTTCTATGCAATAAGGGCTCTATATAATACTGTACGCTTTCTTGAATTTGTTCTGGGATTTGGGGACTGTGAAAAGACCCCTGGTGGCATGTCTGGTGGAGTAAGTGTGTGTGTCAGAGCTGTGTGTAAGTTGACTATGCAAACAATTTGGCATTTCCAACACATTAATGTTTCTTATAAAAAGAAGAAGTGATGCAGTCAGTCTCTCCTCAACTCTTAGCCAAGAGAGACTGGCATGCATATTATTTATATCAGCCCTCTGATTACAATGAAGAGCAAAACGTGCCGCTCTGTTCTGGGCCAGCTGCAGCTTAACTAGGTATTTCCTTGCAGTACTGGACCACACGATAGACTAAACTAGAGCCTGCAGAACTTGCTTTTTGGAGTGTGGTGTCAAAAAAGGAGAGCATCTCTTTATTACGGAAAGACCTCTCCCCATCTTTACAACCATTGAATCTATACAGTGGGGAGAACAAGTATTTGATACACTGCCGATTTTGCAGGTTTTCCTACTTACAAAGCATGTAGAGGTCTGTAATTTTTATCATAGGTACACTTCAACTGTGAGAGACGGAATCTAAAACAAAAATCCAGAAAATCACATTGTATGATTTTTAAGCAATTAATTTGCATTTTATTGCATGACATAAGTATTTGAACACCTACCAACCAGTAAGAATTCCGGCTCTCACAGACCTGTTAGTTTTTCTTTAAGAAGCCCTCCTGTTCTCCACTCATTACCTGTATTAACTGCACCTGTTTGAACTCGTTACCTGTATAAAAGACACCTGTCCACACACGCAATCAAACAGACTCCAACCTCTCCACAATGGCCAAGACCAGAGAGCTGTGTAAGGACATCAGGGATATAATTGAAGACCTGCACAAGGCTGGGATGGGCTACAGGACAATAGGCAAGCAGCTTGGTGAGAAGGCAACAACTGTTGGCGCAATTATTCCTCCTTCCCTCAGTAAGAGCATTGAAGATGGGTCGTGGCTGGGTCTTCCAGCATGTCAACGACCAGAAACACACAGCCAGGGCAACTAAGGAGTGGCTTCGTAAGAAGCATCTCAAGGTCCTGGAGTGGCCTAGCCAGTCTCCAGACCTGAACCCAATAGAAAATCTTTGGAGTGAGCTGAAAGTCCGTATTGCCCAGCGACAGCCCCGAAACCTGAAGGATCTGGAGAAGGTCTGTATGGAGGAGTGGGCCAAAATTCCTGCTGCAGTGTGTGCAAACCTGGTCAAGAACTACAGGAAATGTATGATCTCTGTAATTGCAAACAAAGGTTTCTGTACCAAATATTAAGTTCTGCTTTTCTGATGTATCAAATACTTATGTCATGCAATAAAATGCAAATTAATTAGTTAAAAATCATACAATGTGATTTTCTGGATTTTTGTTTTAGATTCCGTCTCTCACAGTTGAAGTGTACCTATGATAGAAATTACAGACCTCTACATGCTTTGTAAGTAGGAAACACTGCCGATTTTGCAGGTTATCAAATACTTGTTCTCCCCACTGTATGTTTTGACCATGACAGTTTACAATCTAAGGTACCGGCAACTAATTTAGTCTCAACTTCTTCAACAGCCACACCATTCATTAGAACTTAAGGAATGATTTGTACCAAATACAATGCTCTTAGTTTTAGAGATGTTCAGGACCAGTTTATTACTGGCCACCCATTCCAAAACAGACTGCAACTCTTTGTTAAGGGTTTCATGACTTCATTAGCTGTGGTTTCTGATGCGTACATGGTTGAATCATCAGCATACATGGACACACATGCTTTGTTTAATGCAAGTGGCAGGTCATTGGTAAAAATAGAAAAGAGTAGAGGGCCTAGAGAGCTGCCCTGCGGTACACCATACTTTACATTTACATTTAACATTTAAGTCATTTAGCAGACGCTCTTATCCAGAGCGACTTACATGTTTGACATTAGAGAATCTTTCATTAAAGAAAACCCTTTGAGTTCTATTACATAGGTAGCTCTCAATCCACGATATGGCAGAGGTTGAAAAGACATAACACATAAGCTAAGACTTCATCCAAAATGTTACCCTTCTCCCTACATAGTGCAATACTTTTGACCAGAGCCCTACAGACACGAGCATTATATAGGGAATAGGGTGCCATTTGAGACACAGACTAGGTGACACACAACAGGCTCCCCAGCAGGAGTGTGGCATCATGATCTGACCTATGACCCCAACCATGGTGGTGCTAGTGAAAGAATGCTTTGTAGTCTCATAAGGAGATGGTCATCAGAGTCCATTCTCAGGGCAGTTGTTTAGTGGTTTAATTGAGACTCTCTGACTATACACACACATGCACAAACGTGCGCGCGCACACACACACACACACACACGCGCGCACTCACCCACACACACGACATGCTGTGGTGAACTAAAGGGTCAGGGCCCATTCTTTGATTTATTTGTTGTGACAACTCTGCTGAAGGAGCAAATGACCCGCTGATTGGATGTGGGAGAGGAGAGAAGAAACACCAAGGAACTAGTGCTTACTTTCCCTAATGGTATAACTACTAGTCCCCTGCACTGTAAACCCCAATGTGCTGTCATTACTCAAACCCTTTAAGGAAACCCGTTGCACTTAAAGGGATCATTCGGGATTTTGGAAATTAGGCCCTTTATCTACTTCCCAAGAGTCAGATGAACTCGTGGATACCATTTTTATAGCAGTTTGAAGGATGTTGCTAACTAGCGGTAGCGCAATTGCTAACTAGCGTTAGCATAATTACTGCTAGCATTCTAGCAGATACACATAGACTTCCAGTCATTGGGCTCACGCTAGTTTGGCTTGCGAAACTACATCTAACTTCCTTCATGCTTGACACAGAGACAATAAAATGTTATTCACAAGTTCATCTAACTCTGGGGAAGTAGATAAAGGGCCTCATTGCTAAAATCCTGAAGTATCCCTTTAATATATAAGAGTACGGTCACCAAAAGTGATTTTGTAGTCATTACTCAAACTGACAGTAGTGGTGCGTGGGTAAAACCATTGGGGAAGCCAAGCCAGTAAAAAAGCAATATCACAACCTATGTTGTGATATTTGTGTTGTTTGCTCTATAACCTATTCATTCATACCGGAGAGCAACATCTGTCCTGTCAAGTCCACACCCCACTTGTAGACTAGTTGAAAGCTAATGCCATCCTCCTCTCTTTCATGTTGGAAAAACAGTCTATGGCTCTGTATGCTTTTAGTTTTAGTTTTCAGAAGTAGCTTGTTAACGTCAGGCTACTAGTGTAGGGGGTGCGTACTGGCGGCAGAGAAGTCAGGCGCAGGAGAGCAAAAACTGATTTACAAAGGCGCAGTTTAATAAACAAAACCACAGGGTAACAGAAAACTAAATCAATAGGTAAACAAAACCCGTTACACACCAGCATAACGTGCACAAGCACTACAATAAACAATTCCGGACAAGGACATGGGGGGAAACAGAGGGTTAAATACATAACATGTAATGATGGAATTGAAACCAGGTGTGTGGGAAGACAAGACAAAACAAATGGAAAATGAAAGGTGGATCGGCGATGGCTAGAAGACCGGTGACGTCGACCGCCGAACGCTGCCCGAACAAAGAGAGGGACCGACTTCGGCGGAAGTCGTGACAACTAGGCTACATCTAGGCTACATATTGAACTTCAATCGTCTCAGGCCAGTGGCACAATATATTAATTTATGGTTAGATCAGAATCGCCGTCATAATCATTGGCCTGTACAGAGAATTAAGTCAAAACCACAAGTCCAAATTGGTGTGAAGCCAAATCCAAACTGTCCTTCCTTGGGGGCATTTTGCTGCACCAGGACAACCCACAGTTGAGCTCAGCTCAACGCTGATTGGCCAATTATTTTATATCTTTTTTTATCAAGGGAGGATTCTCAAATGGGATCAGTCAATCAAACGCTACGGTGGCAACATGTCATACTCTTTTGTTCCCCAAAGCATCAGATACACGGGCTACACATACTGAGACAGAGGGCCTCACTCGGATGATTTCTCTGGTGAGACTCGGCCACTTGCGAATTGATGGAAAATTCTGAAAACACAGAGACTGAATACAGTGAGGGAAAAAAGTATTTGATCCCCTGCTGATTTTGTACGTTTGCCCACTGACAAAGAAATGATCAGTCTATAATTTTAATGGTAGGTTTATTTGAACAGTGAGAGACAGAATATCAACAAAAAAATCCAGACAAACGCATGTCAAAAATGTTATGAATTGATTTGCATTTTAATGAGGGAAATAAGTATTTGACCCCTCTGCAAAACATGACTTAGTACTTGGTGGCAAAACCCTTGTTGGCAATCACAGAGGTCAGACGTTTCTTGTAGTTGGCCACCAGGTTTGCACACATCTCAGGAGGGATTTTGTCCCACTCCTCTTTGCAGATCTTCTTCAAGTCATTAAGGTTTTGAGGCTGACGTTTGGCAACTCGAACCTTCAGCTCCCTCCACAGATTTTCTATGGGATTAAGGTCTGGATACTGGCTAGGCCACTCCAGGACCTTAATGTGCTTCTTCTTGAGCCACTCCTTTGTTGCCTTGGCCGTGTGTTTTGGGTCATTGTCATGCTGGAATACCCATCCACGACCCATTTTCAATACCCTGGCTGAGGGAAGGAGGTTTTCACCCAAGATTTGACGGTACATGGCCCCGTCCATCGTCCCTTTGATGCGGTGAAGTTGTCCTGTCCCTTTAGCAGAAAAACACCCCCAAAGCATAATGTTTCCACCTCCATGTTTGACGGTGGGGATGGTTTCTTGGGGTCATAGGCAGCATTCCTCCTCCTCCAAACACGGCAAGTTGGGTTGATGCCAAAGAACTCCATTTTGGTCTCATCTGACCACAACACGTTCACCCAGTTGTCCTCTGAATCATTCAGATGTTCATTGGCAAACTTCAGACGGGCATGTATATGTGCTTTCTTGAGCAGGGGGACCTTGCGGGCGCTGCAGGATTTCAGTCCTTCACGGCATAGTGTGTTACCAATTGTTTTCTTGATGACTATGGTCCCAGCTGCCTTGAGATCATTGACAAGATCCTCCTGTGTAGTTCTGGGCTGATTCCTCACCGTTCTCATGATCATTGCAACTTCACGAGGTGAGATCTTGCATGGAGCCCCAGGCTGAGGGAGATTGACAGGTCTTTTGTGTTTCTTCCATTTGCGAATAATCACAGAAACTGTTGTCACCTTCTCACCAAGCTGCTTGGCGATGGTCTTGTAGCCCATTCCAGCCTTGTGTAGGTCTACAATCTTGTCCCTGACATCCTTGGAGAGCTCTTTGGTCTTGGCCATGGTGGAGAGTTTGGAATCTGATTGATTGATTGCTTCTGTGGACAGGTATCTTTTATACAGGTAAGAAACTGAGATTAGGAGCACTCCCTTTAAGAGTGTGCTCCTAATCTCCATTCGTTACCTGTATGAAAGACACCTGGGAGCCAGAAATCTTTTTGATTGAGAAGGGGTCAAATACTTATTTCCCTCATTAAAATGCAAATCAATTTATAACATTTTTGACATGCATTTTTCTGGATATTTTTGTTGTTATTCTGTCTCTCACTGTTCAAATAAACCTACCATTAAAATTATAGACTGATAATATCTTTGTCAGTGGGCAAACGTACAAAATCAGCAGGGGATCAAATACTTTTTTCCCTCACTGTATAAATTATTTTTATTGTCAAACATTTGGGGAAGCATGGCTTCCCTTGGTATCCATGAATACATGCCATTGCAAACGGATAGAGTCACTGTGACCCTGTAGGGGGCCCAGATTTGAGTTGTATCAGCTTGAACATTTTAAGTAATGCCCCCACTAAGCCACTCCTCGAATATAATTTCCCAGTGTGCCTTTCCTTTTTGAGTGAATTGTAGAGTTCCCACCCATGACTGTATTTGTTAGTGACATGGTTGTTGAATTCATTCATTTTCAGTCCTGTGGCCTTCACCAAGTGAGTTCCTAGGTGAATGTTATCATTATAATTAAACTCTTTATGACTATTCAGTACATATCTCATAAAGCCTTATTTTTTTACACTAATACAGTGGCCTGAAACTCATGGTTTATAGGCCACACCAGGCCTGCAAGTAGGGTTGCAAAATTCCAGTAACTTTCCAAAAAAATCCCTGATTTTCTACAAATACTGGAAAGATTTCCAGGAATCTCCCAACCAAAAGTTCTGGAAAACCTTGGAAATTGACCAGAATTTTGCAACCATACCTGCAAGTCACATTATGCTGACTTGCAAAGTGATGTGTAATTCCTACTGGAATCCAGCCAAAGTTAAAATTTCCAACAGTTGAAATATTTATTCACCCACAAACTGCATTCATAATGACTGCCAGTGATAGGACACAGTGTGAGGAGACTACCTAAGCCATTTCAACTGGAACAACCATTTCAGTAACGGGTGCAAAAAATCTAACTAAATAGCATGTGTAGCATAAGATTAATGAATCAATCACTTAATGTACATGCAAAAACACAGATATTAAATACAATTCCCAAAAAATCTACCTGCAATAGCACATGCTAGGAAAAAAAGTTAATTTGTTATCATAACTTTAAAAAATATAGTTGATGTGACTTCTCATTTAGTTTTGAGTCAGTACCACATAAACAATTTAAGCGCTAATGACTTTTAATTTACTTGGGGTTCAATTTACTAGAAGTGTTTGAGTGAAAAATGCCTTGGGGCTTACAGTGTGGGGGAGAAAAGGTCCAACTCCGAGTCTACAATGGTCGTTCATCCACCTCTGGCCTGCTCGCCTCCCTACCTCTGAGGAAGTACAGTTCCCGCTCAGCCCAGTCAAAACTGTTCGCTGCTCTGGCACCCCAATGGTGGAACAAACTCCCTCACGACGCCAGGTCAGCGGAGTCAATCACCACCTTCCGGAGACACCTGAAACCCCACCTCTTTAAGGAATACCTAGGATAGGATAAAGTAATCCTTCTAACCCCCCCCCCCCCTTAAAAGAGTTAGATGCACTATTGTAAAGTGGTTGTTCCACTGGATATCATAAGGTGAATGCACCAATTTGTAAGTCGCTCTGGATAAGAGCGTCTGCTAAATGACTTAAATGTAAATTGTAAATGTCTAAGTTTAAGATGCCATTCATTACTTGATTCACAATCTACCAGTGGCATACATGTCTGTACTGTCCCACATGGGCTATATTTATAATGCTGTATTGACATTGTTTTAATGTTGTATTACTGGTAACATAGTTATAATCCTGTAAAGCTGCCCCCGACAAAACTCCTTAAGCATATCTACTTATCTACTCGTTGGCTGGTGGTGAGCGACAGATATGCACGGCTTTAGAACCAGACACCAAATGACACAGCAGCACAACCTCTAACTGTGTCCTCCTCAGCAACTGGCTACAGTGCCAAGTTCTCCAGCAGCTTGCATGTCTAAAACACTTAGGCCTACAATATCACGCGTTATATACACAACTTATATTATAGCCCTACTGTAAGGTGTTGAGAAAGAGACCTTAGTTACTACACAGTGCCAATTTCTCCCGCTGGTTGTATTTCTAGAACAGTTAGAATAATAGAGAGTCCGGGGCATTATTATATAAGGTGTCAAAGCATAACAATAGCCACAGACCTATACAGAGCTATACCATACTATGCTATGATTGTATAACAGTATTTCATTTAGAAGTAGAACAACAGAAGGCTGGTTTAGATACCAAGGGAGACATTTGTTCCACCTCCCCCAAAAGCAACCCAGACTGTAACTGTATGTATGGCTATAATGATTTTCAGCACTGCTATTGTCTGCGGGTGTGTCGAATAAACTGCTGCTTTCTTACCATATGGTCCATACCGCCATATCACACTGTCTTAAATCTGATGCAGCTGTCTGACAATGGAAAAGTTTGAGAAAATGTTCTGATCCTCTCAAGTCTTATCTATGAATTGTTATGAAAAAGTATCTGGAGGAGTGACAGAACACTGAAAATACACTTTATATTATTCCCTGGACCATAATAAATATTCAAAGTGCAAAGCTCTCATCAGTCAACAATTGTACGCTAAACTACATTTTGTTATCTTCCTTTTTATCAAGGGCAATAGTCGAGGCATTCACGTGTTACTGTACTTTTTAAAAAACATTATGATTTATTCGACTTACCTAACTGGGCGAGCGCTCTCAACTGCATCAGATAGAGAAACACAATGCGCAGATATCCCGGGATTGACGCATGTGTGAGGCTGCAAACTGCGCAATCCATAGTAGCGGTTCACAATTTCACCGAAGGAAAAGATGCCACAACATTTCACAGATGTTAGATCCCATTTGAGAATCCTCGAAAGTTTTCAAAATGTTCTTGAGTGACAAAAGTGTTATCGTTTAGTTGTTTCAGAGCCGTGGTTCCTCAGGTTGTATTAACGGTTGAATCCGTGGGAAGTTTTAGAGCGTTCTTTTCTTTTCAACCAACTTTTCTAATCAAGACACAACAAGTTGCTCAGTCTTACAAGGAGGAGGGAGGACAGCACATCCCGCCTTCAAGTCCACATACTAACCCTTGGGGTGTAGGAGGACCCTCTTGAAGAATAGTCAATAGTCTTTGGTAAATTCAACTGAGACAAAGCCTCAAATATTTTTTGTGGGATATCTAAACTTTTTTGTGAATAGAAATGTTATTACGGTTATAATATAATATACAAAAATATAATTGACCAATTTATGATATTAGCTTAATTATCATTTAGATAATGTTGATTGAATCCAGGTTGTCGGTGTAATCTCAAAACTGATTCAGCCCACTGAGCTAAAGCCTAGACATTCATTCTGGGAACTAACATGAGTCTTGGGAACTATTCCCCACATGCTCCTTTCTCCATCTGATTTAAAAATGCTGCAGCTATGTTGTTTATTCTCACCCTGACTGACCAGCCAATAACACCGTAATCCCCTAAATGTATGTGAGCAGAATAGAGAGAGATAGGGTCATCCCACTGTCGATGCTGTGCCATAGAATGTGGCTCTGTCCCGATTTATAGTCATTGCTTTGTCCAGATGCCATCTATTAGACTTGGCTTGCCTTCATTCTAGCCTCCTCTGGAAGCAGAACTGGGGCTCTGCTGAATGGCATGGCCCTGCTACGGCCCTGCAGTGGCTCTGGATTCTCCCAGCCTCCCCCAGAAAGATGCCCTGGATTAATGGTTGGAGACAGTGGCCTGGGCTGGTCTAGCATGTCACAGCTCAGCCAACGAAGCACACATGTATGCCGGTGCTAGGATGGGTTCAGCTGTCCAACATGGTCTCTGTCCAATAAACGTAGAACAAATACAGTATGGAGGGAAAAGGGTTGGAGACATACTGCAGGGCAGGTGCCTCCCTCATCTTTCGTCTGCCTCTAACCCGATTCCACAAACAGACTACATTGAGTCAGAAGTTGTGTCCAGGCAGTCTCCCTGAACCAGATGCTACATGCCCTGTCTTAAGGGTTGGTGACAAGCTGTAGAGCAGGTGCCAACTTCCACTCCTGTCATCCTCTGGATGACCCAGGCCTGGATGGAAACAGGACCAAAACATGGTTGGACTACTTGAATCAGAATTTTGTTTTTTGTTGAACATTGGTTTGTGGCGCAGCGCATTGTAAGGCATTGTATTGCAGTGCTAGAGGCGTCACTACAGACCCGGTTTGATCCCAGGCTGTGTCGCATCCGGCCGTGACCGGGAGACCCATGAGGCGGTGCGCACAATTGGCCCAGCATCGTCCGGGTTAGGGGAGGATTTGGCTGGCCGGGATGTCCTTGTCCCATCGCGTTCTAGCAACTCCTTGTGGCGGGCCGGGCGCCTGCACGCTGACGTCGGTCTCCAGCTGTTTCCTCCGACATATTGGTGTGGCTAACTTCCCGGGTTAAGCGAGCAGTGTGTCAAGAAGCAGAGCGGCTTTGCAGGGTCATGTTTTGGAGGACACATGGCTCTCGAGCTTCGCCTCTCTCTCGAGTCCATACAGGAGTTGCAGCGATGGGACAAAACTGTAACTACCAATTGGATACCACGAAATTGGGGAGAAAAATGTCTGTTTGTTAAGAAATGCGACCCAGGAGCCACCCTCCCATCTGCCTCACCCAGGCCTGGAACTGACAGCTCTACCATGAGTCAGACTATATACCTAACAGCCCATCTACCATGGGTCGTCCCAAATGGCACCCTATTCCCTACATAGGGCACTACTTTTGACCAGGGCACATAGGGCTCTGGTCAAACGTAGTGCACGATATAGGAAATATGAGGCCGTTTGGGATAAAGCCTTGAGTCAGACGTTGTGTATGTGACGTTGATGTGAGCAGGTCATTGGGTCAAAGACGAGATGAAACCTAATAGAAAGTTTACTGTCCTGGAGCAGGTTTTACTGGGATTGCTGCTAATCTTTACTGCTTTTCCTGTATGTGGATTTCGCAAGTCTGGCAATACATACTGCTGCTGTTGTGGACTTGAGTCAACCTGCTGCAGAGGAAAAGCTCAATAGAGTACCCAGCCTCAGAAATTGCAGCCCAAATAAATGCTTCACAGAGTTCAAGTAAGAGACACATCTCAACATCAACTATTCAGAGGAGACTGCGTGAATCAGGCATTCATGGTTGAATTGCTGCAAAGAAACCATTACTAAAGGACACCAATAATAAGAAGAGACTTGCTTGGGCCAAGAAACACGAGCAATGGACCATAGACCGGTGGAAATCTGTCCTTTGGTCTGATGAGTCCAAATTTTAGATTTTTAGTTCCAACCGCCGTGTCTTTGTGAGACGCAGAGTAGGTGAACGGAATATCTTTGCATGTGTGGCTCCCACCGTGAAGCATGGAGGAGGAGGTGTGATGGTGCTTTGCTGGTGACACTGTCTGTGATTTATTTAGAATCCAAGGCACACTTAACCAGCATGGCTACCACAGCATTCTGCAGCGATATACCATCCCATCATTTGTTTTTCAACAGGACAATGACCCAACACACCTCCAGGCAGTGTAAGGGCTATTTGACCAAGGAGAGTGATGGAGTGCTGCATCAGATGACCTGGCCTCCGCAATCACCCGACCTCAACCCAATTGAGATGGTTTGGAATTAGTTGGACTGCAGAGTGAAGGAAAAGCAGCCAACAAGTGCTCAGCATGTTGGAAAAGCATTTCAGGCGAAGCTGGTTGAGAGAATGCCAAGAGTGTGCAAAGCTGTCATCAAGGCGAAGGGTGGCCTCTTTGAAGAATCTTAAATATCAAATCTATTTTGATTTAACACTTTTTTTGGTACTACATGATTCCATATGTGTTATTTCAGAGTGATGACTTCACTATTATTCTATAATGTAGAAAATAGTAAAAATTATGAAAAACCCTTGAATGAGTAGGTGTGTCCAAACTTTTGACTGGTACTGTAAAAAACAATAATATAGGAGCAAGGTGGGCACTGTATAATTTTTTATATATATACAGTATACATTTTGCTTAGAAAACTTCTGAGGCCAAATAATATCACCAGTAGGCTGCCTATTGGGGAATCCTGCTATAGTGGCTAACCACTGATTTTACTGATGTCTAGCTAAAGTGAAATTAGACCCGTGTCTGGTGGAAATCCACACATCTCCGAAGATATTGCTTTTGATTTCCATCGGAAGAAACTTCATAAAACGTTCATAGCAAAGAAGGTGTCTGATATCCAGCAGATTTCCTCCTGTAGCCTACTGCGTGAGTCTTCCTACCTTATGCCAAAGCTACTTCTCACTAGAACGAGCAAACGAACAAGAAGGTTGTGACAGGTTTTATACAGTGCCCACCCTGTGTCCTACTTCCTTTCAAAGTGTCGGCTCCTGCAGTGCTCAAAGAAATGAACGTACCCTCCTCATTAGTTCACTTGTGAGGTCCGCTCTTGAGTGTTTGTTTAGACAGTTACTTTTCCTGTTACATAGCCTAAGTAGGGGAGACTGGGGTAGTTGTAGCACTTTTGGGCTTTCTATGACTTGGTACTCTCTAATGGTGTATCTTCACTAACTGTAACCTATACAATATTTACAAGCCTTGTCAATTTACACTCCAATTATTACATTATAACAGGGAAGTAAAACATTACTACAAAGAACATGACGTACTGTAACTCTTTTTTTCACCGGCTGCATAATCTCCTGTGGACAGATTCTGCTCAGTTGACCAAATTACACGAGATTTTACTTCTGGGTTATTAAGAAGTTACAGTCTGCAT
Source organism: Salvelinus alpinus (assembly GCF_045679555.1). Lineage (NCBI taxonomy): Eukaryota > Metazoa > Chordata > Actinopteri > Salmoniformes > Salmonidae > Salvelinus > Salvelinus alpinus. Next base: position 8,703,805 of record NC_092123.1, read on the forward strand.
ACCAGCAGCCAATTAACACAGCAAGGTCTGATGTTTCCATAATACACTGGAGTACATTCCTGGAGCCGGTCTTCTGAAACAGGATCGGAAAGCAGAGCAGCATAGCCACCCCATATGATCTGAGGGGAATAGGAAGTTCGACTGAGGCGGATATTGGAGAGAAATGCTTCTTGTGTTCCTAAGGTTATATTCAAGATAATCTTTGAAAGACTGCTACTTTAACTTGAGCTGGCCAGGTTCTGGATTCCCGAGAATATATTCCAGAGGAGGTTCTGGCTCTGTCTTTTTAATCCACATTTGTGATCAAAATGGAGTTGTAGACTGGGGAGACGTATTCTCAAAGGAAGTATTATCATTTAACGGTAAATAGTGATTGTAGACTTCCTGCTTGGCTGAGGAGAATAGCATTAAGTATAAGGTATTTTGTGGGTGGTTTAGAAAATAGATGCCTTTAGTCTAAGTATAGGGCCCATGACAAAACCCAGGTGTTTCTAGCCTTTTAATTCAAACGTTTGGGTCCTTGTTTGTGATAATAGCTTATTCATTTCAGAGACTAAAAGTAGGTAGGTAAGGTTTTGCATTATTCATTAAAGAGATACTTCATAAGAAACCTTGAACTATAATTGACTATTTCATGGAAGTCATGTTATTGTCTTCTAAAAATACCTCTAATTGGGGATAGACCCGGTCAATGAGTCCTGTATGATCATACGTTAAGTTCCCTCTCCTCAGTGCCTTGAAAACGTTGTTCCTCTCGACTGTGCTACCTAAAATAGTAGCCTACTCATGGTGGGTAAAGCTAACTTTACTGGGGAGAAGGCATTATCTCGAAGCCCATTGATGTCCTCTCGCTCCCTGAGAACGACAAAGGAGCTCCCAGGGCTAACGTTAGACCTTGAACAATGCCAGACGTCACATAGCTTTTTACTGTGAGAAAACAACGGACTGAATAATGAAATGTCAATAACAGCATTTTGCAACATATTGGATGTCAATTGTGCACGTGTAGTTGTTTTCAGTGATTTACAAAGTGGCATGGGTGGATTGATGAATCCATGTTGATGGATTTCTTCTTAGTTAGAAAGGAAGGGACGAGCCTATCTATCAACGATTGAAAGTTTTCAAGTAGTGTTGACTCCCATAAGCGTCACCAACCAATGAAAAGACAGCATTCAAGAGTAGCATTCCATACAGCAATACAGGGTTCCCATCAAATAAGTACAACGTAAATATCACAACCCAGGCTACTTTCAATGTACATTATATAATAAGGTGTCTGCTAGCCATGAATTTCTCTCACCTTTTCAAATGGTAAACTCCGTGACAGATTCTCAAAACTGTTTCTGACACAATCTGGATACTCTGCGTGGCCCTTGGTTAGAGAGGGTGGGAAAATCACAGGGAGGCTGACAACACAACCAGCCCTCTGCAGTGTGTGCTGGCAGGTGTGCTTTCAGATAAGGAGCAGCTAGTGGAATATAAACGGTGCCTAGTAGAATACAGAGGAGCTGTGAGACTCATTCCCCGAAGGAAAACCCAACCAATGTGCATGCAGAGACGAGAAAATAATTCTGATCGCAAGGATACAGTACATTGAATATAGTAGTGCCCCACACAATCTCATGAGTGCTCATATTGCTGAAGTAATTTACTTTTCTCCATTGCTTTTGAAAATATCTGTTCGTGGAAACAAAATGTGATAATGTAGTTTCCTGGTTTTGGTGCTGTGGCTTAACTGATGCAGTGATGCAAAACAACTTAGGGGACACATAGTGCCCCCTACTGACCCAACAATTACCACCCCCAAAGACAATCAACAGCTAAAGGAACAGTCCTGGGCCCGGACGCTATCGTTCTGATGATGAACTTAGCCTTAAGACGCTTTTGGGAAACTGGGCCCAGACATGTTCACTCAGTTGCAATGTTTTTAAGTCTGAGCAAAAGGTCCTGTTTGCAATCAAATTGGGGAACCAGAGGTATACAACAATACATTTTTATATAAAAAACAGCAACACAATATATATATATATATATGAGCAGTAGTGTATTTGAAAGGTCAAGAAACCCCCCCCCCCATTTATTACATCTCGATGCACTGTACAGTTTTGTATAAAAGTACCACACGTAATATCTTGTCAGAAAATACAAGCCAAACTGGACATATATAAATCATATATAAAATTATAAAACTTCCGTTACATCTTTTATCGTCATTTGAGAAGGTAAATACTGTATACATGAATGTAGGCTGTGACACCATAGTACACTTTTTTTGTGGTCCTATCCTTGAAACACATTGATTATAGCGATCAGGTGGTAACAGTTGCGAGCTCAAAGCATCATAGCAGGGACTACTTCAGTTGAAGGAAAGCATTGAAGGGAAGGTCATTTTCAGGTGCTGCTTTTTCAGTGCAATGCAAAAGATACACATCGCAGTGTTGCCTGATGATGCCTCAGACATGACACGGAAACAGAAAATTCTAGTGTGATATGGACATATAAAAATCCTTCTTTTCATTTTGTACATTTATACAGCTCATATAAAATATTATACCAATAGCGTACTGTAAAAGGCTATGCAACTGTCTCTCGTATAGTTGCCTCCAGTTTCTTTGGGAGTAGCTCGCTTCTCTCTTCGACATTGATGACGGGCGTCCGACAGTTCTGTCCCTGATCAAGGTATAACTTAGCGTATACTGGGTTGGAGTTTATGGCCTGGGGAAAGAAAGCACAATAACCAAAAGAGAGTATTACTTTTACACTAAACATGGCCAGGAGGAGCTAATAACCATTTCATTGGCCTACATGATTTACATTAACTAGATCAATTAGTTATTAAAGTATTTCGTATCTTTAAGATGCCCAGCCTATTTGGATATATACAACAATTGACAGTGTTAAAAGTATTTTGCAGCACGCCCAGAGCCTATTGTTGCTTAACAAGCAAGACAAGGACACGGTCACCGACATCCCACCAGGTGACTGTAGACAAGCTCTAGCCACGTGGAACACCAGCAGATGGTTCCTTTCAATTATAAACTGGGCGGGTCGAGCCCTGAATGTTGATTGGCTGACAGCAGTGTATCTATCAGACCGTATACCACGGGTATGACACAACATTTATTTGTACTGCTCTAATTACGTTGGTAATCAGTTTATAATAGCAACAAGGCACCTTCGGGGGTTTGTGGTATATGGTCTACATACAGTATCACAGCCCACTGGGCCTTATTGCTTAATTAAAACACATATTACACACATTCCGGGAGGAAGCCTTCCCCGTGGCTTTCATGAATACAACATGAGATCCTGAATTGTCTCGTAAACCCCACTGTGACCCCAATGGCCATGGCTTTGTATCAATATACAGTAGGCTTTTATACAGCATCTGTCCCAGAGAGGACAGGAAGTTCACAGGGAGTTTACCTGTCCAGGAAGGATCTCCTTGGGGAGATGAACTCCTTCAGGGTGAACTAGCAGAGTGTGCAGGTGACTGGACCTCACACCAACACACCAACCCTACGACACACAATGACAACATGAACATCACACACAAACCCTACAACACATAATCATTACAGTTTAACCTTCCAGAATAGAATAGGATGAATCTTTGTCTATTGGCTACATGCCAATATCCACACTGGCATACCACTGAATCAATGTATCAGGCATGCGTTCTATGTAGTACGCTAGTGTGGGTATTGCGCAGCCCTTGTTAGTAACTCAGGGAAAAGGGAGGATACAGGAGTAAGCGTTTCCAAACCTTGTGTGGGTCCAGGGTGAAGCTTGGCTGAAGGTGATTCCCAGCATCAGAGTGATTGTCGTGGTCCACCTCATACATGTTGTATGAGGGGTTACCGATCTCTACGTTTAGCCCACCATTCGCCATGGGCTGCCGCTGGACTATTTTCCCCCTGTAAATCATAACATTGACGAGGTTAGAAGAGCATTATAAACCTTCATGACTGCTTACTACGATTAGCATGACCATTAATCACACAACAGAACATGTACAGTGCCTTCGGAAAGTATTCAGACCCCTTGACTTTTTCCAAATTTTGTTACGTTACAGCCTTATTCTAAAATGGAATAAATTAAAAAATCCTAAGAAATCTACACACAACACTCCATAATGACAAAGCCAAAACAGGTTGGTAAAAAACAGAAATACATTATTTGCATAAGTATTCTGACCGTTTGCTATGAGACACAAAATTGAACACAGGTGCATCTTGTTTCCATTGATCATTCTTGAGATGTTTCTACAACTTGATTGGAGTACACCTGTGGTAAATTCAATTGATTGGACATGATTTGGAAAGGCACACACCCATCTTGATAAGGTCCCACAGTTGACGGTGCATGTCAGAGCATAAACCAAGCCGCGAGGTCGAACAAATTGTCCGTAGAGCACCGAGACAGGATTGTGTCAAGGCACAGATCTGGGGAAGGGTACCAAAATATTTCTGCAGCATTGAAGGTCTCCAAGAACACAGTGGCCTCCATCATTCTTAAATGGAAGAAGTTTGGAACCACCAAGACTCTTCCTAGAGCTGGCCGCCCAGCCAAACTGAGCAATCGGGGGAGAAGGGCCTTGGTCAGGGAGACCAAGAACCTGATGGTCACTCTGACAGAGCTCTAGAGTTCTTCTGTGGAGATGGGAGAACCTTCTAGAAGGACAACCATCTCTGCAGCACTCCACCAATCAGGCCTTTATGGTAGAGTGGCCAGACGGAAGCCAATCCTCAGTGAAAGGCACATGACAGAAAGCTTGGAGTTTGCCAAAAGGCACCTAAAGCCTCTCAGACCATGAGAAACAAGATTCTCTGGTCTGATGAAACCAAGATTGAACTCTTTGGCTTGAATGCCAAGTGTCATGTCTGGAGGAAACCTGGCACCATCACTACGGTGAAGCATGGTGGTGGCAGCAGCATGCTGTGGGGATGTTTTTTAGCGGCAGGGACTGGGAGACTAGTCAGGATCGAGGGAAAGATGAACGGAGCAAAGTACAGAGAGATCCTTGATGAAAACCTGCTCCAGAACGCTCAGGACCTCAGACTGGGGTGAAGGTTCCCCTTCCAACAGGACAACGACCCTAAGCACACAGCCAAGACAACACAGGAGAGACTTCGGAACAAGTCTCTGAACATCCTTGAGTAGCCCAGCCAGAGCCCGGACTTGAACCTGATCGAACAACTCTGGAGAGAACTGAAAATAGCTGTGCAGCAACGCTCCCCATCCAACCTGACAGAGCTTGAGAGGATCTGCAGAGAAGAATGGGAGAAACTCCCAAAATACAAGTGTTCCAAGCTTGTAGCGTCATACTCAAGAAGACTCAAGGCTGTAATCGCTGCCACCGGTGCTTCAACAAAGTCCTGAGTAAAGGGTCTGAATACTTAAGTAACTGTGATATTTCAGTTTTACATTTTTTTATGAATTAGCAAACATTTCTAAAAACCTGTTTTTACTTAATCATTATGGGGTATTGTGTGTAGATTGAAAAAAATGATTTAATCAATTTAATGCTGTAACCTAGCAAAACGTGGAAAAAGTCAAGAGGTCTGAATACTTTCCGAAGGCATTGTATGTAGTATGAAGTGACTGGTTATCTTTTCGAATCTGTCTGCTTAGAAGTAAAGAAATACCTTTGCTTCCTCTTGCATATGAAAACCCCCAAGGCCATGGTAGTGATGAGAACCACAAGCAGAACCAGTGGGACAATGATGGCCATGCTTCCTGTAACACACAGAACAAACCATTCGAGTTATGTTCAATACGTAACATACTTCCCTCCTCTCTGTAGTGAAACAATACAATATGTTAACATTCAAAAAAGCTTCAGGGGTTGGAAAAATAACTTTCCAACAAGGTTCTTCATATGGGGACTGCATTTCTATGTTAAAGTCAGTCTATGGGGGTAAAAGGCTCAGTCTGCGCAGTTAAGCCTTGAGAGCAAGTCGACAATGAAATGTCAGACTGCAGACCAAGATCAAATACCAATCTCTGGGAGGGTAGAGCGGTTCAAAGAGTCTGAAAAAGGTCTCCAAATCCAGACAACAGCACTTTAAAACTGAAAATAGACTGTTTTTTCTTGAAGGGATTTTGTGTCTATGTTTGTGTGTGTGAATGTGTGTGTGTACAGATGTAGGATCATAATTTGAGCCAGTTTGCTACAGCAGGAAAATAAACCTGCAGCAACAGGAAATATGAATTATTATCTGGATTATAATTAAATGTACGTTTTTGTAGGGGTTGATACATTTTCCGTAAGGGCAAATCCAAAATGAATTTTCAAAATGGACATTACAAACTTTAGAAGCTTTTTAAAACTCAAATACACCACAAGTTTGCAAATTCTAGGCAACAAAATAGTGATCAAATTAAGATTTTACATCAATCTGTATGTTTCTGTGTGTTTGAGAGAGAGCGAGCAAGCAAGAGAGAGAGATAAAGAGAGAGAGTCTCTTCACCACACTTTCCAATAACTACTCACCCACGCTGATGTTGCCAGACAGACTGTTCTTGGGGGTAAGTCTCTCACACTGTGTACCTGACCAATCAGCTGGACACCTAGAAAAGTCACAATGAGTATGAATAGCTGTCTGTTGGTCAAACCAAGTAGCTTTAAAAGAAGGCTATAGTGTACACACACACTATAGCCTTATCAATTAGGGAGGACGGGCTCCTGGTAATGACTGGAGCGGAATCGGTGGAATGGTATCAAATACACCAAACACATGGTTTCCAGGTGTTTGGGGAAAGAGGGATTAGAGGTTGACCGATTAATTGGGGCCGATTTCAAGTTTTCATAACAATCGGTAATCGGCCTTTTTGGACGCCGATTATATTGCAATCCACGAGGAGACTGCGTGGTAGGCTGTTGCTTGCTAGCATTAAACGTATCTTATAAAAAACAATCAATCTTCACATAATCACTGGTTAACTACACATGGTTGACGATATTACTAGGTTAACTAGCTTGTCCTGCGTTGCATATAATCAATGCAGTGCCTGTTAATTTATCATCGAATCACAGCTTACTTCAACTCCGCTAAACGGGTTTAACAAAAGCGCATTTGCGAAAAAAGCACAATCGTTGCACAAATGTACCTACCCATAAACATCAATTCCTTTCTTAAAATCAATACACAGAAATATATATATTTTTACCTGCATATTTAGTTAAAAGAAATTCATGTTAGCAGGCAATATTAACTAGGGAAATTGCGTCACTTCTCTTGCGTTCAGTGCAAGCAGAGTCAGGGTATATGCAGCAGTTTGGGCCGCCTGGCTCGTTGCGAACTGTGTGAAGACCATTTCTTCCTAACAAAGACCATAATTAATTTGCCTGAATTTTACATAGTTATGACATAACATTGAAGGTTGTGCAATGTAACAGCAATATTTAGACCTAGGGTTGCCACCCGTTCGCTAACATACGAACGGTTCCGTATTTCACTGAAAGAATAAACGTTTTGTTTTCGAAATGATAGTTTCCGGATTTGACCATATTAATGACAAAAGGCTCGTATTTCTGTGTGTTTATTATATTATAATGAAGTCTATGACTTGATATTTGATAGAGCAGTCTGAGCGGGGGTAGGCAGCAGCACGCTCGTAAGCATTAATTCAAACAGCACTTTACTGCGTTTGCCAGCAGCCCTTAACAATGCTTGAAGCACAGCGCTGTTTATGACTTCAAGCCTATCAACTCCCGAGATTAGGCTGGCAATACTACAGTGCCTATAAGAACATCCAATAGTCAAAGGTATATGAAATACAAATGGTATAGAGAGAAATAGTCGACACATCATAATTCCTATAACTACAACCTAAAACTTCTTAACTGGAAATATTGAAGACTCATGTTGAAAGGAACCACCATCTTTCATATGTTCTCATGTTCTGAGCAAGGAACTTAAACGTTAGCTTTTTGACATGGCACATATTGCACTTTTAATTTCTTCTCCATAACTGTTTTTGCATTATTTAAACCAAAGTGAACATGTTTCATTATTTATTTGAGACTAAATTGATTTAATTTATGTATTATATTAAGTGTTCATTGTTCATTAAGTATTGTTGTAATTGTCATTATTACAAATATATATATATGTATATAAAAATCGGCAGCTTAATCGGTATCGGCTTTTTTTGGTCCACCAAAAAACGGTATCGGCAATGCAAAATCATAATCGGTCGACCTCTAAGGGGGAAACCTAGTCAGTTGTACAACTGAATGCATTCAACTGAAATGTGTCCTTTGCATTTAACCCAACCCCTCTGAATCAGAGGTGCGGGGGACTGCCTTAAATCGACATCCACGTCTTCGGCGCCCGGGGACCAGTGGGTCAACTGCCTTGCTCAGGGGCAGAACGGCAGATTTTTAACCATGTCAGCTCGGGGATTTGATCCAGCAACCTTTCGGTTACTGGCCCAACGCTAGGCTACCTGCCATTCCATTTGCGCAGTTCCGGACATTATTATGAGCCATCCTCCCCTCAGCAGCCTCCTGTGACACGCACACATCTCTTAATTTCATCTCCTCATTTGTTAAAGTCTCAGGGAACATGCATGCATAATTCATTCCCGCATCGAGTTAAAGGAAATAAGCATAATCTCACAAGAAAGTCTGTAACCCAAATGGCACCCTATTTCCTGTATGTTGCACTACCTTTGACTAGAGCCCACAGGAATCTGGTCAAAAGTGGTGCACTATGTAGGGAATAGGGTGCTATATGGGACGCAGAAGGTTTGGATGTCATCCAGAGACAGTGATCCATTAGTAGTTACCTCTTTCCCCTCCCTTGCCCAGGGGATAGGAAGACATGCAATTACGCTATATGGAACCTGACAACGGTGATCGCATGATGATGAAATGATATTAGCTAATATTAAATGGACTGTAAGCAGTATTTAATCAAACTTTCATTAGAGGGACTGTGGCTCGCTGCAGGTACCACATGAATCATAGTCCTGAAGGGAATGACAGCTTGTAGCTGACCTATAGAACCACATCGTTTGTTGCTTGGGAATATGTTCAGCTGCAGACAGACCGGGTTATTATCCTGTTGTCACGACATGTAATTGAGAGGCTAGTGCAAAGAGAGAAACGTCAGGTGCGTTTGTGCTGTGAATGACGGGACGGGGAACATGTGTGGTAAGGAGTTCTATCGTACAATATGTTAGACGACAGACAAGAGGTGCTGGTGAGAGCCTGAGTTGGGGAGTGATGAGCAGGGCGGATGCTGCTGGAAAGTGAGACAGTGAGGGCTGGTCTCGGGAAATGGCAGGAGAGGAGGAGGGAAGGAGATGAGGAGAGGAGGGAGGAGGGGAAGGGAGTCAGGGAAGAGAGGAGGGGTAAAAGTCAGACCTACTTGCACTGGGGTTTGTTTAAGGCAGTTAACGTGCAAATCCCTGTATTCTGACAGTAGTTATCACACGGATTGGCCCGCTGGTCACAGCGCTGGTTCAAAAACCCAGGCGTGCAGCTGCAGCACAGAGAAATGATCGCCACATGAACGAATCATATATTGAGGAACACAGAGACAAAGTCTGGGTCTGAATTGGCACCCTATTCCCTAAATAGTGCACTCCCTTTGACCAGGGCCCACATATGGAATAGAGTGCCATTTTGGACACACAGATAAAAGAAGATCGAGCACAATACATTCTCACAGTCCACCAGCTCGGGCCATTGGAGGATACGGAGTATGAAATCGAACAGATGGAGCTAGGCCCTATTCCATCCTAGTGTTTACATAGGATGTGTGTGTGTGTGTTCAGGTGAGAAAGCAAAGCGTTGTGGCAAGCAATCCATCCAATGTCACGCCAAGTGGGAGCAAAATAAGTTCAACCATAGGAATAGCCTAAGATTGTTGTTTGAGATCTATAGCATGACACATATAGCCCTCTAGGTACGTGTCGTCTTTGTCCACCACCAACCCAATAAAACAAGCAATTGGATGACAAAGATAAAAGCAAAAAACGAACAAAAACAATGAGCGGGAAACCGCTCATTCAAAGCTGTAGTATAGGAGGCAGTGGTATGTACAGTATCTAGGCATACCGTTTAAAGCTAGAATCCTTAATTGAAACAATAACAAAGCACGCACCCAACCTCTGTTTTGGTAATAGGCTGAGGAATGGGCCTGGAGAAATGTAACCACTCTCAATTTCTTAGACAGGACTATGGATGCAAGGGCTGACTGTCCATGATATCACAGTTATAGTTTAACAATGTTTTAAGGACATACAGTTTGTTTACCTTTACATTGTTTACAAACATTGGAGTAAAATAAGATTATATTTTAGGTTCTGATGGGGTACGACAGTTAAACTAAGCTCATGAGGCATTTATAAGTTATATTATTCAAGAATCAATGGGTATATATTATTAATTTGGCTATGCAGACTGTAACACATGTATATTACTGAATATGATGAATTCCAAAAGTCCAAAAATGGATGACGCAACTAAGGATTGATCAACTTTGAAAAGCCTCTAGAGAGTGATGCAAGCCCTAGAAACAAACACAACCAAAAGCCATCTGTATACTTTAATATCATTTGCAAGAGAAAAAGGAACACAAACCCTTTTACCTTGGAAAAACGTGGAAATATGCCACCTCAGTGTGAGACCTAATTGTTTTCTACTATGTCCCCATCTTAGTAGCCTGGGTCTAATCCAGTCTCTACTACAGTACCTGCTCTGTCTCTCACAGCAAAACCACACAACCACTTTCAATACCAATTCAATTCAATTTTCAATACCAGTAATTGTATCAGTGACGTGTGTGTGTGTGACACAACTGAAAGCAGAACGAAGACAATCACAATGGCTGCGTTTACACAGGCAGCCCAATTCTGATCTGTCGCCACTAATCGGTCTTTTGACTAATCAGATCAGATAATTTTTTCCAAAATATCAGAATTGGGCTGCCAGTGTAAATAGCAGCCAAAGAGTTGTACAGTACTTTCTTTAAGAAAACTGATGACGACAAGCGGCTCAATTGAAAGCAATAGAATCAATGGAAATAAAAACAGACTTACTGGCAGAACGGCAGACTGGTCTCAGGGTCCTGGCGACAGGTTCCTCCGTTGTAACAGTATCCATCACACAGCTGACAGGTGGCTGCCACTCTGCCGTTACTGCAGCTGTAAGGAAAGGACGGGAATACAGCGATGACTTCATAAAGCCTGACAAGCATATGTCTAATGCATTTATAACGCCTGATTCATTTTTCTATGACGCCCTGAACCAAGGAGACAGGAGAATGCTGACATGTGGTAGCATCCACAAACATATAATTACTAGAATGGATATTCCTTTCAAGTCAATGTTCCGTGATGGGTGGACCGGCCTTATTGAGTGTACCAATAAGTAGCATCAGTCAAATGTTTCATTCTAGTAATTCTAGTCGGTAACATTGTTTGGGTATCCACAGACTATCAGTAAAATGTCAACTAACTATCAAACCCTAATCCTAATCCTAAACTAATCCAAACCCTAAACTAATCCTAACCCTAAACTAATCCTAACCCTAAACTAATCCTAACCCTAAACTAATCCTAACCCTAAACTAATCCTTACCCTAAACTAATCCTAACCATAAACTAATCCTAACCCTAAACTAATCCTAACCCTAAACTAATCCTAACCCTAAACTAATCCTAACCCTAAACTAATCCTAATCCTAAACTAATCCTAACCCTAAACTAATCCTAACCCTAAACTAATCCTAACCCTAAACTAATCCTAACCCTAAACTAATCCTAACCCTAAACTAATCCTTACCCTAACCCCTGTTCTAACCGTAACCGTAGCAAGCAGTTGCTTATCAACAGATAGATTGTTGATAGTCCCATCTTTACAGATGGTCATACGATCTGGACTATCTACTCAGACGATGCTTACTTGCAGGACACGTTGTCCGTCTCCGGGTTGACAGTACACGGTGCCCCTCGACACTGGAGACATCTGTCCACTTCACACTTCACTCCCTCGTATCTGGTTGAGCACACACACTCCACGTGGCTCTTGCTTGACAGAGTACAAGCCTTTGAATTGGTACAGTAGTGATGGCAGATATCTGGAACCAAGGTGGAGAAAAAGAAGCGTATTTATTTCATGTGTTACATTCCTGGTCTTCCACTGTATCAATCAGTGTAACATCAATTTGTTCAGCCCTTGAAACTGAGCTGTTTGCAAGAAAGCATCTTCTGGAGTGATTTTCCTGTCAAACTTATTTTAAACCACCAGAGAGAGGGTGGAGGAGACGAACAAAATATTCCAACTCATCTTTAGTGTTGTGGTAATTGTGGAAACCACAAACCCCTCTCTTCTCATTGCGGAGACTGAATGAAACATTAAATATTGATTGATTGCTTGTCATAAAACAGGCAAATCTTTGTGTGTGTGTGTGTGTGTGTGTGTGTCTGACTCACGGTAGAGACAACGCTCCCCAGTGTACTCGGCCATACAGCGACACACTGGCTGGTTCCCCTTGCTGACGTCACAGGTGCCGCCATTCAGACAGTAGTTATCACACACCTTCCTCTCACAGACCGGTCCTGTGAAACCCACAGCACATCGACATGTAGGCCTCCCTGAGAGATATATAGAGAGAGGCAGGGAGAGAGAGAGAGAGAGAGGCAGGGAGAGAAAGAGAGAGAAAGAGAGAGAGAGGCAGGGAGAGAGAGAGAGGGAGAGAGAGAGGCAGGGCGAGAAAGAGAGAGAGAGAGAGAGAGAGAGAGAGGCAGGGAGAGAAAGAGAGAGGCAGGGAGAGAGAGAGAGAGAGAGAGAGAGAGGCAGGGAGAGAGAGAGAGGCAGGGAGAGAAAGAGAGAGAAAGGCAGGGAGAGAAAGAGAAAGAGAGAGAGAGAGAAGGGACAGAGAAAGATAGATGGATGGAGGGAGAGAAAGAGAGATGGAGAGAGAGAAAGAGAGGCGGAGAGAGAGATGGAGGGAGAGGGAAAAAAGAGGGGAAAGAGAGAGAGAGAGAGAGAGAGATGTAGTTTGATTTATTTGACATTCTATAGAAATTGGCAAACAATTGTGTTGCTGATATCAATAATCACAAGCATGTCCACTGTCTAACGTCACAATGGAAAAGCAAGCGAATACAAGGCAGATGTGATTTCTCTCACATTACACACAAAGGTGATGCCCACAAAGAGACTCCCGAGGTCCAATGTTTTCCAAACAGCCATGTCTATTTGCACTGGACGGATTTCAACTAGTTTCACACTGGTCCTATGACCGCTTGGAGAGCTTACATCTGAAATACAACATCTGCTGCCCGCTCCTGACTGGGATGAATAGAAACGTACTGTGTGTGTGTGTGTGTGTGTGTGTGTGCGTGTCTGACGTTCTTTCTCCCGCTGTTCCATCTGTCAGCTAAGAGGCAAGTTGTTATTGATATCGCCATGCCAACACTAACATTTAACTGTTATTTCACGCATTAATATTTGACCGCCTCATTTCCTGGCTTCAAACTCCTCCCCCAAAAATGTCCTCAGAAGAGAAAGAAAAGAGAGAAGTTTGATCTGTTGCCATTTTATTTATATCTCTCCACTCTCAATTGTTTATTCTGGAGAGAGAGAGAGAGAGAGAGAGAGAGAGAGAGAGAGAGAGAGAGAGAGAGAGAGAGAGAGAGAGAGAGAGAGAGAGAGAGAGAGAGAGAGAGAGAGAGAGAGAGAGAGAGAGAGAGAGAGAGAGAGAGAGAGAGAGAGAGAGAGCATTTACTGTAACGGAACAGGGGACCTGGACTTTTGGGGACTTCAATGTGCTTTAACAACTGTTCAAAAATGGATAGCAATGCCACACGTTAAGCGTGTCTTGCATATTCATGGTGCTACCGTAGACGTCCTCGCTAATGCAATACCAAAGTGGGGCCATACATACTGCATTTTCAGATACGTCTACAGCGTACATCTCTCAGGGGTAGTCAAACTAAAGAGATTTTCACTGCACTTTCCTATGGCTTCCTGACACAGGAGGCACTGGCAACAAACAAAAAATGCACTAATGTCCAATCAACAACTCCATAAAGCAAGGGATTCAAACTCATTCCATGGAGTGTCTCCTGATTTGAGTTATTTCCATTACATTGGTGTCCAATTAAGATCTAGACAACCAGGTGTGGGGAGTTCCTAACTAATCAGTGACCTTAATTGATCCATCTAGTACAGGGGAGGACCTGCAGGCACACTGCCCTCCGTGGGATAAGTTTGACACGTGACGTCGAGCGATAGTTATTTAGAAGCAGATTATCAATCATGCAGCAGAACTGGCATCTGTGGGCAGGATCTCATTGGCTGTCAGGACAGGGGCCTCGGTCCCAACCAGGTCCCAACGCTCATTTCCCACAGTCACGGATGGTTGAGCGCCCTCTCCTGTCCTGGAGGTCCCAGTGGAAGAGCAGGGAGCATGGCCACACACACACACACACACACACACACACACACACACACACACACACACACACACACACACACACACACACACACACACACACACACACACACACACACACACACACACACACACACACACACACACACACACACGTAGCAGAAGGGGCTTACCTATGGAAGAGCCTGAGCATGTGCCCCCATTCTGACAGTAGTCTTTACAGTGGTTCACTTCACAGCGCTCCCCGGAGAAATTTGGCCAGCAGTAGCACCGCAGCTCCCCCTTCTCGTTGGTGATGCATCGTCCTCCGTTCTCGCAGGCGGGGCGACACAGCGCTCCTGAAAGCAAATGGTGTAGGCCCACGTGTTAAGATTGAAACCATGGCAACCTTGACCTGCTCCCATTAATATCTAATGAGTGGATTAACTCAAGTTTCTGAAAGGCTGGAACTCAAATGGGCTTCACTGACTGTTCTATGCACAACTGCTTGTATGGTACCTTCACTTTCACGCCAATTTACTCAGCATATGAAAGATCCAGTCTCAGTTGGATCAAATGAAAGTATTGCAGGTTGACCAGGCCTACTGCACTGAGATGTTAGTGTCCCTGCAGCCTATTGTACTGAGATGTTAGTGACCCTGCAGCCTACTATACTGAGTGTCCCTGCTCATTGAATAGCTAGCTGGTTGACAGGTAGGCATACTGTACCCAACACATTGGTGTCCTACTGTACCTGATGTGTTGGTGTCCCTACAGGTCCTGTTGATTAGCGTGGTCCCCTCAGGACAGAAACAGCTGGCTCCGGCAGGGTTGAGCAGACACAGGAAATCACAGCCCATCCTTAGGCACGGATTGGACACTGACACAGCCAATGGGACAAAGGTTAGAAAGCAGGGTCTATGAGTTTGTGGAGCGTAGAAACGTAAACGACCGTGCTCTCTACCACTGTGTTGATTGAATGGACCTGGTTGGTTGCAGTGAGCGTATTCTGTGCTGTCTGTTCATTTGACACTATGTAACACAGACAAAATAATGAATATCAAGATGACACGCACTAAGAGAAAATCCTGTTCTGTCATAATGAAAGGCTCAAACTTTTCAAAGTCAAACATGAGATCCTTTTGATTGTGTTTAACTGAGAGAGAACAACAGTGTGATCCTCTGGGCTGGGGCTAGGGCTAATGATGCATCAGGACGGGCTTCAACTGGCCCTTAGAAGTGGCATACAGAGGCATGCAGTACAGTTCCCACCAAACAGATGACTACATTGCCATTCAACTCTCACACAACATCCACAGAACCAGACGACAGTAAACAAACAACTGTCAGTAGTCATTGGAGAGAGGGAATAGGAGAGGAAAGGGAGAGGGAGCCAGAGAGAGAGGGGAGAGAAAGAGAGAGAGGGGAGAGAAAGAGAGGCATACACAGACAGACAGACAGAGTGAGAGAGACAGAAAGAGAGAGAATGGGGAAAGAGAAAGGGATTGTTAAGGTGATTGTTAGCCTACCGTCTTGCTGTTTGAATCGGTGGAGGACCAAGATAATGGAGGGTCTCTCTACTCCCAGATGGAGTCGTTCCATTGGCTGTTTTCCGTACTTATGGACCCGGAAGACATCATTCCTCATCCCGATCCCATAGATATAGTCCTCAAAGATATCAATCCTTACAGGCTGGGAAAGACCTTGGGACAGAACAAGTGGAAACAACTGTAACACGACTGGTAAGGGAGAAAATGGGCCCCTCAATAATTCATCTGAATTCCAAATAATATAAAATAATATTTAGCAAAATGTTCTATTGCTCTACCCTCCACCCTTGAAGGGATGAGCCGAGCGCATTTGATAAGAATGACAACAACTTGAGGGAATGGACAATTAAAGAAGATGCAACCTGCAGAGTAGCCCTTTACACTCGTACCTGTATACGGGTTGAAAATGGCAGATTTGGACACTGATCAGTGTCTACATTGGAAAGAAGTGGCTGTACAGTAACATTAACGTGCTATACAGTACATGACGTCAGAGCTCTGTACGGGTGTTGACTGACAGCCACTCTGAACTTGAGCACCGCACACGATAAGTTTCCCCCATCCCTCCCGCTAATTTGGCAACTTTAGCACATTTTTGGCTGTCTGAGCGAGGGAAATGCTGTAAATGAAGATGAATCAATGTGTTTTGAAAGACGAGATGTTGAGGATTATTAAAAAAATACTGCTTTGATGCCAAAACACCTGTGAGTGCAAATGCGCGCTTCACATTTCGATATCATAAAAGTCATGTGATATACAGTGTCAACGTTTATGATCACTATGTTTGATGTACGGTTACAAGATGACCTGGCTTTATACCCGGGTTGTCCTGAACAGAATGACCACGCTGCGAATCACACATGCACTCATGCCTCCATTCTATGCGCACCAAAATGACGATTTGCTTCTGTGAATTGCCTCGTATTTTATAATTTAGCTCGTCATGTTGGCAATAGAACAAGCTTTCAACCAACCATGCCCACCTGACCCAGATAACGATTTATAATGGACCATTTTTGGATTGCGTCAACAAGAACAGTAATTGTGTAAAAGTCTGCTTCCTCTAATTCCTCAACGGCATAGCTAGCAGAGCTCCAAAAAGTACCTTAGTTATTTGACTTCATTGAAAGGACTTAGGATCTCTGCACACTTTGGAGAGGTGTGAGACCACCTGGAAACACCAGTAAGACCTCTCACTCAAACCCGTCATGTTTTGTCTTATGTTGCACCTACCCCAAATTTTCCAAGAATATTCTCATGTTACTGAATTTATCCAGAGCATTTTTAGATTTAGTTACCAACAAAAATGTAAAATGCCCATAAACTTAACAGTGTAATGTTTGGATTCAGTCTTGTGTTAGGTCAACTGCTGTGTCATCACCTTCAGTCTAATAATTTCCCCACAATCTCCAAACGGTTCCCTTTGATTGCTACCATGGTTATGCATATGCTTTCCATATTTCTTCTGTAGGAAACATTTCAATTTAGCCCTGTCCACATAGGCCATTTTCAACGAGTGTAAAGGGTTAAGGACATGCATGTCTTCTGTGTTCGTCTGTGCTTTGCTCACCATGAGCACTGCTCACCGCCACCACAGAGTCCGATCCATCGAATCGAACGCTCCCGATCACAGACAACTCTGTATCAGCCCAGTACAAACGCTGGTTGAAATAATCAATGGCAAGTCCTGTGAAGTTGTAAAACATATTAGTCACTCTATATGAGCTGTGGGAAAGCGCAGCAAACTTTGCTTCGGACAAGCGCTGCATTCTATCAAAATGTATCACTCGACACTAAACGAAACAGGATATTGATTCGCCTAGATATGACATGTAGGAAATAAATATACAAGTACACAGCTCCATATTTCCTGCTTATGGGAACTTCCTGAAGGTATTGTTATATGTCACATGACCAGAAGTTCGAGAGCACCTACCACTGGGTCTCCTGAGGTTCTTCTCCACTAAGATTCTCCTCATAGACCCATCCATGGCAGCCTCCTCGATGTGGGAGTGGTCTCCTACCACTGTCCAGTACATCATCCTAGAGGAAGTACAGGAAGTAAGTAAAGGAAGAATAGGTCATTATAGCAGGTAATAAGGACAGGGCAGAGGATCAGGCATAATTTGCTGTCTGCCCAAATGTGTTATCTGCCCAAAGAAAAAATATAGTCACAAAATTGCCAATCTGATATGTGGTTGTTTTACCTAGCAACTTTAGTTGATTGCACTAATTGTCAATTGATAAGAGCGTCTGCTAAATGACTCAAATGTAATTCATGTAAGGATTAATCTTACCCTCGAGCTGGGTTAACAGTGATAGAGTAAGGCTCCCCGGCGATGTCTGTGATGAGACGAGAGCAGTTTGGCCCTGCCAGCTGGCCCACGTTGATGGAATATCTGAGCCTCCTCCAGTGGGCGTTGTAGTAGCTGAACCAATGCATCCTGGAGTGGTCTGTCCAGTAGACGTTGCCAGTCACCCAATCTGCAGATATATCCCTGGGCCTTCTGAAGTCAGGACACTGGAGAAGAAGAACGTGTTTACACGTTTACTGACATGACTTTCATACTCTTACCTGGACATTGACTTACAAACTGAAAGCATGTAGACACACACACATTCTCTCTCTCCCTTTCTCTCGCTCTCTCTGTCGAAATACACTACATGACCAAAAGTATGTGGACACCAGCTCGTCAAACATCTCATTCCAAAAGCATGGGCATTAATATAGAGTTGGCCCCCCCTTTGCTGCTATAACAGCCTCCACTCTTCTGGGAAGGCTTTCCACTAGATGTTGGA
The DNA here is from genome assembly GCF_045679555.1 of Salvelinus alpinus. Lineage (NCBI taxonomy): Eukaryota > Metazoa > Chordata > Actinopteri > Salmoniformes > Salmonidae > Salvelinus > Salvelinus alpinus. The sequence goes on from NC_092123.1 coordinate 8,722,550, forward strand.
ACATTGCTGAGGGGACTTGCTTCCATTCAGCCACAAGAGCATTAGTGAGGTTGGGCACTGATGTTGGGCAATTAGGGCTGGCTTGCAGCCAGCGTTCCAATTCATCCCAAAGGTGCTTGATGGGGTTGAGGTCAGGGCTTTGTGCAGGCCAGTCAAGTTCTTCTAAACCGACCTCAACAAACCATTTATTTATGGACCTCGCTTTGAGCACGAGAGCATTGTCATGCTGAAACAGAAAAGGGCCTTCCCCATTCTGTTGCCGCAAAGTTGGAAGCACACAATCGTCTAGAATGTCATTGTATGCTGTAGCGTTAAGATTTCCCCTCACTGGAACTAAGGGTCCTAGCCCGAACCATGAAAAACAGCCACAGACAATTATTCCTCCTTCACCATACTTTACAGTTGGCACTGTGCATTTGCGCAGGTGGCATTCTCCTGGCATCCGCCAAACCCAGATTCATCTGTCGGACTGCCAGATGGTGAAGCGTGATTCATCACTCCGGAAAACACATTTCCACTGCTCCAGAGTCCAAAGCAGGCGATCTTTACACCACTCCAGCTGACGCTTGGCATTGCGCATGGTGATCTTAGGCTTGTGTGCGGCTGCTTGGCCATGGATAACCATTTCACGAAGCTCCCGACGAACAGTTATTGTGCTGACGTTGGTTCCAGAGGCAGTTGGAACTCGGTAGTGAGTGTTGCAACCGAGGACAGATGATTCTTACGCACTACGTGCTTCAGCACTCGGCCCCGTTCTGTAAGATTGTGTGGCCTACCACTTCGCAGCTGAGCCGTTGTTGATCCTAGATGTTTCCACTTCACAATAATAGCACTTACAGTTGACTGGGGCAGCTCTCGGAGGGCAGAAATTTAACGAACTGTGCCACGTTGAAAGTCACTGAGCTCTTCAGTAAGGCCATTCTACTGACAAATCCTTGTATATGGAGCGTGCATGGCCGTGTGCTCGATTTTATACACCGGTCAGCAATGGGTGTGGCTGAAATAGCCAAATTCACACATTTGAAGGGGTGTCCACATACTTTTGTATATATAGTGTCATTTCAGTTCAAGTGTCAAATCAGTGCTACAGTGCTCTTTGAAGTCACACAGCTCCTGTGCGCTGTCCCCTTCACTCCCTTTCCCAGGGCTCAAATCAAACCAATTAATGTCAGAGATATTGAGTGGCTGTTAGGTCCTGTTCCATTCTGGTCTCAAAGGCAGAGCAGTTAAGTAGTATAGAGACCCTCTGAGGAAATTGTCTCGCTTTGCTACACTCATGGCTGTCGTATGAGTGTGTGGAACTTGGAATTTCTACCATCAAAATGAATTTGATATATTCAAGGTTGCACTTTCAGGAGAAATAACAAAGAATATCAGATATGTTCCGTGAGTTATTTCCAAAAGGTTTTAATATCAAATGAACATTTTATTTGTCACATGCGCCGAATACAACAGGTGTAGACCTTACCGTGAAATGCTTACTTACAAGCCCTTAACCAACAATGCAGTTAGAGAAATAGAGTTAAGAAAATATTCACAAAATAAACTAAAGTTAAAAAAATTAAGAAAAAGTTACAAGAAAATTACCTAACAATAACGAGGCTATATATAGGGGGTAGCGGTACCGAATTAATGTGCTGAGGTACAGGTTAGTCCAGGTAATTTGTAAAGTGACTATGCATAGATAATAAACAGTGAGTAGCAGCAGTCTAAAAAATAGTCCGGGTGGCCATTTCATTACTTGTTCATCAGTTGTATGGCTTGGGGGTAGAAGCTGTTAAGGTGCCTTCTGGTCTGAGACTAGGTGCTCCGGTACCGATTGCGGTGCGGTAGAAGAGAGAACAGTCTATGACTTGGGTGACTGGAATCTTTGACAATTTTTGGGGCTTTCCTCTGACACTGCCTAGGATTAGGTCCTGGATGGCAGGAAGCTTGGCCCCAGTGATGTACTGGGCCGTACGCACTACCCTCTGTAGCGACATACGGTCAGATGCCAAGCAGTTGCCATACGAGGCGGGGATGGAACCGGTCAGGATGCTCTCAATGGTGCAGCTGTAGAACCTTTTGAGGATCTGGGGACCCATGCCAAATCTTTTCAGTCTCCTGAGGGGGAAAGGGTGTTGTCGTGCACTCTTAACGACTGTCTTGGTGTGTTTGGACCATGATAGTTCATTGGTGATGTGGACACAAAGGAACTTGAAACTCCCGACCCGCTCCACTTCAGCCCCGTCAATGTTAATGGGGACCTGTCCGCCCCTTCTTTTCCTGTAGTCCACGATCAGCCCCTTTGTCTTGCTCACATTCTCTGACCTCCTCCCTATACGCTGTCTCATCGTTGTCGGTGATCAGGCCTACCACTGTTGTGTCAACAGCAAACTTAATGATGGTGTTGGAGTCGTGCTTGGCCACGCAGTCGTGGGTGAACAGGGAGTACAGGAGGGGATTAAGTACGACTAAGTAAAATCATACAATGTGATTTTCTGGATTTTTGTTTTAGATTCCGTCTCTCACAGTTGAAGTGTACATATGATAAAAATTACAGACCTCTACATGCTTTGTAAGTAGGAAAACCTGCAAAATCGGCAGTGTATCAAATACTTGTTCTCCCCACTGTAGGTGTTCCTTTTGTCCAGATGGGAAAGGGCAGTGTGGAGTACGATTGAGATTGCGTCATCTGGGGATCTGTTGGGGTGGTATGTGAATTGGAGTGGGTTTAGGGTTTCCGGCATGATGGTGTTGATGTTAGACATGACCAGCCTTTCAAAGCATTTCAAGGCTACCAACTTAAGTGCTACGGGGCGGTAATAATTTAGGCAGGTTACCTTCGCTTTCTTGGGCATAGGGACTATGGTGGTCTGTTTGAAACATCTAGGCATCACAGACTCTGCCAGGGAGAGGTTATAAATGTCTGTGAAGACGCTTGCCAGTTGGTCCGCGCATGCTTTGAGTACACGTCCTGGTAATCCGTCTAGCCCTGCGGCGTTGTGAATGTTGACCTGTTTAAAGGTTTTGCTCACATCGGCAACGGAAAGCATGATCACACAGTTGTCCGGAACAGCTGGTGCTCTCATGCCTGCCTTGAAGCGAGCATAAAAGGCATTTAGCTTGTCTGGTAGGCTCCCGTCACTGGGCAGCTCGCGGCTGGGTTTCCCTTTGTAGTCCATAATAGATTTCAAGCCCTGCCACATCCCACGAGCGTCAGTTACAGTGTTGTAGGATTCAATCTTAGTCCTGTATTGACCTTTTTCCTGTTCATCTGAGGGCATAGTGGAATTTCTAAAAAAGTGTCTGGATTAGTGTCCCGCTCCTTGAAAGCGGCAGCTTTAGCTTGGTGCAGATGTTGCCTGTAGTCCATGGCTTCTGGTTTGGATATGTACGTATGTTCACTGTGGGGATGACATAGTTGATGAAGCCAGTGACTGAGGTGGTATACTCCTTAATGCCATTGGATGAATCCAGGAACATATTGCAGTCTATGCTAGCAAAACAATCCTGTAGCGTAGTATCCGCGTCATCTGACCCCTTCCGAATAGAGCGAGTCACTGGTACTTCCTGCTTTAGTTTTTGCTTGTAAGCAGGAATCAAGAGGATATAATTATGGTCAGATTTGGCAAATGGAGGGCGAGAGAGAGCTTTGTATGCGTCTCTGTGCGTGGAGTAAAGGTGGTCTAGAGTTGTTTTTCTCTGGTTGCACATGTGACATGCTGGTAGAAATTAGGTATAAAGGATTTAAGTTTGCCTGCATGAAAGTCCCCGGCCACAAGGATTGTCGCTTCTGGAGGAGCAGTTTCTTGTTTGCTTATGACTGAGTGCAGTCTTAGTGCCATCATCGGTTTGTGGTGGTAAATAGATGGATACGAATAATATACAGTAGATGATAACTTTATTGGTAGATAGTGTGGTATACAGCTTAACATTAGGTATTCTACCTCAGGCGAGCAATACTTCAAGACTTCTTAATATTTGACATCGCGCACCAGCAGTTATTGACAAATAGACACACACCCCTGCTCCTTGTTTTACCAGACGTAGCTGCTCTGTCATGCCAATGTACGGATAAGCCAGCCACGTCTCAGTGAAACATAAGATATTACAGTTTTTAATGTCCCATTGGTAGATGGTCTTAATCGTAGATCGTCCGGTTTGTTTTCCAATGATTGCACGTTGGCCAATAATGCGGAGGGTAGTGGTGGTTTACCTACTCGTAGGCAAATTCTTACAAGGCACCCCGCCCCCCTCCCCCCTTTCTCTGTCTTTTCTTCACACGGATGAGCCTTGGGCCTTGTCTCGACAAGCAGTATATTCTTCGTGTTGGACTCATTAAAGAAAAAATCTTTGTCCAGTTCGAAGTGAGCAATCGCTGTTCTGATGTCCAGAAGCTCTTTTCGGTCACAAGAGACTGTAGCAGTAACATTATGTACAAAATGAGTTACAAAACTAACAAAATAGCACAGTTGGTTAGGAGCCTGTAAAACGGCAGCCATCCCCGGCGCCATTATCACAGATTACTTTTATGAGTAATGGAGTAAAGTAACGCATTACTTAAATTTTTTTTTATTGGGTAATATTATTAGTTCCTCGTCAACTAACACGTGTGTTACTTTCAGAATCTCTGTTTCTGATCCGATCTTGACTTCCTCATTTAGTTTTCGAGCGAGCGGAGAAAGGCTGTTTGGAGAAATGTCAGTGCCTCCATAAAAATGTATAGAGGGCACACCTCTGATCGTTGCCATTGATCACTTCTGTAATAGCAAAGTCCATAAAGGGCTTTCCTGTCTAGTGGCAAGTGCGCTCTCTATACATCTATATGGGCCCGTGTAGCCTTTGTGCAGTCTATAACCAGAAGTGGTGGCTCGAGAGAGAGATTTTGAATGAAAATATAGGAAATCTTTACAGATGTTTGGCTTAAAGTATATATGCCTAATTAAGCAGCCCATATGATAGGGCAGCACTAGCACAGGGAAGGTTTGCATGGCTTCCACATATTGTGTCATTATCCAAGGGACTGTCGACTCAGGTCTACTGGCCATCTCTCTCTCGGGGGTAAATCCTTGTGTCTCCTGGCATACTGGCCTTTTCTATTAAGTTTTTTCTGTTGGTTAATTTAATTACACTTTAATACTATAGAATTTGTATGCTTTCAAATGCACAATCAATTTGGGGTTTTATGTTGTGTTTTTCTTTCATGTGTCTGTCTAAACAGTATTTCTATCTCAGCTCCGTGCAAAGCGTTTTCAAATCTCAGGCTCTTGGATATATTTACATCTCAAGCTAACTCATGGATAGACTAACCTGTTCCCCCGCACATTGACTCTGTACCGGTACCCCCTGTATATAGCCTGACTAACCTGTTCCACCGCACATTGACTCTGTACCGGTACCCCCTGTATATAGCCTGACTAACCTGTACCCCCGCACATTGACTCTGTACCGGTACCCCCTGTATATATCCTGACTAACCTGTTCCCCCGCACATTGACTCGGTACCGGTACCCCCTGTATATATCCTGACTAACCTGTTCCCCCGCACATTGACTCTGTACCGGTACCCCCTGTATATAGCCTGACTAACCTGTTCCACCACACATTGACTCTGTACCGGTACCCCCTGTATATAGCCTCGCTACTGTTATTTTACTGCTGCTCTTTAACTATTTCTTATTTTTATTTATATTTTTTACTTATCTATTTTTTACTTAACACTTATTTTTCTTAAACCTGCATTGTTGGTTAAAAGCTTGAGAGTAAGCAGTTCGCTGTAAGGTCTACACTTGTTGTATTCGGCGCATGTGACAAATACAATTTGACATGATTTGATTAGTCTTAACTTGTTTAGAGTACTTATAATGTAAATATATGGATTTCACCTTCCTACAGCAGAGCAATTTGAAAGCCACTGATATCAATAGATTTCAGAACACGTTTTATAAGATACTAGCCTACTCCTGTGCCCCAAACTAAACCAAGGGTGCTATGATTGTACTTAAGAGGAATATTCATCTTAATTTGAAGCTGGGGGTCTCTGAGGGAGACACTGATAGACCGAATTGTTATACCTCTGTTACTATTAATGGCACTACATTATGTTTGTCCTCCATGTATGCACCAAATGATAAAACATTTTTTGAAGACCCGAAGCTTAAATTGTTAGACTTCCCAGACTCAGTGACCATCCTTGGGGGAGATTTTAACTTGACTCTAGATCCTACTATTAATACCACCAGTGTTAATATCTTGGCACTCCGGGCACCTTCAAATTATATTAAGACCTTTTTAGATGACTTGAACATTGTGGATGCCTGGCGCCTAACAAATCCTAGTACTATAGATTATCTTATTTTCTCCCCAACATCAGTCTTTCTCACAAATTGATTGTCTTCACCTCCCATGTTTTTCTGAAATGTACATCCCATGCAGAGATTTTAACAATGCTGTTATCTGACCATTCTCCATTATTGATTTATTTTGAGATTTCTCCAGGATTCACAGGTTTTAAGACATGGCGGTAGGGAATTCTTAAACAAAATTTTGACTGGCATTAATGATTTCTTACAGGTTAATGCACAACCAGGGGTAGGCCCCCATACATTATGGGAAGTAACATTTACAACTGAGAATAAGACGGTGACTAGTTCTAGGGCTGAATTTATTCATTTGAAAGCGAGACAGAATGACTATGAGAATGCAAGTAGGCACTTGGCAATGAAACTGACGCAAACTGAACATTTGTCATCTATTGATGTCAGAACAATAACGGTGAACTTTGTACCCCTCCCTCCCAAATTAATCATACTTTCACTACTTTTATTCCAATCTGTATACTTCTGAGTTTCCTAAAGACTCTAGGAAGATGTTGTCCTTTTTAATTGGTAAAGATAATACAAAGAAAGAAACATGCGTTTTCATTTTTTTTTTTTTCATCATCTTTGAAATGCAAGAGAAAGGCCATTATATCATTATATCACTATTATATCTTATAAAACGTGTTCTGAAAGGCCATTATAATTTGGATTTTGGCCACTAGATTGCAGTGTATGTGCAACGTTTTAGACTGATCCAATGAACCATTTCATTACTGTTCAAAATGTTGTATCAAGTCTGCCCAAATGTGCCGAATTGGTCAATTGATACATTTTCAAGTACATAGCTATAGAGAACATACAAAACATTTATGGTAATACCAATTTATGTTTACACACTCCCACAAATGTCATAAACTATGGATAATTAGCTTCCCTACAGAAACCTTATACACAGGCCCCACTGCCAGTGTCCAGACTGGCCATTCCACTGCCCCAGAGATTGTCCTACAAAGATGCACATGGCAGGGTTGTTCTCTGAGTCCCGGCCTATTTCCACTTTAATTAGAACTGCTAGCCCATTATGCAAAATATGAACATTTAGCCTATTACGATAGGAAAAAAAACAGTCCACCATATCTCCCTGCATGCTGATGACATCTTACTCTATTTGTCCAATGTCTCTAATTATACAGTGCATTCGGAAAGAATTCAGACCCCTTGACTCTTTCCACATTTTGCTACATTACAGCCTTTTTCTAAAATTGATTACATTTTTTTTCACGTCATTCTACACGAAGTACCCCATAATGAAAAAGCAAACAAATTTTTTGAAATGTGTGCAAATTTATGAAAAATAAATACCTTATTTACATAAGTATTCAGACTGTTTGCTATGACACTCAAAATTGAGCTCAGGTGCATCCTGTTTGCATTGATCATTCTTGAGATGTTTCTACAACTTGATTGGTGTCCATGTACAATCAATTCTATTGATTGTACATGATTTGGAAAAGGCACACACCTGTCTATACAGTGCCTTGCAAAAGTATTCAGCTCCTTTGGCATTTTTCCTATTTTAATTCATTACAACCTGTAATTTAAATGGATTTTAATTTGGATTTCATGTAATGGACATACACAAAATAGTCCAAATTTGTGAAGTGAAATGAAAAAAATAACGGAAAAGTGGTGCGTGCATATGTATGGTGCAACCAATTACCTTCAGAAGTCACATAATTATGTTAAATAAAGTAAACCAGTGTGCAATCTACGTGTCACGTGATCTGAGTATATACAGTTGAAGTCGGAAGTTTATATACACCTCAGCCAAATACATTTAAACTCAGTTTTTCATTTTCATCATTCCTGACATTTAATCCTAGTAAACATGTCCTGTCTTAGGTCAGTTAGGATCACCACTTTATTTAAAGAATGTGAAATGTAAGAATAATAGTAGAGAAAATTATTTATTTCAGCTTTTATTTCTTTCATCACATTCCCAGTGGGTCAGAAGTTAACATACACTCAATTAGTATTTGGTAGCATTGCCTTTAAATTGTTTAACTTGGGTCAAACATTTCGGGTGTTTGACCCACACAAGCTTCCACAATAAGTTGGGTGAATTTTGGCCCATTCCTCCTGACAGAGCTGGTGTAACTGAGTCAGGTTTGTAGGCCTCCTTGCTCGCACACGCTTTATCAGTTCTGCCCACAAATTTTATATAGGATTGAGGTCAGGGCTTTGTGATGGCCACTCCAATACCTTGACTTTGTTGTCCTTAAGCCATTTTGTCACAACTTTGAAAGTATGCTTGGGGTCATTGTCCATTTGTAAGACCCAATTGCGACCAAGCATGAACTTCCTGACTGATGTCTTGAGAAGTTGCTTCAATATAGCCACATCATTTTCCTGCCTCATGATGCCATCTATTTTATGAAGTGCACCAGTCCCTCCTGCAGCAAAGCACCCCCACAACATGATGCTGCCACCCCGTGCTTCAAGGTTGGAATGGTGTTCCTTGGCTTGCAAGCGTCCCCCTTTTTCATCCAAACATACAGCCAAACAGTTATATTTTTGTTTCATCAGACCAGAGGATATTTCTCCAAAAAGTACAATCTTTGTCCCCATGTGCAGTTGCAAACCCTAGTCTGGCATTTTAATGGCGGTTTTGGAGCAGTGGCTTCTTCCTTGCTGTGCGGCCTTTCAGGTTATGTCACTATAGGACTTGTTTTACTGTGGATATAGATACCTTTTAACCTGTTTCCTCCAGCATCTTCACAAGGTCCTTTGCTGTTGTTCTGGGATTGATTTGCACTTTTTGCACCAAAGTACATTTGTTCAGACAGAACGCGTCTCCTTCCTGAGCGCTATGACAGCTGCGTGGTCCCATGGTGTTTATACTTGCGTACTATTGTTTGTACAGATGAATGTGGTACCTTCAATCATTTGGAAATTGCTCCCAAGGATGAACCAGACTTGTGAAGGTCTACAATTTTTTTCTGAGGTCTCGGCTGATTTCTTTTGATTTTCCCATGATGTCAAGCAAAGAGGCACTGAGTTTGAAGGTAGGCCTTGAAATACATCCACAGGTACACCTCCAATTGTCTCAAATGATGTCAATTAGAAGAAGCTTCTAAAGCCATGACATCATTTTCTGGATGATTATAAGTGAAATAATCTGTCTGTAAACAATTGTTGGAAAAATTACTTGTATCATGCACAAAGTAGAAGTCCTAACCGACTTGCCAAAACTATATGTTGTTAACAAAAAAATTGTGGAGTGGTTGAAAAATGAGTTTTAATGACTCCAACGTAAGTGTATGTAAACTTCCGACTTCAACTGTATACACCTGTTCTAAAAGGCCCCAGAGTCTGCAACACCACTAAGCAAGGGTCACCACCAAGACAGCGGCACTATGAAGACCAAGGAGCTCTCCAAACAGGTCAGGGACAAAGTTGTGGAGAAGTACAAATCAGGGTTGGGGTATAAAAAAATCTCATTAACTTTGAACATCCCATGGAGCACCATTATATCCTTTATTAAAAAATGGAAAGAATATGGCACCACAACAAACCTGCCAAGAGAGGGCCGCCCACCAAAACTCACAGACCAGGCAAGGAGGGCATTCATCAGAGAGGCAACAAAGAGACCAAAGATGACCCTGAAGGAGCTGAAAAGCTCCACAGCGGCGATTGGAATATCTGTCCATAGGACCACTCCACAGAGCTGGGCTTTATGGAAGAGTGGCCAGAAGAAAGCCATTGCTTAAAAAAATAAATAATCAAACACATTTGGTATTTGCCAAAATGCATGTGGGAGACTCCCCAAACATATGGAAGAAGGTACTCTGGTCAGATGAGACAAAAATGTTGCTTTTTTGCCATCAAGGAAAACGCTATGTCTGGCGCAAACCCAACACCTCCCATCACCACGAGAACAATATCCCCACAGTGAAGCATGACGGTGGCAGCATCATGTTGGGGATGTTTTCATCGGCAGGGACTGGGAAACTGGTCAGAATTGAAGGAATTATGGATTTCGCTAAATACAGGGAAATTCTTGAGGGAAACCTGTTTCAGTCTTCCAGAGATTTGAGACTTGGATGGAGGTTCACCTTCCAGCAGGACAATGACCCTAAGCGTACTGCTAAAGCAACACTCGAGTGGTTTAAGGGAAAACATTTAAATGTCTTGGAATGGCCTAGTCAAAGCCCAGACCTCAATCCAATTGAGAATCTGTGGTATGACTTAAAGATTGCTGTACACCAGCGGAACCCATCCAACTTGAAGGAGCTAGAGCAGTTTTGCCTCGAAGAATGGGCAAAAATCCCAGTAGCTAGATGTGCCAAGCTTATAGAGACATACAACAAGAGACTTGCAGCTGTAATTGCTGCAAAAGGGGGCTCTACAAAGTATTGACTTTGGGGGGGTGAATAGTTATGCACTCTCAAGTTCTGTTTTTTTTTGTCTTATTTCTTGTTTGTTTCACAATAAAAAAGTATTTTGCATCTTCAAAGTGGTAGGCATGTTGTGTAAATCAAATGATACAAACCCCTCCAAAATCATTTTTAATTCCAGGTTGTAAGGCAACAAAATAGGAAAAGTGCCAAGAGGGTGAATACTTTCACAAGCCACTGTATAAGGTTCCACAGTTGACAGTGCCTGTCAGAGCAAAAACCAAGCCATGAGGTTGAAGGAATTGTCTGTAGAGCTCCAAGACAGGATTGTTTCGAGGCACATATCTGGGGAAGGGTACCAAAAAAAATTCTGCAGCATTGAAAGTCTCCATGAACACAGTGGCCTCCATCGTTCTTAAATGGGAGAAGTTTGGAACCACCAAGATTATTCTTAGAGCTGGCCAAACTGAGTAATCGGGGGAGAAGGACCTTGGTCAGGGAGGGGACCAAGAACCCGTTGGTCACTCTGATAAAGCTCCAGAATTCCTTTGCTGAGATGGGAGAAGGACAACCATCTCTGCAGCACTCCACCAATCAGGCCTTTATGGTAGAGTGGCCAGATGGAAGCCAATCCTCAGTGAAAGGGACATGACAGCCCGCTTGCAGTTTGCCAAAAGGCACCTTAAGACTTCCAGACCATGAGAAACAAGATTCTCTGGCCTGAATGCCAAGTGTCACGTCTGAAGGAAGCCTGGCACCATCCCTACGGTGAAGCATGGTGATGGCAGCATGATGCTGTGGGAATGTTTTTCAGCGTCAAGGTCTGAGAGACTAGTCAGGATCGAGGCAAAGATGAACGGGGCAAAGTACAGAGAGATCCTTGGTGAAAACCTACTCCAGAGCGCTCAGGACCTCAGACTGGGGCAAAGGTTCACCTTTCAACAGGACAACAACCCTAAGCACACAGCCAAGAAAATGCAGGAGTGGCTTCGGGACAAGTCTCTGAATGTCCTTGAGTGGCCCAACCACAGCCCAGACTTGAATCCGATCGAACATCTCTGGAGAGAGATGAAAATAGCTAACAGAGCTTGAGAGGATCAGCAGAGAAAAATGGGAGAAACATCCCAAATACAGATGTGCCAATACTGAGTAAAGGGCCTGAATACTCAAGTGATATTTCAGTTTTCATACATTTGCAAAATTTCTAAAAAACTGTTTTTTCTTTGTCATTATGGGGTATTGTGTGTAGATTGATGAGGAATAAAAACAATTTAATCAATTTTAGAATAATGCTGATACGTAACAATGTGGAAAAAGTCAAGGGGTCTGAATTCTTTCCGAATGCACTGTATATCACATGTACTTGACCTCTATAAAAGAATTTGGCTCCTTCTCTGGCTATAAAATTATCCTAATGCCTCTAACCCCACAGCCAAACAAGTCACATTACCCTCTTTACCTATCACTTTAGAAAATAAGGGATTTACATAACTGGGCACTTCAATTCGATCCAATTTGAAAGTGATGGTTAATGAGAATTTCAGTGCAACATTGGAGAAAATAAAGATCTAAGTACAGTAGATGGTCTCCACTTCGTGTTACTCTTTAGGTTCTTTTTTTGTTGTTACTCTTTCTGGGAAGGCTTTCCACTAGATGTTGGAACATAGCTGCGGGGATTTGCTTCCATTCAGCCACAAGAGCATTAGTTTGGTTGGGCACTGATGTTGGACAATTAGGCCTGGCTCGCAGTCGGCATTCCAATTCATCCCAAAAGTTTTCGATTGGGTTGAGGTAAGAGCTTTGTGCAGGCCAGTCAAGTTCTTCCACACTGATCTCGACAAACCATTTCTGTATGGACCTCGCTTTGAGCACGAGGGCATTGTCATGCTGAAACAGGAAAGGGCCTTCCCCAAACTGGTGCCACAAAGTTGGAAGCACAGAATCGTCTAGAATGTCATTGTATGCTATATCGTTAAGATTTCCCCTCACTGGAACTAAGGGTCCTAGCCAAAACTTGAAAAACAGCCCTAGACCATTATTCCTCCTCCGCCAAACTTTACAGATGGCACTGTGCATTCTGGCAGGTAGCATTCTCCTGGCATCCACCAAACCCAGATTCGCCCGTCAGACTGCCAAATGGTGAAGCGCGATTCATCACTCCAGAGAACGCATTTCCACTGCTCCAGAGTCCAATGGCGACGAGCTTTACACCACTCCAGCCGACGCTTGGCATTGCGCATGGTGATCTTAGGCTTGTGTGCAGCTGCTCGGCCATGCAAACCCATTTCATGAAGCTCCTGACAAACAGTTATTGTGCTGACGTTGGTTCCAGAGGCAGTTGGAACTCGGTAATGAGTTTTGCAACCGAGGACAGACCATTTTTACACGCTACGCACTTCAGCACTCGGCGGTCCCATTCTGTGAGCTTGTGTGGCCTACCAGTTTGTGGCTGAGCCGTTGTTGCTCCTAGACATTTCCGTTTCACAATAACAGCACTTTTTCACAGCAGCACAGTTGACTGGGACAGCTCTAACAGGGCAGAAATTTGACTAACTGACTTGTTGGAAAGGTGACATCCTATGAAGATACCACGTTTAAAGTCACTTGGCTCTTCTGTAAGGCTATTCTACTGCCAATGTTTGTGTATGTAGATTGCATGGCTGTGGGCTCGATTTTATACATCTGTCAGTAATGGAAATTGCCGAATCCACTAATTTGAAGGGGTGTCCACACACTTCTTTTTCGAATAGGAAACGTCCTAGAATTAGTCTCTCCACTTTGGAAAGCCCCAAAAATGTTGAAGGACTCTCTCTACCCAACATTAAACTCTACTATTGGGCATTTCAGCTGTCACTGAGTATTTGGCTTGAAGTGCCTTTGCGGAAAATAGAGGAGGCCAAGTCTCACCCAATTAGAATTCAGGACCTTCCTTCTTCTGCGATAAAGCAAAATACTGCCTCATCTTTTATGGGATCTATTGCAAAAAATACATTGACTGTTTGGTACCAAATTAATAATTATCTGGGCACAACTTGTAATTTTCACGAGATATCTCCTATTTGCAGTAACACTTTTCTTTATCAGGCTCTATGCCCTTTAACTTCCCTCCCTCCAAGGTAATCATGTTTTGAAGGATATCTTCAACCTGCAAGGGTTTCCTTCAAGATCAGAAAAAGGAATATTCTCTCCCTGGTTCTTCCGATTTTTATTTCATTTGATCTCAGACTCCATACAGTGTTGAAAACCTACAGGACCATGAACCAGGCTACCACTCTTTATTGAACTAAGTGATGTAATAAATGTACCCAATCTGAGGTGGGCAATTATATGCATAAGGTTTTGGAGCTGTGTACCAGTGAAGACTTTGGGTCTTTGGGTTCATGTTGTTCATATTTGAAATGTTATTCAAGGCAGGAACATACCTGCAAGGCCCATCCCTCCTCTTGCTTGGTTGTAACCCTAGCATTTTGCTAACTTATCAAGAGAGGCGGATTGTTATGGCTGCAATAACAGCAGGCAAAAAAAAAACGATTCTAACATGCTGACCATAAATGTAACATATACATGTTATTCAATCATTGCACGCATACTGCTTGTGCGCGCCAAGAAGCGTCTGCGTTAGCAAGTGCTAAAATAGAAGTCTGTTCTATTTGTGACGCTGAAGGCGGTGCAAGTCCTGCCTCTCCTGTCTCCTCATTGGTTTATAGAAGCAGATACCCACGTGCCATCTCCTCATTGGTTATACCCACGTGAGTGATTGAAATATGAACTGAGGTCGGTCGGTCATCATGGTAATGCTATGAAAGTTAGATGCCAATCGCCATATAAAGTCCAAAGAAGAAAAAGCCTGGAAGGAGGAGAGATGACTAGAAACGGTTGACCGTTTTATTTGTGGATTAATTGTTGGAGTAGAGGACCTTGTGCATTTCAGGTAAAATAACAACTCAACATTTATATCCCAGGACAAATTAGCTAGCAACAGCAAGCTAGCTAAGTAGGACAAATTAGCTAGCAACAGCTAGGTAGCTAAATAGGACAAATTAGCTAGCAACTGCAAGCTAGCTAGCTAAATTGCCATAAATGTGTAATGCTTTCGACCTGTCCCCAAATTAATATAATTGGTTCAGAGTTTGTTTTGATATTTCAACCTGCATGTCGTGATCGCGTTTGGTGTGGGGGGACAAAATCAATTTGCGCACGTCTGGGCATGGTGTAAGGAATTGGTTTGAACTGGGTATTGCCCTTTGCAGATTTTGGTTGCTTATGTATTTGGACATTGCACAGCTGGAAAGAGCCACTGCCAGACTGTGCGGGGCCAAGCCCGAAACTCTGGTCAATTGGTCACATGCTATGTCCCACTTGCAAGAGCTAATTTAACAACAATGTTTGGTCTTGCGAATGGGAGATAGCATTGTCCTTCTCTGTCTTTTTAAACAGTTTGTTTTCCTATGTGGCTCTGGGTCGGTAGCCTTTGAGAATAACATTTGAATAGACTGATTGAATTTGGAAACACTGAAACATATTTGTCTTTAATCTGTTTTGTTCTTTTTCATTTGTATGTTTTAGTTTTTTTACATCTTGTTTGTTTGTTTTCCTCCTGGACATATTAGTATGTATTGTATCTTGAAACTGTAATTGTCTAGGACATGCAAGAAAAACAAAACAATTATTGTTCACAACAAAAAAGTGAAGCATCACCATAGATGAAATGAGAAATTAGTGATCAAACCTGAGTTAGTAAGTAGCCTATCTTTGATAGAAGGTGAACAGCTCGCCTTGCTCCCTCCGACTGTCAAACAAACTGCGAGATTTGGGGATTTTTTTTCACGCAAGTATCACAAAGTACTATTATGAGTAATGTGACGCATTACTTTCCATACAAAGTAATATATTACCTTTTCAAGTAACTAATCCCAACACTGTTAATATGCAACAGATTCATATGTTAATGCAAACCCCAATTTTTTTTATAGAGGTGCTGACTGAGGGTAAACTGTATAAATAATAAAGAAAGCCGCACACTAAATTATGCTCCCAACAATTGAACGGTTACAGCCAAATTGTTGGGAGCATATTTAGAGTGTGATTTAACATAAAATACACAACATTCAGATACAGTAATAACAATGATTACATTAAGTAATAACCCACCACCTCTAGCCCACTCAAACCATTTACTTACTATGATTCCGCTATTTGAATTGTTGGGAGCATGTTTAGAGTGTATACGGTCTAATATACCTCGGCTTTCAGCCAATCAGCATGCAGGACTTGAACCACCCAGTTTATAATAAGTAATAACCCTCCACCTCTAGCCCAGTCAAACCCTTTACTTACTATGATTCCGCTATTTGACTTGGTGAGACTTCTGTCTACGATGTCTTTGTAAAACATTCCACCAGGGTTAAACTGTGTGGCCCAGACAAACTTGTGTCGGTGAAAGAGAGCGTCCATCCCAATGATTTTAGCGTTGTCCTCAATGCGAGCATGCAGTTTCTGTCCGTGGCTCTGCTTAAACGGATAGACAAAACTTCGGATTTCAGTGTCATTAGCCACGTAGAGCACCTGATCCTCTGGTCCTGCCCGTTGAGTTCATTAAGGTAGAAGAAAAAAACACAAAGGAAATAATATAAATGAAAAAGAGTGTACATTCCAGATTACAACACAATAAGCATATTCAATGTAGCTTCTACACAATTAGCATATTATAATCGAAACAGATAGTAGCAATCAGAATAATTGTGATGCATAATTGATCAAGCCTAATTAAGTGGAATTTTGATGTGATGTGTGAATATCAAATTGTCATGCGTTTGATTACGTACTGTACATGTAATCAAAATAGTCACGGTAAGCTCTTACCTTTGGTTATACATTCACCGTCGATTTCTTTAAAGTTACGGTCACATGTGCATTTGAAGGATCCTTTGGTATTGGTGCAGTAGTGAGAGCACATGCCAAACTGAAGGCATTCATTGATCTCTGAGAAATAGATAAAGAACGAAGGTTGTAATTCCCATGAAGCCATACATGATTAAAAGAGGTTCCGTCACAATTCTGTCTGAGCTCTGTCCTTGAATATACAGAGATAACCTCTTAGGAGTAGTACCAATTCTATCTTTGACAGTTCATATCTCAAAACTAGCCCAACACATTTATCAAATAGAAAGAACAGGCAGAGCAGCCATGCCATTGTCCAGTGGTCAGGAGCTATCGGAGCTTTTCTGCCGTGATAACGACAGACTTGACGCGATGGTGCATGCACTGTAAAGTGGGGCCTTCTTGCTGTCTGCTCTCTATTTGAATGGCAACTTCACATTTCAAACTCTTAGCCGCAAATGAATGCAAAATAAAAACCCTGCGACAGAGAAGATAAAAGGCGACGCCGTAGCTGTACCTTCACATTGCCTCGTCGTCTGGCTCCTCTGAAAGCCAGCCTTGCACTGACAGAGTGAATCTGTTCCTGTGTTATTGCAGAACGCGTCATCTCCACATAGACCCACTCTCTCTCCACATACCCCTGCCTTGGAAACCACTGTAGAAAACACGGACATCACAATAACCCATCACATATGGTGTAAGTTGCATGCTGTTTGTGCTCTCTTAGAAAAAAGGGTTCCAAAAGGGTTCTACCTGGAACCAATAAGGGTTCTTCAAAGGGTTCTCCTATGGGGACAGCCGAGGAACCCTTTCATATATTTTTCTCTAAGTGTGTGCTTTGATTAATAAACTGAAATTGTAACATGGTGATTTGAATAATAAAAACATCCATTAGCACAGTCAGTACACCACTTTTCTCTCTCATTCAGCATTTGTAAATAGAGTATTCTACGTGCTGGGAATAAACATGCCCTGAGTGCACAGATGTTGTTAGAGCTGACAGTGCCCAAAATGCAGGATTTTATGCATTTTAGTTATGCTTTTAGTTCCGAATGTTCGATCCAGGAGAGAGCATTTATTTGGAAGATTATGTGGGACTTTTCCTGCCTTCCTTCCTTCCTTCCTTATACAATCTTTCTTGGGAGTACTGAAACTAACTGAACCTGAACTGAAATGAGAGAGACAGATAGACAGATAGAGAAAGACAGATAGACATAGAGAGAGAGACAGATATATACAGAGAGGGGGAAAGACAAATATAGACAGAGAGGGGGAGAAACAGAGAGTGAGCGAGAGCGAGGAAGTGCGAGAGAGTGAGCGTGCGAGAGAGCGAGAGAGTAAGTGTGAGAGAGTGAGTGCGAGAGTGAGTGCGAGAGAGCGAGAGTGAGTGCGAGAGAGCGAGAGTGAGAGAGCGAGCAGTAGAGAGCGATCATGAGAGAGCAAGAGAGCAAGAGAGAGAGAACGAGAGAGAGAGCGCGAAAGAGAGAGAGTGCGAGAGAGAGAGAACTAAAAATACTCATGGGCGAAGGAGCAATGGCTCCTCTTGCAGCCAAATATGTATTTACCTGCCATAGCCTGAGGGACACTGAATAATAACATCTGCATAGTAAGCAGTAACTTACTTATTATGAATGTTATTGTTATTACTGTTATTGTTATTAGTATTATTATTGTTGTTTATCATTCCAAATAGTAATGGTATGGGTGGTAATGGTAATGATAGCAGTTTAATGATGGTGGTGGTGGTAGTGGTGCATTACACCATACATTACATTCGACTATTGACTGTTACCATTTTATTGTTACTATTTTTATATTTAATTTTATATTATTATTTACTGCCATTCTATATTATTATTTGTCATTGATTTAATTGTATTACAATGTATATTGTATACATTGTTGCTTTGGCAATATTGACACAATGTTTTTCATGCCAATAAAGCAGCTTGAATTTGAATTTGAATTTGAGAAAGTGAGAGAGAGGGAGAGAGAGCGAGAGAACGCAAGAGAGAGCGCCAGAGAGAGAGAGAGAGGGCATGCGAGAAAGAGAGCGTGTGAGAGAGAGCGAACGTGCGAGAGAGAGAGGGAGAGAGAGCGAACATGAGAGAGAGAGCGCGAAGGAGCGTGAGAGAGCGAGCGCGATAGAGCGAGAGAGTGAGCGAGAGCGAGGGAGAGAGCGCGAGAGAGCGAGCAGGAGAGAGCGAGCATGAGAGAGCGAGCATGAGAGAGTGAGAAAGAGTGCGAGAGAGAGAGAGAGAGGGAACGAGCATGAGAGCGCGAAAGAGAGAGAGCACGAGAGAGAGAAAGTGAGAGAGAGAGAGTGAGAGAGGGAGCGTGAGTGAGAGAGCGCGAGAGCATGCGAGAAAGAGAGCGTGCGAGAGAGAGAGAGCGAGCGTGAGAGAGAGAGAGCGCGATAGAGCGAGACAAAGACAGAGATTGAGATCGATATCGAGGGAGGGATATTTTGAAAGAGAGAGAGACAAAAGTCAACATCGAAGAGCGAGAGACTTTAGAAGCCACGTACCACCTTTACAGTCGAGTTCATCCGAGCCCCCATCTCCACAGTCATCGAACAGGTCACACTGCAGCTCCTGCGCGACGCAGCGATGGTTACTGCAGGTGAACTCCACCTTACCACAGGGCCTTGGGGTCTGCATCACGTCTTCTGATCCAGGATACAGGACAAGCCAGAGGGAGAAGGAGAAGGTAACAGCCATGGGGCCAAAGACAGAACAGGCATGTTTCAACACCATAGCTAGGCTATTGCTATCGCCAGATTTATTTTTTTACACTAACAATGATGGACGTGTGTGTGTGTGTACAGGACTCCCCTGTAAAATAGATATTGGTCTTATTGGGACTTCCTGCTAAAATAAAGGTGAAATACAACATGTAGACAAAACAGAGGAGCTTTGTGATTCTGGGTTATTTGTCTGAATGATTTAAGTCCAAAAGTTAGCAGACATGATTGGACTCACCACAATCGTCTTCATCGGAGTTGTCCCCACAGTCGTCGATTCCGTTGCACACCTGCTCCGAGCGCAGACACACCCTGTCGTTCCTACAGCGGTAGGGTCTGCTCGGTGGACACGGCAGTTTAGCACACATGGCAGAGTCTTCATCAGAGTTATCTCCGCAGTCATCTTCTCCATCACACACCCAGATGTAAAGCTTACACAGTGTGTTGGTACAGATAAACTCATCCGCACGGCAAGAGTAGGCTGCTGCAAGAGATACAATACAGTAGGAAACAAAATGTTTTTACACCTAAATATGATTTTTCACCAAAATAGTTATTCACCAAAAATACACATTTTCACCAACATATGATTTGTCCCCTAAATATGTTTTTTTTTAAAAATAATACGATTTTTCCCAGGTAGCCAGGCCTACCCTTGGGAGAGTAATACTCAATTGGTCAGAGGTGGGACCAAGTCACAAGTCGAGCCCCAAATAGAACTGTCAATAAATAAAAAAGACATATACAGTACCAGTCAAAAGTTTGGACACACCTACTCATCCCAGGATTCGTCTTTATTTTTTACATGGTAGAATAATAGTGAAGACATCAAAACTATGAAATAAGACATATGGAATCATGTAGTGACCAAAAAATGTGTTAAACAAATCAAAATATATTTTAGATTTGAGATTCTTCAAAAAAGCCCCCCTTGCCTTGATCCCTGCTTTGCACATTCTTGGCACTCTCTCAACCAGCTTCACCTGGAATGCTTTTCCAACAGTCTTGAAGGAGTTCCCACATATGCTGAGCACTTGTTGGGTGCTTTTCCTTCACTCTGCAGTCCAACTCATCCCAAACCATCTCAATTGGGTTGAGGTCAGGTGATTTTGGAGGCCAGGTCATCTGATGCAGCACTCCATCACTCTCCTTCTTGGTCAAATAGCCCTTACATAGCCTGGAGGTGTGTTTTGGGTCATTGTCCTGTTGAAAAACAAATGATAGTCCCACTAAGCGCAAACCAGATGGGATGGCGTATTGCTGCAGAATGCTGTGGTAGCCATGCTGGTTAAGTGTGCCTTGAATTCTAAATAAATCACAACAGCAAAGCACACTCACACCTCCTCCTACATGCATCATAGTGGGAACCACACATTTGGAGATCATTCTACTCTGCGTCTCGCAAAGACACGGTGGTTGGAACCAAAAATCTCAAATTTGGACTCATCAGACCAAAGGATGGATTTCCACCGGTCTAAGGTCCATTGCTCGTGTTTCTTGGCCCAAGCAAGTCTCTTCTTATTATTGGTGTCCTTTAGTAGTGGTTTCTTTGCAGCAACTCGACCATGAAGGCCTGATTCACGCAGTCTCCTCTGAACAGCTGATGTTGAGATGTGTCTGTTACTTGAACTCTGTGAAGCATTTATTTGGGCTGCAATCTGCGGTGCAGTTCACTCTAATTGTCACGCCCTGACCATAGAGAGCCCTTGTTTCTCTATGGTGTAGTAGGTCAGGGTGTGACTAGGGGGTATTCTAGTTTATAATTTCTATGTTGTGTTCTAGTTTATATTTTCTATGTTGGTGTTTTGTATGATTCCCAATTAGAGGCAGCTGGCAATCGTTGTCTCTAATTGGGGATCATATTTAAGTAGCTATTTTTCCCACCTGTGTTTTGTGGGACGGGATGTTTGTGCACCACGTAGTCACGTTTAATTGTTAGTTTATTTGATTTATTTGTTTTTTGCTTTAGTTTAACTTTTCAATAAATATGTGGAACTCAACATCCGCTGCGCTTTGGTCCCGTTCTTACAACAACCGTGACACTAATGTACTTATCCTCTGCAGCAGAGGTAACTCTGGGTCTTCCTTTCCTGTGGAGGTCCTCATGACAGCCAGTTTCATCATAGCGCTTCCACAAATTAACTTTTAACAAGGCACACCTGTTAATTGAAATGCATTCCAGGTGACTACCTCATGAAGATGGTTGAGAGAATACCAAGAGTGTGCAGAGCTGTCATCAAGGCAAAGGGGGGCTTACACTTTTTTGTAACTACATGATTCCATGTGTGTTATTTCATAGTGTTGATTTCTTCACTATTATTCTACAATGTAGAAAATAGCAAAAAATTAAGAAAAACCTTGATTGAGTAGGTGTGTCCAAACTTTTGACTGGAACTGTGTGTGTGTGTGTGTGTGTGTGTGTGTGTGTGTGTGTGTGTGTGTGTGTGTGTGTGTGTGTGTGTATACATGTGTGTGTGTATATACGTGTGTGTGTGTGTGTGTATATATCTATATCTACGGTATATACACAATGACTTGTTCAACTACAAATCTTTGTCTATTTATTGATGCTACCAGGCAGCCCATTTTATTATTTTGTCTACAACACATGTTGATTATGTAATAATTCATTTTAACAACAAATTCCAAATGCAAGCTTTATGAGTACATTATCAATTTCAAACAATTTTGACATACCAAAAGACCAGTCGTCCTATTCTAGTAATTGTTGCTTGATGCCCCATCGATGGTGCTCTTGCAAAATAAACAGTTAATATTCTTTATTATCGAAATGTTTTTGAGTTGCATATTTATTTATGGCAATCCTCTCCCTACAATTTGACATTGCTCTGCTCCCGATCCTATAGCTGTACAGCAAATTAGCAATCTGTTCACTAGCTCACCCAACCTGTGTTGATTGACCGTTTGCTGGTCCAATCAGTGGGCAGTGTGTGTGTGTCACTAGCCAATCTGTTACACGTTCATTTTGCAAGTGCAATGCTGCGACTACTGTGTCTGACTGCGTGGAAATTCATTCACTGAGACTCTGTGCCTCAAAATGACTGACACACCTGGCCAGGTAATTTAGTCATCAGTCTCTAGTCAAAGTCAAGTCCCGAGTCTTGAGGCTCCAAGTCGAAGTCAAGTCTCAAGTTCTTTTCTTTTCTATCAAGTCGAGTCTCAAGTCATGAAATTTGTGACTCGAGTCAGACTCGAGTCAGAGTTATGTGACTTGAAGCCGCAATAGGTTGAACTTGAATGCTTTTCTGAGAAGATGAGGGAACAGCTGTTTCTCTTTATATTGATTTAATACTGCAACCCACTTTCTACTTGCCTCTCCCATCCAGTGGTGTAAAGTACTTAAGAAGTACTTTAAATAATTTTTTCTTAAGTCGTTTTTGGGGGTATCTGTACTTTACTTTTTATATTTTAGACATCATGTACTTTTTACTCCACTACATTCTTAAAGAAAATAATGTACTTTTTACTTAAAAAAAAAAAGTTTTTACTTTTTACATTTTCTGACACCCAAAAGTACTAATGTTGAATGATTATCAGAACAGGAAAATAGAAAATTCATGCACTTATCAAGAAAAAATTAAAAAACATCCCTGGTCATCCCTATTGCCTCTGAACTGGCAGATTCAGTAAACACAAGTGCTTTGCTGGTAAATGATGTCTGAGTGTTGGAGTGTGCCCCTGGCTATCTGTACATTTAAAAAAAGAAAAGAAATGAGTGCTGTCTGGTTTGCTTAATATAAAGTATCTGAAATTATTTATACTTTTACATTTGATACTTACGTATATTTTAGCAATTACATTTATTTTGATACTTAAGTATATGTAAAACTAAATACACTTAGACTTTTACTCAATTAACATTTTACTGGGTGACTTTCACTTTTACTTGAGTCATTTTCTATTACGGTATCTTTACTTTTACTCAAGTACTGTATGACAATTGGGTTTTTCCACCACTATACCCATCAACATTTCCTCACAATTACAGAGAGCACTCTGACTGAAGAGAGACAGCAATGGACACACATTTTTTACATAATACTGACTGAGTGAATAAAGAACATTGTGTGTGTGTGTGTGTGTGTGTGTGTGTGTGATGAGCTTGTGCATGCGTGTGTGCATGTGTGTTCTAGGCTCACCCTGGACACAGTTATGCTCATCACTGTGATCCACACAGTCAGGCAGGGCATCACAGTGCCAGCGGCTGGGGATGCAGTGAGCTCTGTTCAGACACAGGAACTGATCCTCCCTGCACTCCCTCACACAGTCTACCTGTCGGCACAACACACACACACACACCTCAAAAACAACAAACACAGACACCCCTGTCCGCCACCAAGCCATTCCACTGCCAGGTCTCAATATGGCTTGTCCAAGTCTTAACATTACATTATGATGTATGCGAAGAAGAAGAAAAAACAGGAGAAGAAGATTTTGTCCATTGTAATTTTCAGATTAAATGTGAATTAGATTTTTACAAAACACGACAGAGGGATGTGTTATAAACTGTGAGTTATAGGTTGAATTAATCAACACGTCTCCTGGCGCGAAATACTTGGCCTTTGGTGAGATTGCTTTAATATATAATGCATGAGTCTAGGATGACGTTGTTCTCTCCAGGGGACTCTGTTGGCTGTGGAGAAAGACCTTATTAAAGGAGAGGTAAGCTTCCACTGTATGGAGGTGACTCTGAACTAAGCATGGTTTTAATTACACTGAGATCCTACGGGACCCTGATGTTTGGAGGGAACAGGCAAACACTACCACACTACTTGTATCCAGGTATTTGAGAGATAAGGATATTGATTGCCAAAAGCAATCTTTACATTTTACACAGATGAATCGTGCTGGCAATCATACAACAGCATTTCAGGGGGATTTCCCATGAAAATATGGACCAAGATAATTAGGACACATTTTCATATGTCGATGACCTTATGAACAAATGACATACATTATTAAAGGACAACAGACATGAAAGGTATCCTGGATTATCGCACAGATGATGGGGCTCAGCGGCTACTAGCAGGGACTGCAATCAGTGCTTCATCAGAGAGCACTCACCTCATCAGATCCATCTGGGCAGTCTCTCTGGCCATCACACCTCAGGCGGGCCGACACACAGCCTCCCCCGACACACTCATACTCACTCAGGGCGCAGGACGGAAGGACCGCTGAGACAGATAACATAGCACTTTCGTTCAAAATGACTTACAGTACAGTGAGTGCATACATTTGTATTATGTGTAGTTGTTGAACCCACAACCTTGAGGTTGCTAGCGCCACGCTCCTACCGACTGAACCACGCTAGACAAAAGAAGCTGACGACACAGACAACCCCCATTAAACCGGTGCTGAAAATACTTCTTAACTGGCCCACGACACCACCTAGTATACAAGTGCAACACAATGGCTGCAGATACAGAAACAGAGCTGCTTCAGAGGGTCCATTCTGAGTGCTATTCCTAGCGTGTTTTGGAGCACTTTGGACCCATCAGAGCAATTCAGTCTCATTCCCATCTGGACTCACTGGGAGAGAGGGGGGAAAAGCTTTTTCATGCATGTCACGGTGTGGCCCTTCCAATTGGAGGAATTTACAGTGCAAGTGCAGCCACAGCTGTCCACAGGTACTCTCCATATGAATATATAAAGAAAGTACTCAGCTAAAATATTAAAAACAAATTATTATGAGAGAGAGAGAGAGAGAGAGAGAGAGAGAGAGAGAGAGAGAGAGAGAGAGAGAGAGAGAGAGAGAGAGAGAGAGAGAGAGAAAGAGACCAACAAACCTGCACGTCTTTGTGTTATATATTTTCAACCCCATCAACCACAACCTTGATTTTCCTGTTTGTGACAATCTTAATGATGTTGCTAATGAATCGTTCCATTTCCAAAGTACGCTTTGGCAATATGTACATTGTTAAATCATGCCAATAAAGCGACTGAATTGAGCGAGAGACAGACAGACACAGAGAGAGAGAGATACAGAGAGACAGCGAGAGGGAGAGACAGAGAGAGAGAATAGACAGGGAGAGAAGAGTCAGAGATCATAGGGAATTAGACCAAATTTCTCAATTGGTACAAAATATATAGAGTACTGCACACACTGCAATTACTTCAATTAAAAAATAAGCTCAACTGTACACCTTAATGAGGCAGTGAATGAACCGAGAGAGAAAGCACGCAGGGCATTCCACGCCATTAAAAAACAAAATAAAATTGAAATACCTATTCAAATTTGTCTAAAACGAATTGACTGTGTCATTGAACCAATTGCACTTTATGGCAACGAGGTGTGGGGTCCACTTGCAAAACAAGATTTCACCCAATGGGACAAAAACCAAATTGAAACCCTGCATGGAGAGTTCTGTAAGATTTTCCTCCAAAACTACAAACAATGCATGCAGGGCAGAATTAGGCCAATATCGACTAATAATAAAACCCCAAAAAAGCAATTACATTTTGGAAACATCTAAAATACAGTGACCCCCTCTCATATCATTACCAAGCCCTACAATACCAAGAGCTGAGCAAAGAAAAGAGTCCCCTCATCCAGCTGGTCCTGGGGCTGAGTTCACAAACCTGTTCTACTAACACACTGAAGCCTCAGGGCCAGAACATCCAATCAATCAGAATGAAACAAATTACAAACTACATTACTTACAGGGAAACACAAGCACAAAGTAAAACGCAGTGCTATCTGGCCCTAAATCGACAGTACACCGTGGCAAACTATTTGACCATGGTTACTGATCAAAACCTTAGAAAAACCTTGACAAAGTACAGGCTCAGTGAGCACAGTCTTGCAATTGAGAAGGGTAGACAGGAAAACCTGGCTCCCTGTAGAGGAAAGGCTGTGCAGCCACTGCACCACAGCAGAACCTGAGACCGAGCTGCATTTCCTGACATAATGTCAAGAACATAAAACATTTAGAGAGTGTCAGTTCCCCAAATTCGAAACCCTTATTCAAGGTTTCAAAGACCTCTCTGATGAGAATAAGCTACCCGTCCTGTTGGGGGAGGACGCCGAGAGCTGTGGGTTGGCAGCGCACTACATTGATGCCTGCCATATGATGAGGTACAGTGTCTGACAGACCAATCAACCTGCATATGTCCTCTATGCTTATTGTTATTGTTCGATGTATGGTTATTTTGACACTTGATTATTGTTGTTACTGTTGTCCCATTGACAATAATGATTATTACTATTTAAATTGTGTTAATATTGTAAATCTCCAAAGTAAGCTTTGGCAATATGTACAGTACATTGTTACGTCATGCCAATAAAGCAAAATTAATTGAATTGACAGACAGACAGACAGACAGACAGACAGACAGAAAGAGACAGAAAGAGACAGAAAGAGACAGACAGACAGACAGACAGACAGACAGACAGACAGACAGACAGACAGACAGACAGACAGACAGACAGACAGACAGACAGACAGACAGACAGACAGACAGACAGACAGACAGAGAGAGAGAGAGAGAGAGAGAGAGAGAGAGAGAGAGAGAAAGAGACAGACAGACAGACAGACACAGACAGACAGACAGACAGACAGACAGACAGACAGACAGACAGACAGACAGACAGACAGACAGACAGACAGACAGACAGACAGACAGACAGACAGACAGACAGACAGACAGACAGAAAGAGATAGAGACAGAGACAGAGACAGAGACATCTCGGTGGGAGAGACACACAGCTCATTTTAATTTCACACCTGTAGTTAGCAGACAGGAGAGAAGGCCAGCTTGCTGATATTGCACCATCTGCTCGAGATGTGAAGTGCCTTGGAGCTACTCTGGCCTTGCATTTACTTCTCCACAAGACTTCAAGTCTTGGCATGCATTCAACTCATGCAACGAAGCACAAAGGGATTACGAATCTTAAAATAAAAGGTGAATGTCAGGATATACTACAGTGGAGTGAAATCTGTAATTGCGGTCAACTGAGAATTGGTTCACGTGCGGGAATAACTCTGTTTCTGAAGGTATGAAAGGTTATTTCCTAGCTTTCAATGTAAGACACTGTATCTACAGCCAACTGTATCTATGCTTACTGGTGACGTCGTAAAACGGCAACAGTTGCCGAACAAGAACAAACACAAACGAACACACAGTCCCCCAATCACAAGGTGTGTGACGCACACAAGCATACATTCCAACAGAGGGCGGTATTAACATGGTTGTAGGCTTTGAGTAAGACAGCGAAAGCAAGTCCCCACCTACAGCCGCAGCCAGCAACACCTATCCAACAGCTATACAGGAAGTAATCAAGTGTGTGTGTGTGCATGTGTACGTGTGTGTGTGTCCGTGCGCGTGTGTCTCTGAGCTCATACCAGGTCCTTGACAGTTCCTCTCGTCCTCCCCCATCTTACAGTCCTCCCGGCCGTCACAGAGCCACTTGTTGGAGATGCAGAGGTGATTGAGACACTGGAACTGGTCCGCAGGGCACGAGCGCGTCTCACAGCCTTTTTCATCAGAGCTATCAGCACAGTCACTGTCACCGTCACAACGGAAACGAGCAGAGATGCACTCTCCGTTGTCACACACAAAGTCCCTGGAGGGGCAGGTGGCTGGCTCTGAGAGGTGTAAGGGAATAAGGAACGACAGTGATTTTAGGCGCATGACAGTGAGGCCTGTTTCCCCAGGACATTCCTCATCATACCAAGCAGAGGTATTTGTTGGTAGTTATATTAGGTCGCTTTGTTTTGCGGAGTCATGTCACACGACCTGGATTTGAACCTTTGAAGCGGTTTCATTGAACGTTCCCCTTTTCTTTTTATGTCAGATGATCCAGCATCATACTCAGACAATCGCTTTCATCTTTGGTACAGTTGTCATTTCTGGAGAAGGCTTTAAATACAGGATAACATTTTGCTACGTCACATGATTGCCCAAAACACAATGCTCTAGCTACAGTGTCAGGGAGTATTCAAGTTCTATAGTATTATACAAAAGTTAATTCCAAGTTCATTCCTTCCAGCCTAAACAAGAGACCGAAGGCGAGGGACTTACTGCAGTTCTGTTCATCTGAGTTGTCTCCGCAGTCACTCTGTCCATCACACCTCCAGTGTTCCGGGACACAGTTGTTGTTCTGGCACCGGTACTCATGAGGACCGCATGTCTTCTCATCTAGGCACAGAAACAACATGACAGTCCATAAAGACGTAAAACAAGCAAAGTGTCTGAAACGGTAGCCGTGTTGATGTTTCGCATAGTAAGACATGACTTTACATCCTGTATACAAACGCCTGCTACTGTCAAGAAGAAAGACTAGGAGAACAGTAACTTTCCCGTCTTCTTTCTAAAAGAACAACCTAGTAATCCGTCTTTACATGTTGTCCCAACGCTGTAAAATCAGCGACGTGATTTCCCCTCATCTCTCGATCAGACTTTTAATCCAACTATCGGGAGAATAGATAAATACATAAGGCATTATTAATTGACAACCACACAGTACCATGCTCGAGAGCTAATTCCCAGACTTAGTATGACATTAACAGAATTCATATTTGACCTGAGCACACCGCGACAGTTGAATACTAAATACATTCCTTCCCATGCCTGAAAGATTTATATTCACATTCTAGGATTAAGAAAGAAAAATAGGATGCTGGGAATTCCAGGACTCGTATGTTGTTGCTTCTCGCCAGTGAAGGTAAGTCAAAGCCTGTAGGTGTATACAATACGTGCTGTAAGTGTGTACGTCTCCTCTCATGCTTAATATCTGCCAGGTTTGACGAGAAGAAACCTTTAAATATGACCCATAGAGAAAATTCCAAAAATGGAACGCCGACTGAAAACCAGAGAGAACGACTCAAATCATAGAGAGACCTTACTGTCATCCCCTCAATCCCCCTAAATGTCACCATTAAATGCACAGGCAGCAGTGGAAATGCCAAGGTCAATCCCTAGCAGTCCATTTGATGAGAGGAAGAGCCAGTAAAAGACTTAACCTCCTCCAGCTAATCTCTGGATCTGGCCATATTAACAAGTGCTTTATGAGCATATCAAAGACCAGTCAGCATTAATGAGGTGGTCATCAGTAAAAAAATGGCATTTGATGTCTGCGTAACGTTATCTATCACGTTCAATTTAACACGTTTGCGTTTGGCTGCTCAAAAATTGCATATAGTACAACGAGACACAAAGTCGAGATACAGATGTCCCTTTAGAGGAGGCCATTCCATTGAGATCAAAAACTGCTACAACAGACTAGACTGGACTACACTCTTAGAAAAAAAAGTTGCTATCTAGAACCTAAAAGGGTTCTTCGGCTGTCCCCATTGGAGAACCCTTTGAAGAAACCATTTTGGTTCCAGGTAGAACCCTTTTGGTGATTCTACATGGAAACCCAACAGGGTTCTACCTTGAACCAGAAAGGGTTATCTGATGGGGACAACCGAATAACCATTTTTTCTAAGAGTGTAGACTAGAATATAATATAACATACATTGCCTTCAGAAAGTATTCATACCCCTTGACTTACTCCACATTTTGTTGTTGATTTTTGTTACAATCAACATTGGCAGTGACACATGGATTGTACAATATTTGCACATTATTCTTTAAAAAAATCTTCAAGCTCTGTCAATTCGCCATTTTTTTATGTCTTGTATGGCAAGACATAATAAAATACTTTTCCAAGCCATTTTAAGTCAAAACAGTAACTAGGCCACTCAGGAACATTCAACGTTGTCTTGGTAAGCAACTCCAGTGTATATTTGGCCTTGTGTTTTAGGTTATTGTCCTGCTGAAAGGTGAATTCATCTCCCAGTGTCTGTTGGAAAGCAGACTGAACCAGGTTTTCCTTTAGGGTTTTGCCTGTGCTTAGCTCTATTCTGTTTCTTTTTATCCTAAAACACTCCATAGTCCTTGCAGATGAGCATACCCATAACATGATGCATTCACCACCATGATTGAAAATATAAAGAGTGGTACTCAGTGATGTGTTGTGTTGAATTTCAAATCAAATCACATTTTATTAGTCACATGCGCCAAATACAACAGGTGTAGACCTTACAGTGAAATGCTTACTTACGAGCCCCTAACCAACAATGCGGTTTAAAAAATATATGGATGAGAATATGAAATAAAAGTAACAAGTAATTAAAGAGCAGCAGTAAAATAACAATAGCAAGACTATATACAGGGGGTACCAGTACAGAGTCAATGTGCGGGGGCACCGGTTAGTTGAGATAATATGTACATGAAGGTAGAGTTATTAAAGTGACTATGCATAGATGATAACAACAGAGAGTAGCAGCGGTGTAAAGGAGGGGGGCAATGCAAATAGTCTGGGTAGCCATTTGATTAGGTGTTCAGGAGTCTTATGGCTTGGGGTTGAAGCTGTTTAGAAGCCTATTGGACCTAGACTTGGAGCTCCGGTACCGCTTGCCATGCGGTAGCAGAGAGAACAGTCTATGACTAGGGTGGCTGGAGTCTTTGACAATTTTTAGGGACTTCCTCTGACACCGCCTGGTATAGAGGTCCTGGATGGCTGGGCCGTTCGCACTACCCTCTGTAGTGCCTTGCGGTTGGAGGCCGAGCAGTTGCCATACTAGGCAGTGAGGAAACCAGTCAGGATGCTCTCGATGGTGCAGCTGTAGAACCTTTTGAGGATCTGAGGACCCATGCCAAATCTTTTCAGTCTCCTGAGGGGGAATAGGTTTTGTCGTGCCCTCTTCACGACTGTCTTGGCGTGCTTGGACCATGTTAGTTTGTTGGTGATGTGGACACCAAGGAACGTGAAGCTCTCAACCTGCTTCAGATTTGCCCCAAACATAACGCTTTGTATTCAGCACATGAAGTTAATTTCTTTGCCACATTTTATGCAGTATTACTTAACTGCCTTATTGCAAAAAGGATGCATGTTTTGGAAAATCTTCCATATTTTCACTTCGTCATTTAGATGAATGTTGTTGATCCATCCTCAGTTTTCTCCTATCACAGCCATTACATTCTGTAACTGTTTTAAAGTCACCATTGGCCTCATGGTAAAATCCCTGAGCGGTTTCCTTCCTCTCCGGCAACTGAGTTAGGAAGGATGCCTATATCTATGTAGTGACTGGTTGTACTGATACATCCAAAGTGTAATTAATAACTTCACCATGCTCAAAGGGGTATTCAATGTCCGCTTGTTTTATTTATTTTGCCCATAGGTTCCCTTCTTTGTGAGCGATTGGAAAACCTCCCTGGTCTTTGTTGTTGAATCTGTGTTCGAAATTCACTACTCGACTGTGGAACCTTACAGATAATTGTATGTGTGGGGTACAGAGATGAGGTAGTCATAAAAATATAATGTTAAACACTATTATTTCATAGAGTGAGTCCACGCAACTTGTGACATGTTAAGCAAATCTTTACTCCTGAACTTATTTAGGCTTGCCATAACAAAGGGGTTGAATACTTAATGACTCAGGTTTTTCATTTCTTATTCACTTGTAAAAAGTCAAGGGGTGTGTGATTGCTTTCTGAAGGCACTGTAGCACAATAGAAATAGAACAGTAGAACTCACCACAGTTGGCCTCGTCCGATCCATCAGCACAGTCCGGGTCCTCGTCACACACCCACAGGGCTGAGATACAGTGCATGGAGCTCTTACACTGGAACTGGTTGGCAGAACAGGTACTCTCAGCTGGGGAGGGAGACCGATGGCACAGGAGAGAGAAAAGAGACAGGGAGTTAAAACAGGTGTACAGTATGTCAACTCTGAAGGACAAAGATGAAAAGAAACGTCATCACGTATTATACAAAAATGACCAGTTAACCAGTCTATAGAAAAATGGCAAAACCTGTAGGCTAATGCAACCGAAGGTACCAAAATGATCAAAAATGACCAAAACAATAGCAATACACATGTATTGTAGTTCAATCAAAATTCACACAAATCATGTTATATGTGGCATACAAAACGAGGGTGTGGAGCAATAGAGAAAGTACAATTATGAGTAAATTAGAATCATTTTTCCTCCACACCCTCCTTATGCCACAGTACCCTGACACGCAGAGCACAGTTTCCTCTTTCCCAACAGGAGGTGGCTAGAGCTCCAGCTGCATCTCTAAACCCTCAGCCCTCCCAGCATGATTAGCCCTGGTTAAACCTCCCTCTGTCTCAC
Source organism: Salvelinus alpinus (assembly GCF_045679555.1). Lineage (NCBI taxonomy): Eukaryota > Metazoa > Chordata > Actinopteri > Salmoniformes > Salmonidae > Salvelinus > Salvelinus alpinus. The sequence continues at coordinate 8,755,017 of NC_092123.1, forward strand.
AAAGACATCCCCCTCAGCCCTCAGACGCAGGCTAAACCTCCTTCTGTCTGCCCTAATCTGCACCCTGGGTGAGACTCAGCTCCTGGAATATCCTCTCTGTCTCGCTCTGTCGCTCACACGCGCGCTTCATTTTGCCATGTAAAAACTGGCGCACTGGCATTTTCCAGCCCTAACGCCAGGGTCGACAATTTACCTGTGTAATGTCAGCTGGCTTGCGCCGAGGTAGGAGGGGTGGAAATATTTGAGGTGTGTCCTTAAGAACGTGCGCCAATATGCCAATTTCAGTGACTGCAACTAGGGATATTTAAGGCCGACCAAAAGCTGGTTTTAGCGGTAAAGCAATTGGTAATGACATTGATTTTGCCAGAGGATTCGCACACAGTGGCCTTAAGTACATCACCAAGGCTTTATTGAAATATCATGATTATCCGAACAGTCAGACATTCCCCTTTTTATTTATCTTGGCCATTATTTTTGTCCAGCTTCTGTGAAACATTTGGACTCATTATGTGCTCTGCCCATTGCATGAAAGGTGTGAGCGAACGTAGGAAGCCTGTTTAAGAACAAGTTATCAAAAAAAGTTATTCATTTTGCCAAAAAATGTATCGTCCACTTTCCTCTGTTGGAACTTTCAAACCGTGTGAAAACGCGGGGAATTGGTGATGAATCCGCATTTATGCAAAAATTGCCTGTTTAGTTACCTTTCACTTGGCTAACTCACTATGGCCAAATCAACCGCAATGGTAGGCTACAGCTATATACAGTGTATTTGGGAGTGGACATTCCCCCTTTCTCTTTATATTGGATCTTTATCCAGCTCCTGTGAAAAGTTTAGATGTGCATCAAACCCTCCATAGTCTACGTTGTTGCCTAATATTCACAGTATATTCCCACCGGGAGCAATTGTGGTGCCTGTAACTGTATTTAGACATATAGCCTGTGTAAAACCAGTTGTTGTTTCGTTTTAGGAGAATTTGATTAGAAGTACTCGCTCTCTTTGTAGGTCTTATCAATTAGTGAATTTAATATTGTTTATTGACAACGTTTGGCATGCTAATGCATTTTACAGTAGGCCTATATCAGTGCAAATGTTAATAAAATATTTCCAGATCGATGCCATGCAATTACTGTTCAGAAACATGTTCAACATATTTATCAAATATGGGATAGGTCTACTTTTTGTTATTTGGTTTCTGTAGGCTATTTAACAAACTAGGCTATGATGGAGTTGATTACCACGCAATATATAAAATACCATAAATACACAATGTGAGCTTGGGACTATAATGTTCTATCTGCATTTTTTGTCAACATTTTGTTATTCACGTGGCCTTGTTCTGTTCAATGTTCTCTACCTATATAGTACCATAAATATCCTAATTCATGTTAAGTTAAAAAGAATACAAGATACAAATTGTTGACACCATTCAAGCCAATGAGGGTTCGGAATTCTACTGCCAATCATCTCAGAATCATATTTTTGCAGATATAACTTTATAGTCCCAAGCTCTCGACAACTTGAAGCAACCACATATTTAGCCACGGAGCATGTTCTGATTGGCCATTGAGAGGTCAAGTCTTGATACACCTTCATCTTGTTTATTTAGCAAAACCCAGCCCTTCCACGCCACCGCCAGCTACTGCACTCATAAATCTGGTTGTGAAAATAGCAACAAATATTTCTGACCCCCCCCCATACCTATAGCTCTATCGCCAGCCATAGATTTACACTTGTGTTAGGTTTGTTAAAATAGAGCCTACAGAGAAACACTTTACTTGGTGCTGTACATTTCGCCAGCCCCCCCCTCCCCGCCCCCATCCTTCCCCTCACACCCTCCCCCACCCAGCTCCACCTTCCCCCAGCCTACCAGCGTTGCTCAACCCCCTGCTGGTGCAATTACCAGTGTCTTCCTCTCTGTTCCTAGTGGCCTCAGGGCAACACGGCTCTACCACTGAGCCAGGCTGGGACTGAATGGGACCGCAGCCAGAGACTCGGGAGGTGCAGGGAGGGGAAGGGAAGGAGATTAGACTGCTTCTAGGGCTGGAGCTCTGAGACGAGTCATTAACCCACCACTGTGATCTAACAAGGCGTTCATGGATGGTGTGCATGTATGTGTGTGTGTGTGTGTGTCTTAGAGCTGTCACTTTGATTCATGATGACAACCAGACAGGTGTGATTACAGGTACTTACTAAGATGCTCTCTCTGTCTCTCTCACAGACATGAGGCATTGTCTCATAACCTTTACCTGGTGCTGTAAATTTCAGACAAGTGAAAGAAGCACGCAGCAGTTCAGAACTTTAAAATGTCAAGACAGAGGGATAACAAGCAGGGGATGAAACTCCAATCAACAGCCACAGTGAGGTCAAGCGAGGTCAACTGAAAGGAAACACACATCCTTTTCTTATTATAACAAGGACGTGTGGCTTTTATTAATAATGGACCTTCCTTGTGTCTATGAACAGAATTAACCAGGTATGGCAGTATGAACATAGAAGGCTGGGGGCTTTCTTATAATCCAAAGAGAATTGTTAACAGGGTGAATCATTGACCAAGAGTTGAAGATCAGAGGGGAAGTCACAGAGTCTGTCTGTTCAGAGTCTGAGTTTCTCTCGACTGTTCCTTTCTTTTTGTCATTCGTCAAAGGGTCGTCTCTCCCGCTAAAGAAATGACCAGAGTGCTAACAACTAAAAGCCTTTTCAATACTTTATTATCTAAATCTTGCAGAGGCTCATTTTTTCATGGCCAAGTGAAATTGAAATCCCCCGGCAAAAAGTACAGCGCTGTCAAACTTTCCTCACATAGTCAGCCTCTTCTTTAAGACCGCGTCTATAGAGATCCATCTATCTACAGACGATTTGATTCTTACGGCAGTCTGTCTCGTCCTCTCCGTCTCCACAGTCGTCCTGTCCGTTACAGCGCAGGTTCAGTGGGACGCACTTCTGACGCTTCCTGCATTTGAACTGTCCAGATAGACAGATGTAGGATTCTGTAGAAGGTATGAACAAAGGTGTTATCCTGAGCCGAAGGTAGTCTACAATGTCGTTTTTGACAGTTGTGGAAACTTTTGGGGCGGATTCAGACTAGGATGGATCGTGTCATCATTTATTTATTTACTTTATGTAACCAGGTAAGTAACGAGTATGCATTCTCTTTTACAATAACGGCCAGAAATGGAAAGAAATTCACCACAGTTGGCTTCATCAGAGTTGTCCCCGCAGTCGTTCTCCCCATCACAGATAAACGGAGGCAGAGCACAGAGACCAGTCCCACACTGGAACCTCCCTGGCTGGCATTTAAACTCAGCTGTGAGGAAAGAACAGAAACACACACACATTGCACCGACTCCATAGAAACACAGCTAGTGAACAAAACCAGGGAGAAGAGTTGTAAACATCTTCTGTACTGTGCAGTTAGTGTCCTGCTCCACTAGAGGGCTGTGAATTGATTGTGTAATTGTGAATTGGTGTGTACAGGACATGTGACAACTCTTACTGGGACCTTGTCAAGTGTGTGTGTGTGTGTTGGTGGTGACTCACGGCAGTCTGGAGGCTCGTCCGACCCGTCCCCACAGTCGTCCACCGTGTCACACTTCCACCAGAAGGGGATGCACTCATCTGTCCCACAGCGGAACTATAGGACACAACAACAGTAGAACGCTTCAGATTTCATCATCATTCAGGAAGATTTTGGGACACTAAAGTCCCTGACCTGAATCTACAAGTACTAAAGTCCGAGCCCCTGCTAGTCCCTCCCCATCTTCCAAAAACATATGAAAACATACCTCTTCAAAATGTATCTTGATCTATCCCACAGCACCCCCCCCCTCTCCCACTCCCCCTCCAACTAGCACGGAGTTAGCTGATAGCAGCTTTATTGGGTGGCAGGTACAGTTGACTTTGTGATTAGAGTGTTGGGCCAGTAACCGAAAGGTCGCTGGTTTGAATTCCGAAGCCGACAAAATCTGACACTGTGCCCTTGAGCAAGGCACTTAACCCAATTGATCCAGGGGTGCTGGACAATGGTGACACTGGCCGTGACCCCACTCCCAATGGGTGTCTCAGGGGGAGTTGGGATATGCAAGAAAAACATTCCCATGACACACATATATTTGATATGTTACAAGTGTGTAACATGTCAAATATAAGCACTCCTCTAATTATTACCTTACTATTATTCACTTACTATGACTGTGAAATGTAGTTGTCCCACCGAGCTACCTTAAGATGAATTCACTAACTGTAAGTCGCTCTGGATAACAGCGTCTGCTGAATGAGTAAAAGGTCAAATATTTCTGTAAGCTGTAGGAGAAAAGGGCCACTGACCTGGCTGGCTGTGCAGTTGGACAGGCAGGTCTTGTTGTCTGCAGCCAGGTAGAAGTGGGTGGGGCAGGCACACCTGTAACCTCCCCCGGGGGAGAGGAGACACAGGTGGCTGCAGCCTCCGTTAGTCACCTGACACTGGTGTTTGGGCACTGCGGCGGAGAGAGGGAGAGTAAAACCAACATCCACAGCTAGAGCCCTTTCCCCTCTGCTGTCAGCATCATTAGTCTGAGGGCACATTTGCTCATTACAATTAAAAAGAAACACCTCTCTCTCTCGCTCTCTCTCTCTCAAAGGCATGCAGACACACACTGAGTGTCTAGACAATTACCGTCGGGTTGGCGGAGAGGGTGGTAAACCTTGATGTTGTGGATGGCTCTCCAGTATCTGAGCAGCTCTGCTCCCTGAGCCCCGGAGGTCTTGTGGGCCCGGTTCAGCGACTTGGACTTCTCATCCGTCCAATAGATGACATCCTCAAACAGAGTCAGCGCCGTCACCTCCCGGATGTCTCGACTAGGCACTGGAATGGAACACACACTGATTAATCAGAGTCTGGAATACAGCCAGATCACACACACATGCACGCGTGAACACACACACACGCACACACGCACACACACACACACGCACGCACGCACGCACACACACACACACATACACAATGGATTAACATGCCACTTCTACATTACGTCCATCTGATACTGCTTTAGGAGGAATCTGCTGAACACACACACACACACACAGCTCGTCCTGAATAATTGCTGTGACAAGCTGCCAGGCTCTGTGGTGTTTTATTGCAGGAAAAGAGAAGTAAAGACGTGACTAAATGGACTGTCTGTCTGTCTGTCAGCATGGCTTAGTAGGGCACGGAGTAGACTATAAGTACTACAGCTAATCACAAACTGGCTGTTGAAGATGAAAAACTGAAATTAAATGAATAATAAAAATACGTTGAGAATGTCGTGACTTCACTTTAATTAACCTCTACGGGATCGGTGTTCTCCTCACGGGACGGTTAAGCTAACGTAGGCTAATGTCTAATGTGACTGGCATGAGGTTGTAAGTAACATGAACATTTCCCAGGATAGACATATCTGATATGGGCAGAAAGCTTAAATTCTTGTTAATCTAACTGCACTGTCCAATTCACAGTAGTTATTACAGTGAAAGATTGCCATGCTACTGTTTGAGGAGAGTGCACAATTATGAACTTGAAAATGTATTAATAAACCAATTAGGCACATTTGGGCAGTCTTGATACCACATTTTGAACAGCTATGCAATGGTTCATTGGATCAGTCTAAAACTTTGCACATACACTGCTGCCATCTAGTGGCCAATATCTAAATTGAGCCTGGGATGGAATAATACATTATGTCCTTTCTCTTGCATTTCAAAGGTGATGGTACAAAAAAAATACAATAAAATGCATGCATTTTTCTTTGTATTATCGTTTACCAGATCGAATGTATTATATTCTCCTACATTAATTTCACATTCCCACAAACTTCAAAGTGTTTCCTTTGAAATGGTATCAAGAATATGCATATCCTTGCTTCAGGGCCTGAACTACAGGCAGTTAGACTTGGGTATGTCATTTTAGGCAAACATTTATGAAAAGGTTCGGATCCTTAAGAGGTTTTTAAGCATTGTTTAATAACATGTTTTGTTTGTGAACCAAATAGTATTGGGAGAAAATTGTGTTAGACCAAATGAATAACTCAAAAAAAGGTGAGAAAAACATTTCTCTCATTTCTCACAGGTTGAACGCCAGAGATAGATAGCGACTCATTTCAATTAACACCTTGTTTTGAAGTGTATGGAACAGGCATATTAATGACTTGGCTCATGCTCGGTTTCTATGGAGTTGAATCAATCACGGACAAACCGCTTCACAGTAATGTCAAGGTTTTTATCTAAAGTCTGAAAAAGTACACTCAATTTTATTTGTATTTATTTATTTCATCTGTATTTAACCAGGTAGGCTAGTTGAGAACAAGTTCTCATTTACAACTGCGACCTGGCCAAGATAAAGCATAGCAATGCGACACAAACAACAACACAGAGTTACACATGGAATAAACAAACATACAGTCAATAACTGTCACGTTCCTGACCTGTTTTGTATGTGTTAGTTGGTCAGGACGTGAGTTTGGGTGGGCAGTCTATGTTTTCTGTTTCTATGTTGGTTAATGGGTACCTAATATGGTTCTCAATTAGAGGCAGGTGGTTTTCATCTCCTCTGATTGAGAATCATATTAAGGTAGGTAGTTTCACAGTGTTTGTTTGTGGGTGGTTGTCTCCTGTGTCAGTGTCTGTCTATGTTGCACCATACGGGACTGTTTCGGTTTGTTTGTTCATTTTGTTCGTTCGGTTTTTATGTAGTCATTTCCCTGTTCGTGCGTTCTTCGTGTTACATGTAAGTTCTTACGTCCAGGTCTGTCTACATCGTTTGTTGTTTTGTTAGTTATATCAAGTATAGTTCGTTTTCGTCTTCGTCTGTTTTGTTTAATAAATTATCATGTCTTATCACAACGCTGCGCCTTGGTTCAATCCATGCTCCTCCTCTTCGGAGGAAGAGGAACACCGTTACAGAACCACCCACCAATCCAGAACCAAGCAGCGCAAGTTTGAGCAGCGGCCAAGAAATCAGGACTCATGGACTTGGGAGGAAGTATTGGAGGGAAAAGGACACTGGGCTCACATTGGGGAATATCGCCGCGCTCGTGAGGAGATGGAGGCAGCGAGAGCCCAAGAGCGGTGGTATGAGGAGGCAGCAAGGAGACGTGGCTGGAAGCCCGAGAAGAGACCCCAAAAATTTCTTGGGAGGGGGCTAAGAGGTTATGGGTCGAGGGCAGGTAGGAAACCTGCGCCCACTTCCCAGGCTAACCGTGGAGAGCGGGAGAGCGGGCAGACACCGTGTTACGCAGTAGAGCGCACGGTGTCTCCTGTACGTGTGCATAGCCCGGTGCGGGTTATTCCACCTCCCCGCACTGGTAGGGCTAGATTGGGCATTGAGCCAGGTGTCATGAGGCCGGCTCAACGCGTCTGGTCTCCAGTGCGTCTCCTCGGGCCGGCTTACATGGCACCAGCCTTACGCATGGTGTCCCCGGTTCGCCTACATAGCCCGTGCGGGTTATTCCACCTCCCCGCACTGGTCGGGCGACGGGGAGCATTCAACCAGGTAAGGTTGGGCAGGCTAAATGCTCAAGGGAGCCAGTACGCCTGCACGGTCCGGTATTTCCGGCGCTACCTCCCCGCCCCAGCCCAGTACCACCAGTGCCTACACCACGCACCAGGCTTCCAGTGCGTTTCCAGAGCCCTGTTCCTCCTCCACGCACTCTTCCTATGGTGCGTGTATCCAGTTCGGTGCCTCCAGTTCCGGCAACACGCACTAAGCCTCCTGTGCGTCTCCAGAGCCCTGTACGCACTGTTCCTTCTCCCCGTACTCTTCCTGATGTGCGTGCCCTCAGCCCGGTGCCACCAGTGCCGGTACCACGCACCAGGCCTATAGTGCGCTTCGAGAGGTCAGTGTGCCCTGTCCCTGCTCCCCGCACTAGCCTTGAAGTGCGTGTCTCCAGTCCGGTGCCTCCAGTTCCGGCACCACGCACCAGGCCTACAGTGCGCCTTATCCGGCCAGAGCCATCCGTCTCCCCAGCGCCATCTGAGCCATCCGTCTCCCCAGCGCCATCTGAGCCATCCGTCTCCCCAGCGCCATCTGAGCCATCCGTCTCCCCAGCGCCATCTGAGCCATCCGTCTCCCCAGCGCCATCTGAGCCATCCGTCTCCCCAGCGCCATCTGAGCCATCCGTCTCCCCAGCGCCATCTGAGCCATCCGTCTCCCCAGCGCCATCTGAGCCATCCGTCTCCCCAGCGCCATCTGAGCCATCCGTCTCCCCAGCGCCATCTGAGCCATCCGTCTGCCCAGCGCCGTCTGAGCCATCCGCCTGTCCCGAGCCATTAGAGCCGCCCGTCTGTCCCGAGCCGTCAGAGCCGTTCGTCAGTCAGGAGCCGCTAGAGCCGTTCGTCAGTCAGGATCTGCCAGAGCCGCCAACCAGCCAGGATCTGCCAGAGCCGCCAACCAGACAGGATCTGCCAGAGCCGCCAACCAGACAGGATCTGCCAGAGCCGCCAACCAGACAGGATCTGCCAGAGCCGCCAACCAGACAGGATCTGCCAGAGCCGCCAACCAGACAGGATCTGCCAGAGCCGCCAACCAGACATGAGCGTCCAGAGCCGTTAGCGAGCCATGAGCGTCCAGAGCCGTCAGCGAGCCATGAGCGTCCGGAGCCGTCAGCGAGCCATGAGCGTCCGGAGCCGTCAGCGAGCCATGAGCGTCCGGAGCCGTCAGCGAGCCATGAGCGTCCGGAGCCGTCAGCCTGCCATGAGCGTCCGGAGCCGTCAGCCTGCCATGAGCGTCCGGAGCCGTCAGCCTGCCATGAGCGTCCGGAGCCGTCAGCCTGCCATGAGCGTCCGGAGCCGTCAGCCTGCCATGAGCGTCCGGAGCCGTCAGCCTGCCATGAGCGTCCGGAGCCGTCAGCCTGCCATGAGCGTCCGGAGCCGTCAGCCTGCCATGAGCGTCCGGAGCCGTCAGCCTGCCATGAGCGTCCGGAGCCGTCATTCATCCAGAACTGCCTCTCAGTCCAGAGCTGTCTCTCTGTCCGGAGCTGCCCTTCAGTCCGGAGCTGCCTCTCTATCCTGAGCTACCTCTCTATCCTGAGCTACCTCTCTATCCTGAGCTATCCCTCTGTCCTGAGCTACCTCTCTGTCCTGAGCTACCTTGTCCCGGAGCTGTCCTTTATCTTGGTGTTGCCCCTTAAATTAGGTGGGGGAAATAAGAGGGTGGTCATTCTAAGGGGGAGATGTAAGCTGGGATTGACTATGGTGGGGTGGGGACCTCGCCCAGAGCCTGAGCCACCACCGTGGTCAGATGCCCACCCAGACCCTCCCCTAGACTTTTGGTGGTGCGTTCGGAGTACGCACCTTGAGGGGGGGGTTATGTCACGTTCCTGACCTGTTTTGTATGTGTTAGTTGGTCAGGACGTGAGTTTGGGTGGGCAGTCTATGTTTTCTGTTTCTATGTTGGTTAATGGGTACCTAATATGGTTCTCAATTAGAGGCAGGTGGTTTTCATCTCCTCTGATTGAGAATCATATTAAGGTAGGTAGTTTCACAGTGTTTGTTTGTGGGTGGTTGTCTCCTGTGTCAGTGTCTGTCTATGTTGCACCATACGGGACTGTTTCGGTTTGTTTGTTCATTTTGTTCGTTCGGTTTTTATGTAGTCATTTCCCTGTTCGTGCGTTCTTCGTGTTACATGTAAGTTCTTACGTCCAGGTCTGTCTACATCGTTTGTTGTTTTGTTAGTTATATCAAGTATAGTTCGTTTTCGTCTTCGTCTGTTTTGTTTAATAAATTATCATGTCTTATCACAACGCTGCGCCTTGGTTCAATCCATGCTCCTCCTCTTCGGAGGAAGAGGAACACAGTTACAATAACACAATAGAGAAAGTCTATATACAGTGTGTGCAAATGAGGTAGGATAAGGGGGGTGAGGCAATAAATAGGTATATAGTGGCGCAATTATTACAGTATGGCAAATTAAACACTGGGGTGATAGATGACAATGTCAATGACAAACTGACCTTAAATAGGCACAAATTATTATTTACAAAGCCAATTGAGACATCAAATGTTGAGAGTTGAGAGATAGATACAGTAGACAGACAGACAGACAGACAGAGAGCAAGAGAGAGAGACCAAGACCAAGGGCAATACTCAATTCACTGTCCCTTACCTTTGTGTCTTTTTGAACCGTCCATGTTTGAGAAGAGAATTTGATGCGAGTCAGCCCAGTAAAGTCTTTTTGCTGTGTAGTCGATGGCGAGAGCTGCAGGGCTGAACATGTCTGTGTCGCTGATCACCGTCCGGCTGCTGCCGTCCAAACCTATCCTCCCAATATGGGGATGCTCTCCACTGTCGATCCAGAACACATAACTACAGAGGAATGAATACAGTTTTCAGCTAGATACCTTAGGCTACACCAGATACCTTAGGCTACCACTCCATTGGTCAAATGGGCTATGTGAACTGTGAATTGTGGTTGTCTCACTTAGCCATCTTAAGGTTAATGCACCAACTGTAAGTCGCTCTGGACAAGAGTGTCGGCTAAATCTAACTGTGTTTACTTCTCGTTATGGAGTAGTTTACGTGAGATATCGAACTCTGCATCAAAATGAGTACTAGACTTCAAAGCCTGAGCAGAAAGTTGGCTGCCTCAGAAACAAAAACAGCATAGCTACACTTCCACAGTAACAAACTGATTAGCTGGTATTTCTTTTGACAGTCTGTGGTTTCTCTCGACAGACATAGCTAAATCTTGTTCTGGATTCATTCTCTCCAGATGATACTGTGACAGATAGTAGCACGTAGCATGATGTAAAGACAGATGGAGAAGATGGAGAGTTGTACATGCCCAGTGTCTGCATCCAGAGCCAGGTCAGTAGGGTTGTCCAGACCAGTGCTGACCAGTACCACAGGATAGAGTCCGTTAGCCTTGGACACCTCCAGACTTTTCTTCCTTATGTCGCACCAGTACAGGTTCTTACCTATCCAGTCCACGGCTAGAGCACTGGGGGTGGACGTCCTGTGGATTACCTGTGGGTTAGAGGAGAGGAAACAGGTAGGGACATTTTTATCTCAATATCAAATCATTTCTGAGTAACAACTAAGTACCTTAATGTGACTGTTTTCAATTAAATTTGTCAACCCCCAAAAAAAATTCATCTTCGCAAAGAGCAATTTCTCAAGCAAGATTTTTCCTAGGACTGGCTGTGAGCTGTCTGAGTGGGGAGGGGGAAACTGAAAAGCAGCTGTTATTGGCAGAGAGTTTGGAAATCTCTTTCTTTTTGGTCTATTAGCCAATTTAACGGCCTGGTGATGTCACCGTGGCAGGCCAAATCTCCATCCCACCAAAACAGACTGACAATATCAGGCAGTCTTTTCAAACAGCTGTTACCCAAAAGGACATCATCATTTTCACAATTTCACAGTATTATTCCAACCTCATAGTGTGGAAGTATATATATAAAACACAGGGAAATCATGTTTCTGACTGCACCGGGCCTTTAAAGCAACTCAAGATGAATCAGAAAATCACTGTAACCCGTTTCGTGGAGCCCTCACAATCTAACCCAAACAGTTGGGTTTAGTTACCCCGGGGTTAACAATTGATCGTGTGAATGGAAGGTAAGCTAGCCCTGGAGTGATTTTGTCCACAATTAAGAAGATAGTGTGAAAAGCCCTAACGACTCATAACAGCCTTCTATGGGTCTGCACTGCAACAGTTCTAATATCATTGGTCTAATAACTACAGAAACGGTCTCTACTCTGAAGCGTTTCGGCAGCAGTGAGCTAAAGTACGACTCAGACGGGAGTGATCCTGGGTGCAGTAAAGCTATAATGAGTCATTATCCCTGTATTAATGATAACGAGCCAAGGGGAGCCCCCTTAGGTACTCAGGTTCTGTTGGCACTCTAACGTCACCCAGACTCTGACCCTGGCCTTTGAAAAGCTAAATGGGGAGCCTTGATAGGAGACCAGCCATGTTCAAGGACGCAAATACATGCACACTGATACGATCATTGACGTTGAGATACTGAGTCAGAGATCTTCCTCTGTGTGCCAATGTCACTGAAGCCAATGTCTGCCAAAGTCAGTGCAAAATTGCCCCCCCCCCCAAAAAAAAGGAAGCACATTCTGTACTGTACTGTATCTATGGTGCATAACATGATCATAACAGGGTTCAGTAACACTTTTTGAACTGTTCGTCATAACAGTATGATGATATTGTCATAGATATGACAAAAACAAAACATTTCATAAAATACAGCTGAACCTAAACCAACAGCCATTGTTCTGTGCCAAACACCGTAAACTAATACTCATGTACGCCATCAACTACATCATGCGGTGAATTATTAACAGGGGGTCTAGGTCCAAAACAATAAAGTATGTCCGAGGTGTAATGAAAACAACGTTTTACGAAGAAGCTGTGTGTCTAAGGAATTATCCACACTCTATACTGTACGTTGTATGACAATGGAATGCATTAAAATCTCATTATGCATTAGGCGCTACATGGCCATAATCACTCCTATAGAATAAATGTTTTATGTGGCTCGGCTCAACCTTCAGCCGGGGAAGACTGTCACCTTTAGTCACATTTAAACCGCTGCACAGCCAGGGTGTTTAATTCTAGATATATAAAGCACCTATAGACCTTCTCAACATCTCATCTCTAACAGTGTAATCTTGCCTGGTGGGGGGGGGGAGAGAAAGAAATGAGAGCGAGAGAGAAAATGGATAAAGTGCCTCCTTCCCTCAGGCTCATACATTAACCACTAACACCACAAGAACACTATCTCACCACACGCCTTCCTCGGGCTCATGTAGAACACAGTTGGGGTCAATTTGAATTGAAGACACTCAATTCAGGAAGTGATTTGAATAAATGACAAACGCGTCAACTTTTGAAATAAATAGCTTCTCCTTGTAATGAACACGATGGGAGACAGAGATCTGGTTTCAAGCACAGGGTGCAGCAGGTGTTTATTGTAAAGGACCACAGGAGGAGGCAGGTAGCTGGGTAGCTGGGTCCAGGGGCAGGCAGAAGGTCATACACAGGGGGTCCAAAAGGGCAACAGTACAGGCAGGGAAAAGGCTAGTAATGTCATCCGCGAGATCAGGCAATAGGTTGATAACAGGACATCTGATAGGCTAAAGTACAGGCAGGGAATAGGCGTCGTTAGTGAGGCAGGCAAAAACTATCATACACGGGAGGAGTAAATCACGGGGAAAAACAGAGCTCCCAAAGACATGTCACAAAACAAACAATACCTCACAGTGATGGGGTGCAAAGAACTGAACTAAATAGTGTGTGATAATGACATGCAGGTATGTGAACAGGTGATCAGAATTCAGGTGATTGGGATCTGGAGAGTGAGCTGCGTTCAGGGGATCTAGGTGTTTGAGACTGTGAGCTGGAAAGTGGGTTGGAAAGTGAGCTGCGTTCAGGGGATCTAGGTGTTTGAGAGTGTGAGCTGGAAAGTGGGCTGGAAAGTGAGCTGCGTTCAGGGGATCTAGGTGTTTGAGAGTGTGAGCTGGAAAGTGGGCTGGAAAGTGAGCTGCGTTCAGGGGATCTAGGTGTTTGAGAGTGTGAGCTGGAAAGTGGGCTGGAAAGTGAGCTGCGTTCAGGGGATTTACGTGTTTGAGAGTGTGAGTTGGAAGCAGACTTTACACTCCTCTTCCGTTTTTTTTGAGAAGTCATTGAATAGAGATGCCCTTTTTTTTCAATTGTTGAATTGGAATCTGTTAACTTCCTGAATTGAATAATTTCAATTCCAATTCACCCCAAACCTGATGTATCAGCTGATACTGTACTGTACCTTCAGGTCGCTCCCATTCAGTCGCATTCTGTTTATCCTCCGTTGGTTTAGGGCAGGAGAGCTCGAGTCTATCCAGTAAATCAACTCCTTCCTGTAGTCAAAGTCCACTGCTATAATGTTACTGAGGCCCTGCGGGACACAGTCATAAGGTACACGTTGTACTGTTGTTACAAAAAAAATACCTAATTAACATATTGAGCAATTGCTTTGCATAATTGGTTGGGGAGAGACATAAAGGACATATAAGGATATGCTCAATGTACTCAAGTGAGATGATGAATAAAATGATGCTGTCCATAAGAAACCTCCTCCATCCTTAAATATTGAGCTGGTTCAAAAAAAGGAACACTTCTCTTTGTGTGTCTTACCTGTTTTAAAGGAGTGTAATTGGATCCATCCGTGCTTATTTTCCTGATGTCATGATGGTCGGCCAGAATCAGGAAGGGCTCTTCAGCTGAAGAAAATACAAGAAGAAAAAAAAATACAGCAATTACAATACACGACGACAACGACTAACAATATAGTCCGAAGAAATAATCTGATAGTGACGGTCCTGAAGAGTCACACATTCCTATGCAGGGGTGACTGTAGCAGTATGCTCTCAAAGATAGTGGCTTGCGAAAATATTCACTCCACTTGGCATTTCCCCTATTTTGTTGCCTTACAACCTGGAATTAAAATAGATTTTTGGGGGGGTTGTAATCATTTGATTTACACAACATGCCTACCACTTTGAAGATGCTAAAACAAATAAGACAAAAAAACAGAACATGCATAACTATTCACCCGTCAAAGTCAATACTTTGTAGGGCCACCTTTTGCAGCTATTTTATTTATTTTTATTTCAAATTATATGTCCAGGTAGGCAAGTTGAGAACAAGTTCTCATTTACAATTGCGACCTGGCCAAGATAAAGCAAAGCAGTTCGACACATACAACAACACAGAGTTACACATGGAGTAAAACAAACATACAGTCAATAATACAGTAGAAAAATAAGTCTATATACAATGTGAGCAAATAAGGTGAGATAAGGGAGGTAAAGGCAAAAAAAGGCCATGGTGGCAAAGTAAATACAATATAGCAAGTAAAACACTGGAATGGTAGATTTTCAGTGGACGAATGTGGAAAGTAGAAATATAAATAATGGGGTGCAAAGGAGTAAATAAATAAATAAATACAGTAGGGGAAGAGGGAGTTGTTTGGGCTAAATTATAGATGGGCTATGTACAGGTGCAGTAATCTGTAAGCTGCTCTGACAGCTTGTGCTTAAAGCTAGTGAGGGAGATAAGTGTTTCCAGTTTCAGAGATTTTTGTAGTTCGTTCCAGTCATTGGCAGCAGAGAAGGAAGGAAAGGCGGCCAAAGGAGAAATTGGTTTTGGGGGTGACCAGAGAGATATACCTGCTCGAGCGCGTGCTACAGGTGGGTGCTGCTATGGTGACCAGTGAGCTGAGATAAGGGGGGACTTTATCTAGCAGGGTCTTGTAGATGACCTGGAGCCAGTGGGTTTGGCGACGAGTATGAAGCGAGGGCCAGCAGACGAGAGCGTACAGGTCGCAGTGGTGGGTAGTATATGGGGCTTTGGTGACAAAACGGATGGCACTGTGATAGACTGCATCCAATTTTTTGAGTAGGGTATTGGAGGCTATTTTGTAAATGACATCGCCAAAGTCGAGGATCGGTAGGATGGTCAGTTTTACGAGGGTATGTTTGGCAGCATGAGTGAAGGATGCTTTGTTGCGAAATAGGAAGCCAATTCTAGATTTAACTTTGGATTGGAGATGTTTGATGTGAGTCTGGAAGGAGAGTTTACAGTCTAACCAGACACCTAGGTTAGACTGTAGACTTGTAGTTGTCCACATATTCTAAGTCAGAACCGTCCAGAGTAGTGATGCTGGACGGGCGGGCAGGTGCAGGCAGCGATCGGTTGAAAAACATGCATTTCGTTTTACTTGTATTTTAGAGCAGTTGGAGGCCACGGAAGGAGAGTTGTATGGCATTGAAGCTCGTCTGGAGGGTTGTTAACACAGTGTCCAAAGAAGGGCCAGAAGTATACAGAATGGTGTCGTCTGCGTAGAGGTGGATCAGAGACTCATCAGCAGCAAGAGCGACATCATTGATGTATACAGAGAAGAGAGTCGGCCCAAGAATTTAACCCTGTGGCACCCCCATAGAGACTGCCAGAGGCCCGGACAACATGCCCTCCGATTTGACACACTGAACTCTATCAGAGAAGTAGTTGGTGAACCAGGCGAGGCAATCATTTGAGATACCAAGGCTATCGAGTCTGCCGATGAGGATGTGGTGATTGACAAAGTCGAAAGCCTTGGCCAGGTCAATGAATACGGGTAACCAGTATTGTTTCTTATCAATGGCGGTTAAGATATCGTTTAGGACCTTGACTGTGGCTGAGGTGCACCCATGACCAGCTCTGAAACCAGATTGCATAGCTGAGAAGGTGCGGTGGGATTCGAAATGGTCGGTAATCTGTTTGTTGACTTGGCTTTCGAAGACCTGAGAAAGGCAGGGTAGGATAGATATAGGTCTGTAGCAGTTTGGGTCTAGAGTGTCCCCCCCTTTGAAGAGGGGGATGACCGCAGCTGCTTTCCAATCTTTGGGAATCTCAGACGACACGAAAGAGAGGTTGAACAGGCTAGTAATAGGGGTTGCAACAATTTCAGCAGATAGTTTTAGAAAGAAAGGGTCCAGATTGTCTAGCCTGGCTGATTTGTAGGGATCCAGATTTTGCAGCTCTTTCAGAACATCAGCTGAGTGGATTTGGGAGAAGGAGAAATGGGGAAGGCGAGTTGCTGTGGGGGGTGCAGTGCTGGTGACCGGGGTAGGGGTAGCCAGGTGGAAAGCATGACCAGCCGTAGAAAAATGCTTATTGAAATTCTCAATTATAGTGGATTTATCGGTGGTGACAGAGTTTCCTATCCTCAGTGCAGTGGGCAGCTGGGAGGAGGTGTTCTTATTCTCCATGGACTTTACAGTGTCCCAGAACTTTTTTGAGTTTGTGTTGCAGGAAGCAAATTTCTGCTTGAAAATGCTAGCCTTGGCTTTTCTAACTGCCTGTGTATATTGGTTTCTAACTTCCCTGAAAAGTTGCATATCACGGGGGCTGTTCGATGCTAATGCAGAACGCCATAGGATGTTTTTGTGTTGGTTAATGGCAGTCAGGTCTGGAGAGAACCAAGGGCTATATCTGTTCCTGGTTCTAAATTTCTTGAATGGGGCATGCTTATTTAAGATGGTGAGGAAGGCGTTTAAAAAAAATAACCAGGCATCCTCTACTGACGGGATGAGGTCAATATCCTTCCAGGATACCCAGGCCATGTGGATTAGAAAGGCCTGCTCGCTGAAGTGTTTCAGGGAGCGTTTGACAGTGATGAGTGGAGGTCGTTTGACCGCTGAACCATTACAGATGCAGGCAATGAGGCAGTGATCGCTGAGATCTTGGTTGAAAACAGCAGAGGTGTATTTAGAGGGCAAGTTAGTTAGGATGATATCAATGAGGGTGCCCGTGTTTACGGCTTTGGCGTAAAACCACGTAAAACCAAAATTACAGCTGCAAGTCTCTTGGGGTAAGTCTCTATAAGCTTGGCACATCTAGCCACTGGGATTTTTGCCCATTCTTCAAGGCAAAACTGCTCCAGCTCCTTCAAGTTGGATGGGTTCCACTGGTGTACAGCAATCTTTAAGTCATACCACAGATTCTCAATTGGATTGAGGTCTGGGCTTTGACTAGGCCATTCCAAGACATTTAAATGTTTCCCCTTAAACCACTCAAGTGTTGCTTTAGCAGTATGCTTAGGGTCATTGTCCTGCTGGAAGGTGAACCTCCGTCCCAGTCTCAAAGCTCTGGAAGACTGAAACAGGTTTCCCTCAAGAATTTCCCTGTATTTAGCGCCATCCATCATTCCTTCAATTCTGACCAGTTTCCCATTCCCTGCCGATGAAAAACATCCCCAAAGCATGATGCTGCCACCACCATGCTTCACTGTGGGGATGATTTTCTCGGGTTGAGAGGTGTTGGGTTTGGGCCAGACGTAGTGTTTTCCTTGATGGCCAAAAAGTTACATTTTAGTCTCAACTGACCAGAGTACCTTCTTTCATATTACTTTTGGTGAACACCAAACATGTTTGCTTATTTTTTTCTGGCCACTCTTCCGTAAAGCCCAGCTCTGTGGAGTGTACGGCTTAAAGTGGTCCTATGGACAGATACTCCAATCTCCACTGTGGAGCTTTGCAGCTCCTTCAGGGTTGTCTTTGGTCTCTTTGTTGCCTCTCTGATTAATGCCCTCCTTGCCTGGTCCCTGAGTTTTGGTGGGCGGCCCTCTCTTGGCAGGTTTGTTGCGGTGCCATATTCTTTCCATTTTTTAATAATGGATTTAATGGTGCTACGTGGGATGTTCAAAGTGTCTGATATTTTTTTATAACCCAACCCTGATCAGTACTTCTCCACAACTTTGTCCCTGACCTGTTTGGAGAGCTCATTGGTCTTCATAGTGTAACTTGCTTAGTTGTTTGCTTAGTTGTTTGCAGCCTCTGATGCCATTCAGAACAGGTGTATATGTACTGAGATCATGTGACAGATCATGTGACATTTAGATTGCACACAGGTGGACTTTACTTAACTAATGATGTGACTTCTGAAGGTAATTGGTTGCACCAGATCTTATTTAGGAGCTTCATAGCAAAGGGGCTGAATACGTATGCACACACCACTTTTCAGTTTTTTAAAGTAATTTTTTTCATTTCACTTCACCAATTTGGACTATTTTGTGTATGTCCATTACATGAAATCCAAATAAAAATCTATTTAAATTCCAGGTTGTAATGCAACAAAATAGGAAAAATGCCAAGGGGGGTGAATACTTTTGCAAGGCACTGTAGCTCATCATTACTCATAAAGTCATTACTTTTAATACATCGTATCATTATCCTACTGCAGGTGCAGTAACGTTACAGTCAGAGGCTCTGGAGCTGTCAATCTTATACAACCAATGATTTCCTCCCTAGCTCCAAGCCCTAGTATATATCACCATCACAGGCTATTATTTGACTGGGCTCACGACAGGTACCTTCCCATAGAGATAGAACAAGTGGTTTTACGTCATGCATATTCTAGTGTTCTCTTTTAACTAATCAGGATCCTCGTTCTAACGGCAAGATAATTCCCCTGTGATTTCCCGAAGTCCCTGATTTAAAAAAAAAATCAAGCAGGAAGGTGGGTGACAGAGGAGCAGACACATGGGCAGATGGGTAAGAAGGAAGAGAGAGAAGATGGAGAGAAGGAATGGACGAAAGAAGATGGAGAGAGAGAGTGAGAGAGAGTGTGAGAGAGAGAGAGAGAGAGAGAGAGAATGATGGAGGTAGAGAGAGAGAGAGAGAGAGAGAGAGAGAGAGAGAGAGAGAGAGAGAGAGAGAGAGAGAGAGAGAGAGAGAATGATGGAGGTAGAGAGAGAGAATGATGGAGGTAGAGCGAGAGAGAGAATGATGGAGGTAGAGAAAGAGGTATACCTGAGAGAGACCTGCAGCTGTGTGAGTTCTTAGCTGGCGCCTCATAGCCGTCTGCACACAGACACTTGTAAGATCCGTATGTGTTGACGCAGAGCTGGCTACAGGGGAAGTCGGATGAACACTCGTCAATGTCAACACATGTTTGGCCATCGTTCTTCAAGCGAAATCCCGGCCAACACTTGCACTGGATCGGACGTGAGGGAGAAATTGAGAGCCATTATTTTTCTAACAGAATCCATGTGTGGACACTGAGGCACTGAATGAATCAATAGAAAAGTCACGGGGTACTGTCGCCATTGGGTTGGAGTGACTATGGACTATACAGGGATACAATGACACAAAGGGATTTAATAGGTTCTGAGTGCAAAATCCATGGTTTGTTTTGTTGGCGAGCCACTCTGGTATGAACATCTTACAGAGTATGGATTTAAATAGATTTTTCTCTGACAACCTATGGCTTACAGCAACCAGGCAGATCCCAACCTATATACTGTACTGTATGTACCAGGGTCATGGTTATTAAGTATGAATAGCACAAACAAACACATATGGTAAGCCAGGACCAAAATGTTCTGGAAAACAGAACCTTTTCCATTCTGAGAAATATCAAGTCCATATAGTATGTTGATTTAGGTTCTGTTTGTTTTATTGTTAAACATGATATATGGAATGTAATAACACCGGTGTTAAATCCTATCATTATAGAGAAATTTGCAAAACATCAATAAACAGTTTTCACTCAGTCTTAGTTTTATGTTGTAAGAGCTTAGTGGTTTACCATACTTAGAGCTATATCGTGTGTGTGTGTGTGACTCTGAGAAATTACCTTGTACAGTTCATGACTTGTGATTCTGTGTGTGTGTGTGTGTGTGTGTGTGTGTGTGTGTGTGTGTGTGTGTGTGTGTGTGTGTGTGTGTGTGTGTGTGTGTGTGTGTGTGTGTGTGTGTGTGTGTGTGTGTGTGTGTGTGTGTGTGTGTGTGTGTGTGTGTGTGTGTGTGTGTGTGTGTGTAATTCTGAGAAAGCGAGCAGGGGTACCTTCCTACCTTGTAGCCCACAGCTAGGTTTTCACAGTCCTGTGTGCATCCACTGACTCGACGGTTCAGACACTCATTGACGTGACAGTTCCTCTCGTCTGACGCGTCCCCACAGTCGTCCCTCCTGTTACACAGGCTGGCCAGCGAGACACAGCGGCCGTTGACACACATGAAGAAAGAGCCGTTGCACAAGCTTTCTACAGGACAAAGTGGTACGTGTTAGATTCTAACTTTCTGTGAAAGCCAGGAATGCAAGACTCCTGAATTCCCGGAACCAGATTAAGCCTAGTCCTAGACAAAAAAATTAAAACCAAAAGAATAAAAAATGTTTGTTGTTGTTGTCAAGTACTAGGCTTAATCTGGGTCTGGGGAACCGGCCAACATAATTAAACAGTCAATTAAACATACTTCTATCAACCAGGAACGTGTACATATAGGGGTGTACCTGTGCCAGAGCACCTGCCCCTTTGCCCTCCTACTCGCCAACTGCCCGTCTGGGTGGTGGTATTTGTATATATTTTTGTACACAGTTTTTGACGTTGTTGTTCTGAAGCCACTGTCCGAAATGTCGTCAAGTTCGCCACCCGTGTCAGTTGGTTGGTTGCGCCTGTTTGTCGGCCCTGTACGGAGTTCGTGCCCGGATTCCAAACATGTACGGCTTGAGATGCAGTCACCGGTTGAGTGTGTGTAGCCATCTACCAATTATTATTATAATAATTTTTTATATATATTTTTTGCACTTTTACACTTTTTTCTCCCTAATTTCGTGATATCCAATTGGTAGTTACAGACTTGTCACATCTCTGCAATTCCCCTATGGACTTGGGAGAGGCGAAGGTCGAGAGCCATGCGTCCTCCAAAACACGACCCTGCCAAACCAGCCACACCAATGTGTCGGAGGAAACACTGTACAATTGGCGACCGAAGTCAGCTTGCAGGCGCCCGGCCCGCCACAAGGATTCGCTAGAGTGCGACGGGACAAGGACATCCCGGCAGGCCAAACCCTCCCCTAACCTGGACGACGCTGGGCCAATTGTGCGCCGCCTCATGGGTCTCCCGGTCACGGCCAGATGTGACACAGGCTGGGATCGAACCGGGGTCTGTAGTGACGCGTTAGACCGCTGCGCCACTCGGGAGGCGCAAGCTACCTAGTTTAAATATCAACAGTACTGATACAGCAGCACAACATTTGATTAACACTTGATAACACTTGATTTACATCATCATCAATATTCGGCCTGGTTGGCTGATAGCCTACGTGCAGCAGAGAGAGGCAGAAAGACAGAAAGGAGCGGCTACATCTACGACCCTGCGACCCAACCTCATCCCTTCTTCAGTCGGGAGTTGCAAACGGGTGTCATGGCAGCAGCAACAGAGGTAGTCAAGACGTTCATCCATGTTTCTCAAATTTCAACGTTTTTCCAAAGAACACACTTCGAAGTGTTTGACTACTTCTCTGTATCGTTCCAAGGTTGAGTTTAGGCATCAACTCCGAATTCTTAAGGTTAGGCATTAACTCCGAATGGTTAAGGTAAGTGTTAAAGTTTGGGATAGGCGTAAAACAAAAATATTAAAAATAACCTATCGGTGGATTTAAACATGCATCCTTTGGGCACTTTGGAACCAGAGGCGGATGCTTCGGCCCATCTGCCATCCACGTCTCCAATGCCTACTTGAAGGAAACAGCGCTCGCTGTTGCCCCTAGTGGCTGGTTTCCACGGCATCTCCCGACGTCCTCAGGCATGGATGGACGTCGAATAATGACCACGGGTGACCTGCCTGACCAAACCACCATATACTAAAAATATCCACACAAGCTACTAGCCAGCCAGCCCATATATCATGAGTCAGAAGATCACAGATATTATATTATAAAGAGCATTGAAGATAAATCACAATCAGTAAACTGGGAGCCGGTGGGTTCATTTTGAGCACCTGCCCCCTGAAATGTCTGAGCACGGCCCTGCTATCAACTCAATTTGTATCAGCCCTGTTCCCAGCAGGTCTATGAGCACAACGTGTTCGTAATAGGCTCAAACCAGCCGGGACATGGTGAGACTGGGGTGGTCTGTACCTCTTCTCTCTCACACACACACACACACACACACACACACACACACACACACACACACACACACACACACACACACACACACACACACACACACACACACACACACACACACACACACACACACACACACACACACACACACACACACACACACTTGTGTTGTATAAGATGAAAGGCTTGCCTGCAGCGGAACACTTGGGGTTGTGTGGCAGCTCGTCTGATTGGTCGAGACAGTCGGGATGGCCGTCACACTCCCACTGGACTCTGGGTAAACAGCGGCCATCTGTGCAACGGAACTCCCCCAGACTGCAGGACCCGTACTCTGTAGGACACAGGAGGCAAGAGGCGGGATGTGCAGTCAGAACACAACAAGAGGAAATGAGAGAGAGAGGGAGACAGAGAGAGAGACAGAGAGAGAGAGAGAGAAGTTCTTACTACACTCCGGGGTCTCATCGGAGCCGTCTCCACAGTCATCATCACGGTCACAAGCGAACCGCTGTGGGATGCAGACCTGATTACGACACTGGAACATTGTCTCCATGCACGTGTTGTTGGGGGCTGTGATAAGAAATATGTGGAGGGAGGGCCAATTTGTTAATGAAATACCTGAGATTTTTTTCACACCATACACACCTCTCGAAAAGGATCTGAACTTCTATAGGAATGTGGACATTATTTACAGGGTACACTATATATACAAAAGTAGGTGGACACCCCTTCAAATTAGTGGATTTGGCTATTTCATCCACACCCGTTGCTGACAGGCGTATAAAATCGAGCACGCAGCCATGCAGTCTCCATAGACAAACATTCGCAGCAGAATGGCCTTACTGAAGAGCTCAGTGACTTTCAATGTGGCACCGTCATAGGATGCTACCTTTCCAACAAGTCAGTTCGTCAAATGTCTGCCCTGCTAGAGCTGCCCCGGTCAACTGTAAGTGCTGACATTGTGAAGTGGAAACGTCTAGGAGCGACAACGGCTCAGCCGCGAAATGGTAGCCCACACAAACTCACAGAACGGGGCCGCCGAGTGCTGAAGCTCATAGCGCGTAAAAAGTGTCTGTCCTCGGTTGCAGCACTCACTACCGAGTTCCAAACTGCCTCTGGAAGCAACGTCAGCACAATAACTGTTAGTCGGGAGCTTCATGAAATGGGTTTTCATGGTCGAGCAGCCGCACGTAAGCCTAAGATCACCATGCCCAATGCCAAATGACGGCTGGAGTGGTGTAAAGCTCGCCGCCATTGGACTCTGGAGCAGTGGAAACGCGTTCTCTGGAGTGATGAATCACCATCTGGCAGTCCGACAGACGAATCTGGGTTTGGCAGATGCCAGGAGAACGATTTGGGGAAGGCCCTTTCCTGTTTCAGCATGACAATGCCCCCGTGCACAAAGAGACGTCCATACAGAAATGGTTTGTTGAGATCGATGTGGAAGAAATTGACAGAACTGCACAGAGCCCTGACCTCAACCCCATCGAACACCTTTGGGATGAATTGGACCGCCGACTGCGAGCCAGGCCTAATCACCCAACATCGGTGCCCGACCTCAGTAATGCTCTTGTGGCTGAATGGAAGCAAGTCCCTTCAGCAATGTTCCAACATCTAGTGGAAAGCCTTCCCAGAAGAGTGGAGGCTGTTAGAGCAGCAAATGGGGGAACCAACTCCATATTAATGCCCATAATTCTGGAATGAGATGTTCAACGAGCAGGCGTCCACATACTTTTGGCCATGTAGTGTATGCGTCAGGGGGAAATATGGTTTTATAGTACTGCAGAAGATGGAGGGCCGATTATTTTTACATTTTTTTCTTATAACAGAAACAGAAACGTATTGAGTCATTTCTGCTTTACAATGGGGATTCTGAATACACATTGACAAATGTAATGAGACATTTTTGCTTTATAAATGGGACTGAGTCTGACTATGCTATGATTGTTTTCTGTTTGGTTTCTGTCTGGAGGCCTTCAGAGGACAATACCCTATGACAGACACATATTGAGACATTTGTGCTTTACAAAGGGGATTCTGAGTGACTAAAATATGACTGTGTGCTTTCGGGTTCGGAGGCCTTCAGAGGACAACACACTGTGACAAATATGTATCGAGACATTTGAGCTTCAGAAAAAAAGGGGCTCGGAATACACTGTCGGACACATATTGAGGTATTTGTGCTTTAAAAAAGGGGACTGAGTGACTACACTATGACTGTGTACTTTCTGTCCAGAGGCCTTCAGAGGATAATACACTATGACAAACATGTATTGAGACATTTGTGCTTTACAAAAAGGACTTGGACTACACTGTTAGACACATATCATTATTATTATCATTCTACTATGTGCTTTAGAAAAGGGAGTGACTACACTATGACTGTGATTTCTGTTGGAGAACTTCAGAACAATATATTACCACAGCCAGCAGCAGAGAGCTCATCACTCCCATCTGGACAGTCCCTCTCCCCATCACAAAGCCAGTGTTTGGGGACGCAGGCGTACGACTCTGGGCAACTAAACAACCCTGGGCCACAGGTAGCCGTACCTGGATATGTACAATAGGAGTCGTGGTCAAAATGTTATTTTACCGAACTGAAGAATCTTTAGCCTGAGTGGCAGTCTGTTTTAGCTCTCTTACCAACTCCTTAAGGAATTGTCACGCCAAACATGTTTGGTATGATAATGAGTGACAAGGATTTGGCAAGACAGCAGAAACAGACTGCCACTCAGGCTACAGAATCTGCACAATTACAGTAATAGAAATATAAATATTTACAAGACTTTCTGAAGAGTCTGTGCAAATATTACTGAAAAACATGAAATCCATATCTCTGTTTGTAGCAAATTGCTCATCCATATATCAAAGGATTTATCTCATAAAATGTCAAATATCTTAAATGAATCTTTCCCTGTCTCTTTCTTTGTTGTTGTCATTTTTATGCCTTTTTCTCCCCAATTTCGTGATATCCAACAATAATTTATCTCATAAAATGTCAAATGAATCTTGCTTTTTGCAATACATACCACCCTGCATACCACCCTGCATACCACTGCTGGCTTGCTTCTGAAGCTAAGCAGGGTTGGTCCTGGTCAGGCCCTGGATGGGAGACCAGATGCTGCTGGAAGTGGTGTTGGAGGGCCAGTAGGAGGCACTCTTTCCTCTGGTCTAAACAAAGATCCCAATGCCCCAGGGCAGTGATTGGGGACACTGCTCTGTGTAGGGTGCCGTCTTTCGGATGGGACGTTAAACGGGTGTCCTGACTCTCTGAGGTCATTAAAGATCCCATGGCACTTATCGTAAGAGTAGGGGTGTTAACCCCGGTGTCCTGGCTAAATTCCCAATCTGGCCCTCAACCATCACGGTCACCTAATAATCCCCAGTTTACAATTGGCTCATTCATCCCCCTCCTCTCCCCTGTAACTATTCCCCAGGTCGTTGCTGCAAATGAGAATGTGTTCTCAGTCAACTTACCTGGTAAAATAACGGAAAAATAAAATAAAAAATAAATAAAAAATACCCAATTGGTAGTTACAGTCTTGTCCCATCGCTGCAACTCCCGTATGGACTCTGGAGAGATGAAGCTCGAGAGCCATGTGTCCTCCGAAACATGACCTTGCCAAGCTGCACTGCTTCTTGACACACTACCCACTTAACCCAGAAGCCAGCTGCAACATTGTGTCGGAGGAAACACCGTACAGCTGGCAACCGAAGTCAGCGTGCATGCGCCAGGCTTCCACAACGAGTCGCTTGTGCATGATGGGACAAGGACATCCCAGCCGGCCAAACCCTCCCCTAACCCGGACGATGCTGGGCCAATTGTGCGCCGCCTCATGGGTCTCCCGGGTGCAGCCGGCAGCAACACAGCCCGGGATCGAACCCGGATCTGTAGTGACGTCTCAAACAC
Organism: Salvelinus alpinus; assembly: GCF_045679555.1. Classification (NCBI taxonomy): domain Eukaryota; kingdom Metazoa; phylum Chordata; class Actinopteri; order Salmoniformes; family Salmonidae; genus Salvelinus; species Salvelinus alpinus. The sequence goes on from NC_092123.1 coordinate 8,781,311, forward strand.
CGCAATGCAGTGCCTTAGACCGCTGCGCAACTCGGGAGGCCCATTTCCCTGTCCCTTTGATGTTGATTTATGGCTGTTCTCTACATTTTCTACACACATTTGTGTCAACATAATGTAAATAAATTCAGGCATGTTTTTTACCACAGATCTCTGCGCTCTCGTCCAATCCATCCCCACAGTCGTCCTCTCCGTCACAAAGCCACTGCTTGGCTATGCACTTGTTCTTAGAGCAGGCAAACTGGTTCCACAGGCAGGACAAGTCTAGACCGAATGAAATATAACATATTATATGGTATTTCATTGGTACAGGAAGTATGTAAACATCTTCACATTTAACCATGCAGAGAGCAGTGATAAATGAATGATTTAGTACGGTGGTGTATGTGTGCAAAGTCCAAATGGGTCCAGGTTTCAACTGTTATAGAGTAATATCAAATTGCAGTCAAGTCACATACAAGAGAGAAGGTAGGTTTTTGTACAGAAAAGGTGAAGAAAATAATATCACATACGGAGGTGAAGGTAACCAATTTTGAAGCAAATTATTCTAATGCAGGTGGAAAATTATATCACTTTATCAATGTCATCTGTGAAATTAGATACACCAACGTGGCAAAACCATTCTCTCAGTCGTAAGCACTTTCAAAGTAACGCTTGCCTTACAGTCAAACCATGTACAAAGGAGTGCCAAGTGAGGTAAAAAGAATTCAGCATTAGCAAGCAGACAGAGAGAGAGAGAAAGAGGGAGAGAAAGAGAGAGAGAAAGAGAGAGAGAGAGAGAGAGAGAAAGAGAGAGAGAGCGAGAGAGAGAGGGAGAGAAAGAGAGAGAGAGAGAGAAAGAGAGCGAAAGCGAGAGCAAGAGAGAGAGAAAGAGGGAGAGAGAGGAGGGAGATGAAAGAGGGAGAGATGAGAGAGATGAGAGAGGGAGAGGGAGAGCGAGAGCGAGAGCGAGAGCGAGAGAGAGAGAGAAAGAGAAAGAGGGAGGTGAAAGAGGGAGAGATATGAGAGAGAGAGAGAGAGAGAGAGAGAGAGAGAGAGAGAGAGAGAGAGAGAGAGAAAGAAAGAAAGAGGGAGAGAGAGGAGGGAGATGAAAGAGGGAGAGATGAGAGAGATGAGAGAGAGAAAGAGGGAGAGAGAGAGAGATGAGAGAGGGAGAGACATAAAGAAAGAGAGAGAAAGAATTGTCTGTTTATTTGTTTGCGTTCCACATCAATTTTATGATGACACTGCGGAGCTGCTTCCTTTGCTCCTTGGGCATTCAGAGAGCAACCGTGAACAGCGGACAAGGTCAGTGTGAACTAGCCACACAAACAGCGGGCACCAACAACACGGTGTGTGCATCCAACCGCTACTGGCTGGGACTCGTTCAAATACACAGACGACGAGCAAATCCACAACAAATATACATAGGATATTTGCTATTGCTATTCTGTTTGCGTTAGGACATCATAGTCTACTGCTCTGCCCTGATGAACCAACAGCAGGAGTGAAACGTCTCCGTCTGTCAGTATTCCTCAGGAGAGGCTTTGAACAGTGATTGTGGGAGATTTCAGGGATGGAAGCATTGGACTCAGCAGGAGACACCCCTTGATTGTTTCCTTTAATGACCCACATGAACGAACCACCAACACTGGGTTATCTTATCTTCTTATCTGGCCGTATTGACCGAATGTATTGACCAGACACATCAGAGGATACAGGACAAAAGGGGAAACTGTTCAACCTAGAACTTCTCCATTATATTTGGCCACCTCGAGCTTTGTCAACACTTCGTGCAGGACGCACCCTACAACGTAACGATCCAATCGTTCCTTTGAACAGAGTCATTTGAATGATTTAGACTCTCTCATCAGTGTCAGTGGGACACAAATCGGCGCAATGTGCTTGCTGAAAGGAATGTCATGTAAATAAACACTATAGAAAGATGTCTATCACACCACACTGGAATTCATCTGCTCCGTCTTCACAGTCTTTCACTCCGTCACACAGCCAGACAGCGTGGATGCAGTTCCCACTTGGGCAAGCAAAATGGCCTTCCTCACATCTCTTTCTGAGGGAAGGAGCTGGGGAGAAACCAGAAGCCGAGATACATTCAGAACAATAATTTGTTATTTTCAAAATATCTTCAAATGCATTCCACTAGGCCTGGTGTCTGTCTGGTACACGGCCACGTCAACAGTAGCCGACAGAACTAGCATCACAGAAGAGGGAAAAAAGGAAGCAAAAAACATACTTCGGCAGTTGGTTTCATCTGCATAATCCCCACAGTCGTTGGCACCATCACATATCCAGGAGGGTTGGACACAGAGGGAGGTAGAGTTGCAGCTGACGAACACTGTCTCCTTCACCCCCAGCATGTAGTAATCCAAGCAGCCTGTGTTGCCTAGAGAAAGTGGGCATTCGACCGGCATATCCAAAGGCTAAGTTTAGCGATTGGTATTCCTGGCTATACATTGTCGTATCTATAATAGTGTAGTGCCCTGATATTAATAACAACTAAAAAATAACTTCAAATTCCGGGGAGCGGATCTTCCATCTTCTCTTTTATCTAACATTAATAACACACATGACCAGGCTAGCATACAGACCAGCTACGTGGAAAAGGTAATGTTGTCGAGCCTTAACAAAGATAGTGTAGCGCCTTAACAAAGATAGTGTAGCGCCGTAACAAAGATACGGTATGGCGCTTTAACAAAGGCTTATCTTACTGCAGTTCTTCTCATCTGAGGCGTCGAGACAGTCGATGATCTGATCGCAGCGGGCCGAGGCCGGAACACAAACCCCATTCAGACAACGCCAGTCTGAGGCAGCGCATGTGGAATCTGGAGAGAAAATACAGGGCCGAAAAGAAAAAGATGAAGAAGCGAGGGGTAGAAATATGTTGTATTTGAAATCCATCTCTTTGGTTCCTCTATGAAATCTAACAGGAGGGACAGGAGTTCACCCTAAAGCGATTTATTTGTTTATACAGTAATAATGTAGTACAGATTATGTTGTCTGTCAGACTGGGCATGTAGTATTCATCCGATTCTTATTACTCACTGTTACAATAAACCTCGTCGGAATTATCTCCACAGTCGTTGACCCCGTCACAAACCCGCCTATTGGCCACACAGCGCTGGTTATAGCAGCTCTTGAAGCCCCGTCTGCAGTTTCTGTTATCTGTAAGAGAGGAAGAGGAGTAAAGAGCGAGAGGAAGAAAAAATGAAAGAGATAAAAAGACACTTTAGGAAGAGATTCGACCAAAGGGATTACATGACATCCACTTTAATACCGTTCCTCTTCTCCTTCGTGGATTTCAGGAAGTGAGCGAGTCTGAACTCATTCTACTGAACAAGAACCCGGCGGGGGCTTGGTAGGGATTTTCATCTGAGCACTGGTGAACTAGTACAGTAACACATATATGGTGTTTACTCACCACAGTATTGCATTTTCTCATCCGACTTGTCTTTGCAGTGTGCTATTCCGTCACATGTCAGCTGATAGTCGATACACTCCCCGTTCCCACACTCAAACTCAGTGTGGATGTTGCAGGAGGAGTTCTCAGCTGCAAAAAGAAGAGAAAATCAATATGTTTCTGATTGATTCCTCATCCAAACAGAAGGGTCTGCTTTCTGCTATATCCCTCCCAGACAGTCTCCAGCAAACATACTTCTTCAATGCCCCTCACATTGCTTCATCTGACAGTAACACTGTCAGATGCCTATTGTCTATTAGCAAGACTTTCACATGGTCCTTTGAGCTGGATGCTGTTTCCCAATGAATTAGAGGGGAAAAGACAAGGTACTAGACTTACATACACATCTGTTATCTTCCAGCAGTAGTCTCTCTCCTCTGCAGCTACAGTTGACTGTGCCGTGAGGGGTCACAAGACAAAGGTCATGACATCCACCGTTCAGCACTGTGCAAGGGGACAGTTCACCTGGAAAAACAGAGCATTATGGGTACTGTAGTACATCATCTTACAGAAAACACACATCAACCTCCAAATAAACAGGACAGTGTATTGTTCCATTTTTTTTATAATCCAAATGCCATGCTTTACTTCCTACTTGCAGTGCCTCCCATAAAGAGTTTCAGCTTCCAAATATTTGAAATCAAGCACTGAAAACTTTTCAAGGTCAGTGGTTTGGTAGAAAGGTAGACTTCTCTGTTGGGGACCCTCTTTGAACTGCGTTTGGCTCGGACAGTGGTATGGAGAGGTAAGCTATAAACCATGCCATCATGCTGCCCCCTTAGTACCCACACGTCTGCTCATTCCAGAGAGAGAGAGAGAGAGAGAGAGAGAGAGAGAGAGAGAGAGAGAGAGAGAGAAAGAGAGAGAAAGAGAAAGAGAGAGAGAAAGAGAGAGAGAAAGAGAGAGAGAAAGAGAGAGAGAGAGAGAGAGAGAGAGAGAGAGAGAGAGAGAGAGAGAGAGAGAGAGAGAGAGAGAGAGAGAGAGAGAGAGAGAGAGAGAGAGAGAGAGAGAGAGAGAGAGAGAGAGAGAGAGAGAGAGAGAGAGAGAGAGAGAGAGAGAGAGAGAGAGAGAGAGGATATATTTCTCTGCTCGAATGGTACAGATTCAGCTGAAGCACTGTGCCAAGCTTGGATTCTGGTGAAGCACAGGCCAGGCAGCATGGGGTAGCCTGTGGCACTGGGGGTTGGGATTTTTGGAGTTGTTTATTCAATAACAGATATACATCGAGTGGTAATTAATCAGGGAGGGCAGGTGGGGCTATAGGAAGTCTTGTATAACGTTCATGCCAAATGGTCAAACTCAGCTACACAGGGTTGTAACCACATGCAAACCATCACAGGTTGCGATGTATAGAAGACTCCGTGTTGACAAGTGAGTTTTGCTTTGATGTACTGTATAGAATTCACTTACAATTGTTGGTGTTGTTGGAAACTGCAACAATTCCCATTGGCTGGTTGGGGATGTCGGCTCTGAGGACCTTGATGTCGCCACCTGTGTACTTATTGGAGCGTACCACCGCTCTCCGTACCCAATCAGACCAGAACAGGAAGTTCCCATAGATTGCCAGGCCAAAGAAGGTTCCTGGACCTGACTTCACAATCACCTACAGAATGAACGGAATAAGAAAATTTTATGCTCATGTTTGAGTCATTAGTTAAGTCATATTAATTTCGATTGAAATACATCAACAGAACCTTGGACGTCACATACTCAAGCATGAGAAGAGGTATGAGATAGCTGGAATAATTTCCAAATCTGATGGTACACTCTTAGAAAAAAGATTTCCAAAAAGGTTCTTCAACTGCCCCCATAGGATAACCCTTTTTGGTTCCAGGTAGAACCCTCTGTACAAATGGTTCTTCATGAAACCCAAAAGGGTTCTACCTGGAACCAAAAGGGTTCTACAAGGAACCATAAAGGGTTCTTCATGGGGTTTTCCTATGGGGACAGCCAAAGAAGCTTTCAAGGTTCTAGATAGCATCTGTTTGTCTAAGATTGTACAAGACGTGACTTAATCATTCTATTCAGAATAACATACAGTATATATATATTTTCTTTTCTCCTTACATATCTGTGTGAGCCATCGTATTCACATCGTTCAATCTTTCCCAGACTGCCATCGGAGAAGAAGAGTTTCTCGGCGGTGTGGTCGATGGTGAGTCCATTAGGTGTGAGGATGTCTGTGGTGACGACACTCTGGATATTGTTTCCTGACAGGGTGGATCTCATAATGCTGGGGTGCAGTTCATTCCAGTTAGTCCAGAACATCAGGCTGGGTCAGCAGTGAAAACAAAAACACTAGTGAGACGTTCACAGAAGCAAACGAATGGGATGCACCTCCATTCAATATATTGTAAACATCCATCAACCATCAGAGTCTACCCTGAATGATTATCTCCATTAAAAAACAAAACACGTGTCCAGGAAAAACGCAAATATGCTTTTTCCTATCTCTATTTTCTATAGATATAAACGTGTTTCGATCCTCATATTCTAAAGCAAAATAACTGACACATTTTTAAGAACGCCTCATGTTCTTGGGAAGGAAAACCGGGTATAAAAGGGAGGCAAAGAAAACATAAAAGAACCATCCACCGTAAGACATTATGATCAGTAACGAATGATGATAGAACACTTCTGACACAGAAGCAGTTATAAACCTCATTCCCCTGATAGCAGAAGTTTTCAATAGATTTGCTAACTGAGTACATAACACAACCCATATACCCAAGTGAGCATCTACTGAATGCCAATAAGGGTATGTAAGTGTGTATAAGACAATAGGTGCAGGGAAGTTTTAACACCTACTTCTGACACTCCTCCAGAGCCAGGTTATGTGGGTGGTCGTCCTCTGCCAGTGTGACCACAGCCTCTCTGGTGAAGGCCCCGGGGAGGCTCTGGTCCAGGCTGTGCCTGCTGACGGTGGCTGTGGTAGAGCTGGTCCAATAAAGCGAGTCCCAGGCTCCATGGTACGCTAGGCCCTCCACTGACCCCACATCTACACAGGAACAATAACACTGATATAATTAAGCAATAAGGCACGAGGGGGTGTGGTATATTTACATTTACATTTAAGTCATTTAGCAGACGCTCTTATCCAGAGCGACTTACAAATTGGAAAGTTCATACATATTCATCCTGGTCCCCCCGTGGGGAATGAACCCACAACCCTGGCGTTGCAAGCGCCATGCTCTACCAACTGAGCCACACGGGACCAATATATATGACCAATATATCACGGCTAAGAGCTGTTCCTAGGCACGACGCAACAAATACCAAATACCAAAACACAGAGGTGACTTATTGCTATTATAAACTGGTTACCAACATAATTAAAACAGTTAAAAGTATTTTTTTGTCATACCCGTGGTGTACGGTCTGATATACCACAGCTTTCAGCCAATCAGCATTCAGGGCTCAAACCACCCAGTTTATAACACTGAATATAACATTGACAAACACTGAATAACATTATCTGACTTTTGGTTGAGTAAGAAGAACTCAACAAACACACGTGATACAGTCAAACGCAGAGAGCGGATTTGTCTTTTCTTTCATGGTAAAGTAAGAGTATATCAACTCAGACAAAAAAAAATTCAGCAAACTTAACATGTGTAAATATTTGTATGAACATAACAAGATTCAAAAACTGAGACAAACTGAACAAATTGCACAGACATGTGACTAACATAAATTTAATAATGTGTCCCTGAACAAAGGGGGGGGGATCAAATTCAAAAGTAACAGTCAGTATCTGATGTGAACACCAGCTGCATTAACCTTTCATGAGCCTCTACCCCGGGTCCGGGATCACCCCCCACCCCCCCACACACTGATTAGCATAGCTAGCATAGCTTCACAAGTAGATAGTAGCATCTAAATATCATTAAATCACAAGTCCAAGACACCAGATGAAAGATACAGATCTTGTGAATAAAGCCACCATTTCAGATTTTTAAAATGTTTTACAGGGAAGACACAATATGTAAATCTATTAGCTAAACACGTTAGCAAAATACACAATTTCTTTGTCCACCATTTTTTCTCTCCACCAGTAGCTATCACCAATTCGGCTAAACTAAGATATTGATAGCCAATAACCTATAAAAAACCTCATCAGATGACAGTCTGATAACATATTTATGGTATAGGATAGGTTTTGTTAGAAAAAAGTGCATATTTCAGGTAGAAATCACAGTTTACAATTGCACCGACCATCACAACTCGACTAGAATTACTATAGAGAGCAACGTGTATGACCAATTTACTCATCATAAAACATTTCATAAGAATAGACAAAGCATAGCAATGGAAAGACCCAGATCTTGTGATTCCAGACAATATTTCAGATTTTCTAAGCGTTTTACAGCGAAAACACAATAAATCGATAAGTTAGCATACCACATGTGAAAACGTTACCAGAGCATCGATTCAAGCCAAAGAGAGCTATAACGTAATCATTGCCAAAATATATTAATTTTTTCACTAACCTTCTCAGAATTCTTCCGATGACACTCCTGTAACATCATTTTACAACATACATATAGAGTTTGTTCGAAAATGTGCATATTTAGCCATACAAGACCGTGGTTATACAATGAAAATACTAGCAAATCAAGGCTCAAAATGTCGGACGTCATCTTTCAGAGTGATCTAGTTTAATCGAAAGCTAATCATATACTTGACTAAAAAATACAGGGTTGACAGGAATCGAAAGACAAATTAGTTCTTAATGCAACCGCTGATTTACATTTCTAAAATTATCCTTACTGTGCAATACAGGGTTCGCCAAGTGAAGCGATAACAAACAAAATGGCGAATTATGCGTTTAAAATATTTCGACAGAACAACGATTTATCATATTAAATATTTCTTACTATGAGGTGATTTTCCATCAGATTCTTGGGCAATGTATCCTTTCTTGGGTCTAATCTTCTTTTGGTCGATAGATGTTCTCTGTCCTTCGAAATGTCCACTAACATCGACCGAGACCCCGAAACGTGACCAAAGCTTCAAAGTGCATGACAAAGAAATTCCTCAAAATCGCACTAAACGGATATAAATTGCTATAAAACGGTTCAAATTAACTACATTATGATGTTTTTAACAACTATAACGACTAAAAACATGACCGGAGAAATATCACTGGCTAAACAACCATTTGGAAAGAGGCAAGCCCGATGTCCATCTTGCGTAAGACGCGCGAAGGAAAGGACGGTACTTCCACGTGGTCTGCCACTACGAGGAGGTTCAGCTGTCCGTCCTGTCTCCCTGTAGCGCTGTCTTAGGCGTCTCAAAGTACGGACATTGCGATTTATTGCCCCGGCCACATCTGCAGTCCTCATGCCTCCTTGCAGCATGCCTAAGGCACGTTCACACAGACGAGCAGGGACCCTGGGCATCTTTCTTTTGATGTTTTTCAGAGTCAGTAGAAAGGCCTCTTTAGTGTCCTAAGTTTTCATAACCGTGACCTTAATTGCCTACCGTCTGTAAGCTGTTAGTGTCTTAATGGCCACAGATGCATGTTCATTAATTGTTTATGGTTCATTGAACAAGCATGGCAAACAGTGTTTAAAACCCTTTCCAATGAAGATCTGTGAAGTTATTTGGATTTTTACGAATTATCTATATATATCTATATATATATATATATACACTCAGCAAAAAAAGAAACATCCCTTTTTCAGGACCCTGTCTTTCAAAGATAATTTGTAAAAATCCAAGTTTTTTTTTAAAATATATATATTTACTCAGCAAAAAAAGAAACATATATATATATATACAGTTGAAGTTGGAAGTTTACATACACCTTAGCCAAATACATTTAAACTCAGTTTTCCTGATATTTAATTCCCTGTCTTAGGTCAGTTAGGATCACCACTTTATTTTAAGAATGTGAAATGTCAGAATAATAGTAGAGAGAATTATTTTTTTCAGCTTTTATTTCTTTCATCACATTTCCAGTGGGTCAGAAGTTTACATACACTCAATTAGTATTTGCTAGCACTGCCTTTAAATTGTTTAACTTGGGTCAAACGTTTCGGGCTGCCTTCCACAAGCTGCCCACAATAAGTTGGGTGAATTTTGGGCCATTAAACCTGACTGAGCTGGTGTAACTGAGTCAGGTTTGTAGGCCTCCTTGCTCGCACACGCTTTTTCAGTTCTGACCACACATTTTCTATAGGATTGAGGACAGGGCTTTCTGATAGCACTCCAATACCTTGACTTTGTTGTCCTTAAGCCATTTTGCCACAACTTTGGAAGTATGCTTGGGGTCATTGTCCATTTGGAAGACCCATTTGCGACCAAGCTTTAACTTCCTGACTGATGTCTTGAGATGTTGCTTCAATATATCCACATCATTTTACATTCCTCATGATGTCATCTATTTTGTGAAGTGCACCAGTCCCTCCTGCAGCAAAGCACCCCCACAACAGGATGCTGCCACCCCCGTGCTTCACGGTTGGGATGGTGTTCTTTGGCTTGCAAGCCTCCCCATTTTTCCTCCAAATATAACGATGGTCATTATGTCCAAACAGTTATATTTGTGTTTCATCAGACCAGAGGACATTTCTCCAAAAAGTATGATCTTTGCCCCATGTGCAGTTGCAAACCGTAGTCTGGCTTTTTTTATGGCGGTTTTGGAGCAGTGGCTTCTTCATAGCTCAGCGTTCTTTCAGGTTATGTCGATATAGGACTCGTTTTACTGTGGATATAGATACTCTTGTACCTTGTGGTGGCTAATTTCTTTACTATCAAATGAGGAGAGACAAACTTATCACAGAAGTCAGAGTTATACTTAAACTAAATCTTTAATAATAAGAGCTTTGCAACAGCAATGACTTTCAACGATTCACTATTTCTAATGATCCGTTGAGAGTGGCAACACAAGGGCTACTGAGATCTTTTATAGCCAAGATCCACCCCCAAGTCGACGTAACAAACCACAGATATTAGGAACAGTACACAAAGTGAGACTTTATAAATGAGAAAGGAGTATCCCGTAGCCAGATAGCACTCGCTATAAATTATCGTTCAGTCTGGCCCCTAAGACGAGGTTGCTATCTTGTTCCTGTTACTCCTGGCACAAAAACACCAACTCATCCAATGGCATAAAACAATTGTCAACTCTAGACACTACCACACACATCCCCCAAGGCCAAAGGAGGGAGTGACTGGCACACAGACATTGTGGAAACCAGTAATTGGTTCCCCATTAATCACACCATCCCTTCACATGGTTTAACAGATACATTCACATATGAAGACAATGTTCCCTCCTGTCCTCTTCCCTTTCTGATATTCTGCATAGCACCAGAGACATGTGCTAGACAAGCCTGACTTCTCGCCTCTCTGGGCCCCAGGTGACTGAGCCCCAGCTGAGGGAAGAAGTGCAACTGCCAACACCAGAGTCCGAAGGGATACATTCTAATAACAAGTATATCACATAAGCATATTAAGCAGATAAGACATCTTAATTATCTATGTTACCCAACTAATTCTGATTCATCCACCACAACCTGTTTCCTCCAGCATCTTCACAAGATCCTTTGCTGTTATTCTGTGATTGATTTGATCTTTTCGCACCAAAGTACATTCATTTCTAGAAGACAGATCGCATCTCCTTCCTGAGCGTTATGACGGCTCCGTGGTCCCATGGTGTTTATACTTGCGTACTATTGTTTGTACAGATAAACGTGGTACCTTCAAGTATTTGAAAATTCAAAAGGCACTCGCACATCTGAGCAATCTTATTTGCAGGTGCATGGCAACAATTGAACAAGATGAAGGAAAAAGGAAACCGCACACTACTCTTGATAGTATCACCGATATTTAATAAGCTTACGTATCGGCCACACGGCCTTCGTCAGAGCTTTTTTTCAGGCATTTGGAAATTGCTCCCAAGGATGAACCAGACTTGTGGAGGTCTGCATTTTTTCCCCTGAGGTCTTGGCTGATTTCTTTTGATTTCCCCATGTTGTCAAGCAAAGAGGCACTGAGTTTGAAGGTCGGCCTTGAAATACATCCACAGGTACACCTCCAATTGACTCAAATTATGTCAATTAGCTTATCAGAAGCTTCTAAAGCCATGACATAATTTTCTGGAATTTTCCAGGCTGTTTAAAGGCACAGTCAACTTAGTGTATGTAAACTTCTGACCCACTGGAATTGTGATACAGTGAATTATAAGAGAAATACTCTGTCTGTAAACAATTGTTGGAAAAATTACTTGTGTCATGCACAAAGTAGATGTCCTAACCGACTTGCCAAAACTATAGATTGTTAACAAGAAATTTGTGGAGTAGTTGAAAAATTTGTTTTAATGACTCCAACTTAAGTGTATGTAAACTTCCTACTTCAACTGTATATATATATATACAGTGGGGAGAACAAGTATTTGATACACTGCCGATTTTGAAGGTTTTCCTACTTACAAAGCATGTAGAGGTCTGTCATTTTTATCATAGGTACACTTCAACTGTGAGAGACGGAATCTAAAACAAAAATCCAGAAAATCACATTGTATGATTTTTAAGTAATTAATTTGCATTTTATTGCATGACATAAGTATTTGATCACCTACCAACCAGTAAGAATTCCGGCTCTCACAGACCTGTTAGTTTTTCTTTAAGAAGCCCTCCTGTTCTCCACTCATTACCTGTATTAACTGCACCTGTTTGAACTCGTTACCTGTATAAAAGACACCTGTCCACACACTCAATCAAACAGACTCCAACCTCTCCACAATGGCCAAGACCAGAGAGCTGTGTAAGGACATCAGGGATAAATTGTAGACCTGTACAAGGCTGGGATGGGCTACAGGACAATAGGCAAGCAGCTTGGTGAGAAGGCAACAACTGTTGGCAAAATTATTAGAAAATGGAAGAAGTTCAAGATGACGGTCAATCACCCTCGGTCTGGGGCTCCATGCAAGATCTCACCTCGTGGGGCATCAATGATCATGAGGAATGTGAGGGATCAGCCCAGAACTACACGGCAGGACCTGGTCAATGACCTGAAGAGAGCTGGGACCACAGTCTCAAAGAAAACCATTAGTAACACACTACGCCGTCATGGATTAAAATCCTGCAGCGCACGCAAGGTCCCCCTGCTCAAGCCAGCGCATGTCCAGGCCCGTCTGAAGTTTGCCAATGACCATCTGGATGATCCAGAGGAGGAATGGGAGAAGGTCATGTGGTCTGATGAGACAAAAATAGAGCTTTTTGGTCTAAACTCCACTCGCCGTGTTTGGAGGAAGAAGAAGGATGAGTACAACCCCAAGAACACCATCCCAACCGTGAAGCATGGAGGTGGAAACATCATTCTTTGGGGATGCTTTTCTGCAAAGGGGACAGGACGACTGCACCGTATTGAGGGGAGGATGGATGGGGCCATGTATCGCGAGATCTTGACCAACAACCTCCTTCCCTCAGTAAGAGCATTGATGATGGGTCGTGGCTGGGTCTTCCAGCATGACAACGACCCGAAACACACAGCCAGGGCAACTAAGGAGTGGCTCCGTAAGAAGCATCTCAAGGCCCTGGAGTGGCCTAGCCAGTCTCCAGACCTGAACCCAATAGAAAATCTTTGGAGGGAGCTGAAAGTCCGTATTGCCCAGCGACAGCCCCGAAACCTGAAGGATCTGGAGAAGGTCTGTATGGAGGAGTGGGCCAAAATCCCTGCTGCAGTGTGTGCAAACCTGGTCAAGAACTACAGGAAACGTATGATCTCTGTAATTGCAAACTAAGGTTTCTGTACCAAATATTAAGTTCTGCTTTTCTGATGTATCAAATACTTATGTCATGCAATAAAATGCAAATTAATTACTTAAAAATCATACAATGTGATTTTCTGGATTTTTGTTTTAGATTCCTTCTCTCACAGTTGAAGTGTACCTATGATAAAAATTACAGACCTCTACATGCTTTGTAAGTAGGAAAACCTGCAAAATCGTCAGTGTATCAAATACTTGTTCTCCCCACTGTATATATAGAGAGAGAGAGAGAGATATCTGGCACACCTTGTAAAGGTTGTCTCATGTGGTGGTGTCATGGAGGTTTCCTCACAATGCATTTAGGCATGAAGGAATCCAGTGGTCAGCTGTACTGGGTAGCGATCAACCCACTGTGAATACTTTGATTTTAAACTGGTTGGGTCTGAATGTGGATAACCTTCATCGGGACACACCTGGATATCCCCGTGAATATATTTCATATTCCGCTGTATCTAACAGTAGAGTTTCTTCCTGAAAGATAAATCAATGCCAAATTCTTTTGAATGGAACCAAACGAGCCTAGGCAGGTGTAAAGATGTCCCACTGTGCTAAGAGATGAACAATAGAAGACTGTTCACTGTTTTACATTCAGACAGGACAATAGCACAAACTAGGACATAAAAATCAACATTCACTACCAGTAAAAAAGAAAAGTATTACAAATAATTGAGAATACAGCCAGTGTACAAACAGGCAATACCACTAAGAAATCTTTAAACAAGCAAAAAAATCATATTCTCTTCATCTGCCCAAATGTATTCAGAATAAATTCTGCAAATAGGGTAATATCACAAACTTGTTTGGACAAGGGATAGGCCTATATGGTTGACAAAAATATTATTTTAGGAGATACTTAATTATCATATTCGTTAATCATTGAATGGGAGTAGTGCTGGTGCTTTCTCCATGAGCTAGCCTCCTCTCCAACATCCAACCCCCTCTGTGATTTTGATCGATCTTCCTTCCCCGTTCCTGGTCAGTGAGATATATTTGAGCCAAGTCAGCATGGAGCCTCGCCTACTACACAGAAGCTACAGGGGCTATGGGGTGACGGGGATCTGCTGTCTATGTGCATTAGGGAACTATACTGCAACACCTCCGAGGCGTCTGTGTGTGTGTGTGTGTGTGTGTGTGTTCAGCTGATTCCTCCTAAAACACTATATCAAATGGACATACAGAAGAAATGTCATATCCATCTATTGACATTGATTTTCACTATATGTTTATCAGTGGAAGCTCCTCAGAGGAAGAAGGGGAGGACCACCCTACTCAGTGAATTTTATAAAATAAAAAATTATAAAACATTTAAAAAAGGTCTACAGTAGCCTCAACAGCACTCTGTAGGGTAGCATCATGGTGTAGCCGGAGGACAGCTAGCTTCTGTCCTCCTCTGGGTACATTGACTTCAATAAAAAATCTAGGAGGCTCGTGGTTCTCAAACCCTTCCATAGCCTTACACAGTAATTATGACATCTTCTGGAGGACGTCCTCCAAACTATCAGAGCTCTTGCAGCTTGAACTGACATGTTATCCACCCAATCAAAGGATCCGAGAATGAATCTAGTACTGAAAGCATAAGCTGCAACTAGCTATCCCTGCCGTGCATAAAATGTGGTGAGTAGATGACTCAACGAGAGAGAAAGACAGTGAATTTCATAAAATAGAAAATGAAGGAGAAGCAAGAGAGAAAAAAGAGAGAGTATTTTTTTTCACTTTCTGTTTCACTTTTTTAGCTAGCAAATGCAGCTAGCTAGTTCAGCCTACTGAAACACCCGGCTCCAACAGAGGGATGTTGTGTTAGCTAGCTGGCTATGACTTTCTAACACAACCCTGGAGCTCTTCCAAGTCAAGGTAAGCTTTTGGTTTGACTAATTTATTGCCACCGGGGCCCGCCGGTGTAACTGCTTACTGACTGTACACTAACGTTACTGCATGATCGTAGCAGGTTTACTAACGGGTTAGTTCTATTAGCTATGCTGACCATGACGTTACTTTAGCTATTATGGTGACAATGACGTAGGTTGTGTGTAGAGGTTTGGTTTGGAAATGTTTTTTCGCCTGGTCACATACAGCTGATGTGTTGTGCATTGAAGTCCACAAGCGAAGGGACAAGGTGAGAGGAGGAGAGCACATAGATGCAAGAAGGAATACAACATGGCTGCTATGAAAGTGAACTGTGTTTACGCGTGATCAGGGGTGAATTCAATTTGCGGATTCTGTTGAAAAACGTTTCTTAAATGGAAGCAAACGGAACAAAACAGGGATAAACATAACTGAATTTGTCCAATAGAAACTCTCGTTTGCAACAGTTGGACTAATGATTACACCCTATATCAGCATGAGTGTGCAAGGTGGTATTGAATGTTACTGGCTGTCCATGTGTCACTGTCTGTCACCTCAAATTTGTCTCTCGACCTGTGTGCACCTACGTTGTAAACTTTCATTCATAGGCTAGGTTGTAGCAACCTCATGATGAGTATAGGGAAAATTTGAGTACAATATAGTAGCCTAAACCTACCAATGATACATTAAACTGGGTGAATGGAATATGAATGAAGTCATCCAATATGCTGTAATAGAAATAAGGCCATGCTCATGATTTTTTTTTTGTCATTCCACTGACCGCCACTGATGTCTATATAGGATGAGAGTAAAGGCGTCCTCATGCTTCCCATCCGAAACAGTTCGTAACAGTTTGTGCATATATTATGAGGACATTTTGTGACGATTTTGTTTGTTTTGTTTTGGTCTTCGGCAAGGGGTTTTTCGAGCAAGCCGAAGTCAGTAGCTGAAGTCTACACCCCTTCGTCGGTGATTGGTCAACAGTAGGGATTCCTCCATGAAGTGTTTGCTGTCATTAAACAAGAGACGACTCGTTTTCATGAAAACATTTTCATTGAGAAATACTGCAAAATTGCGTGACTCAGATCTCCTCGGCAAAAACGTAAAAACGAATGACAGATTCTTACATTCATTCTGACTACGGCGTCTCAATATGGACAAACATTACAATTGCTGTTTTTTTCCTCATTTTTCAAACAAAGTCTTTTAACGGAGTATGCGAGCACACTTGTTCGGTTCGCCTATAGGCACCAGCCAAACCGAAGCATACGGACGTTTTAAGTCCCCACCATATGAGTAATGTTTTCAACGTGGCACAACATAGGATGCCACCTTTTCAACAAGTAAGTTCGTCAAATTTCTGCTCTGCTACAGCAACCTCTGTCAACTGTAAGTGCTGTTATTGTGAAGTGGAAACGTCTAGGAGCAAACAACGACTCAAAGTGGTAGGCCACACAAGATCACAGAACAGGATCGCCAAGGTTGCAACACTCACTACCGAGTTCCAAACTGCCTCTGGATGCAACGTCAACACAATAACTGTTCGTCGGTAGCTTCATGAAATGGGTTTCCATGGCAGAGCAGCCGCACACAACACTAACATCACCATGCACAATGCCAAGCGTCGGCTGGAGTGGTGTAAAGCTCAACGCAATTGGTCTCTGGAGCAGTGGAAATGCGTTCTCTGGAGTGATAAATCACATTCACCATCTGGCAACCCGATGGACGAATCTGGGTTTGGCGGATGCCAGGAGAACGCTACCTGCCAGAATGCCAACTGTAAAGTGTGGTGGAGGAGGAATAATTGTCTGGGGCTGTTTTTCATGGTTCGGGCTAGGCCCCTTAGTTCTAGTGAAGGGAAATATTAACACTACAGCATACAATTACATTTGAGATGATTTTGTGCTTCCAACTTTGTGGCAACAGTTTGGGGGCCTGACCTCGAACACTTTTGGGATGAATTGGAACGCCTACTGCGAGCCAGCCCTAATCGCCCAACATCAGTGCCCTACCTCACTAATGCTCTAGTGGCTGAATGGAAGCAAGTCCCCTCAGCAATGTTCTAACATCTAGTGGAAAGCCTTCCCAGAAGAGTGGAGGTTGTTATAGCAAAAAAGGGGGGACCAACTCCATATTAATGCTCATGATTTTGGTATGAGATGTTCGACGAGCAGGTGTCCACATACTTTTGGTCATGTAGTGTATTTAATCACAGTATTTATCGGTCTGGGCTGCAAACGTTTTATAGAATAATACGTCCATTTTCCTGTTGTTTTAGTTGCCATTGCTGTCTATTAATGTGCTATTTTCCTCTATTTCTCATGTTTGTACATCAGAAAGGAACAGAAATGAAATACATATGTCTTGATGATTGTTGGACGGAATTTGAATTAGAAGGCCGGACAAAAGTGAGAGGAAAAGCCAGTAGTAGTCGGCTGTCCCTGACAGTGTGAATAGACCAGGTAATATGTCATGGTGGAACTGACTGAACGTGTCTGTGGTGTTTGACGTTTCTGCGGAGTGATTTACAGAGGGGACAGAAGGGGTCAGGACATCACTTCCTGTTTGCCATCCATCACCTATTACAGTTGGCTGCAAACGAAGATGGATTTGCCCCCCTGTATGAGAGAGAAAATGCCAATACCAACTATCAACCCCACTCCTCACATCAAGTCTCAGGCCAAACCTTTGATGCACCTACACCAAATTCCAGTCCTCTCGAGCTCAATTGGTAGAGCACGGCCCTTGCAACACCAGGATAGTGGGTTCAATTCCCGGGACTACCCGTACATAAAATGTATGCGTGACTGTAAGTCTTTGGATAAAAGTGTCTGTTAAATGGCTTATACAACATGAATACACCTACAGCTTCTCTATATAGCATTCCTTTCATCGTATACAACTCCAGTAGAACTCGACAACATTTAATGGATCACTTCTGAAATCATTGCAACTGACATCTCATCTTGCTGTACAATGCAGTCTTTGATAGTTTTCTATCAGCAACAGAAGCAATAGAAATGGCAAAAGATCAGAGTTTCTGTCAGACGTACAAAAGAGGCTTCAGTCGGCCTCTAAGTGTTGCCATCAGTGGGACATGAAAGGCAGTCAGATTATGTGGGATCCCCCTGGTTTCACACCACAAGTAACAGTTTGAGCTCTTGTCAATGGAGAGTTGAAGACTTTTGAAATTGGGGGAAAGAAATGTTCACTACTTTGAAACAGCAGCTTTACTTGCTCATCAGTCTTCTCTCTCATCTTTCCGAAGGCAGGGAGGAAGCTACAGTATGGCGCAGAAATAAAATAATGAACTCATTCAATGTGAAAGGAGGTGAGAAAAGAATGCAAGTGCATTCTACAAGGATTTCCACTTCCCCCGTTACTCTTTGCTACAGATGTAGAATCTTAATCACTTAATCACAGCAGTGTATTTGAGGTTTAAAAAAGGCTACTACAGTTTGTCATCACCACTTAGAGATTTCAGACTCGATTTGTCCCTACAAAAATGCACATTTCTTGTTGATGCAGGATTATTTTCCTGCTGTAGCAAATTGACTCAAATTGAGATCCTACATCTGTAGATATGATAAACCGAACATTTTCCAGCTTTTCGAACAGTTAGTAATTCATTTAGTAATGGATAAATGAGCAGACAAACAAATACCACACTTTATCAAAGTGAACTTACTCTCAACGATCACTCGCCGTCCAGTCCAGTCGTCATTGACAACCTGTATATTCCCAAAGTGAACGTCACTATAGAAAATCCGGTTGGTGCCTCCAGAGTCCTGTTGTTGGTGATGAAAGGCCAGCGCTATCACATTCTTGAAGTAGGCAGGGTTCTCATAGGGCCTGATGGGAGAGTTGAGGTCGCTGTCGTCTGATAGGTGGATGCTCCTCAGGATCGACCTCTCAGAGTAGAGAAGGTAGCCATCGTACTGGTGACAGCTGAGACCGTCTAATCAAATGACAATGATTATGTAATTGAACCTTTGAAACTGTGATTAATTGAAATAAGAACCATTCGATGTGGAAAAAAACACAAAAATAAGACCAAACTTTAAAGTGCGTTTAAAATCGCTACACACTTAACAGTAAAAAATAAATAAATGTAAAAATAAAAAGCAAACAAGAGGCAATAAAAGAGATGAATGAAAATACACAAGATCACTGATTACCTTTCGCCAGGTAGCCGTGAGCACAGGAACATGTCCTCCTCCCACTGCCCTGGTGGAAACACAGCTGATGGCAGCCTCCGTTGTTTTGGCCGCACGGGTTGGTTCCTGTAGGGAAGTCAACTACAGGGTCAAAGGTCAGAGGTCAAGTCCGGTTCTCCACAGTCTTATTGGCTGTCAATCTGAAATGTAATTGTTTTGACCATAAGGAATAAGATTCCAATATGAAGTTGCAGTATCAATGTTAGTCAATATTCAGATATTACGCTTCTGTATTGCAAGAGGTTGAAATACATTCACATTAAAATGGGCAATCAGCAGTTGCTACATCCATTTTTGGACATATTAATAAATTATTTGTATCTATTGATTCTTGAATAATATAACTTATAAATAAATGCCTCATAAGCTTAGTTTAACTGTTGTACCCCAACAGAACCCCAAATATAAGCTTATTTTACTCCAATGTTCGTAAACAAAGTAAATGTTAACAAAACATAAACTCTAATTTGAATATCATGGATATCCTTGCATCCATAGCACTGTTTATGCATTTGAGAGTGATTACATTTTTCCAGCCCCATCCTTCAGCTTTTTACTGAAACAGTGGTGGGAAGAACGATGTTATTGTTTCAACTGCTGATTGGACCTTTAATCTCAGGTCTATTCCAGAACACTTAACAAGCACAGGTACTGACAGCCTGGTAAGAACATGAAATAATAAGGATGTGATAATGAAGTTGAAACCTCAACCTTTCTCCCGTCCTCGGTTAAAGACTTTGACATCGTTCAAGTTGACTCCCAGGCCACTCCTCAGAGTCATGGCTCCCTCCGTTGGATAACTCTTGACGCCTCGGCGAATGGAGCCTCTGGCATGAGCCCTATGCACACACACACACACACACACACACACACACACACACACACACACACACACACACACACACACACACACACACACACACACACACACACACACACACACACACACACACACACACACACACACACACACACACACACACACACACACACACACACACACAACAGGAAGAGGAGGGAGCTTGACACCAGGTAACAGGAAGTTTGACACAGGGATAATCAATGGCCCTCGACTAATTAAAACAGAAGAACTCATTAAAATACACTAGACAGCTGGTCTGACAGAAGGTGACGGGACCTAGCTACCCTTGTGGACGACATTGAGGTAGGTACGCACAATTTAAATAGAGAGGTGTCTTTTCTACATGTTCTGCCTTTTTCTCTATCAATTAGATTGGTATTTAAAGTGACCTTGTGGTGCAGGTGGTTAATCCAACAAGGGTAGAGCAGCTGGCGAAGGCTTCTATGGAGCCTGTTTGGAGAGACTGTACTATACTATAACATTTCTGGAAGAATAAATTACCTGTCAGCCCAGTATATGTAAGCCCCATAGACGGCCATTGAAAACAGATCCGCTGCGTTGCTGGCTGAGGATGACAGTACTATCTCCCGGCTCTCTCCGCTCTCAAGGCTGATCCGCTCTATCTTGTGGGCGCGGGCGTCGCACCAATATAATTTATTTTCCTAGAATACAATGTTGAGAAAATAAACTTCAGGTATATGATGGTGGGAGAGTATCATTCTAAAAAGATAACACAAAGCAGAGTGTAATGCCACTTCAGCCAGGAAGATCAGAGGGAGGCTAAAGTGCTGTGTGTGCACTCTGGGGGCCAAAAACACCTGGTCCTCCTGCTTGGCTCAGTGGGTAAGAGTGTGGAGCTAGCAACATCAACGTCATGGATTTGATTCCCTCTCGCGTCACAAATAATACAATGCCTGCACCCACTGATTGCCAATAACTTTGACGCCTATCTTTTTGATCTTTTTTTATTTTTTTAACTTGTTCAACAAAATCTATTTTTGCAATTGTATTACTTTGAAATAATATAATAATAAAATAAAAATAATACCATATATTATAGCTCGGTATTTGTATGATTTATTTCAGTCTTTTTTGCTCATCTTTATCAAGGGTGCCAATAACTTTGGACATGAATGTATAAAAGCTGTTTTGGATAAAAGCATCTGCTAAATGGCATTCATTATTATATTTTATAAACCGGGTGGTTCGAGCCCTGAATGCTGATTGGCTGACAGCCGTGGTATATCAGACCGTATACCACGGGTATGACAAAAAAATACTGTTTACTGTTCTAATTATGTTGGTAAGCAGTTTCTAAAAAAGCAATAAGGCAGCTCGGGAGGGTTGTGGTATATGGCCAATATACTGTACCACGACTATGGGCTGTATCCAGGTACTCTGCGTGGTGCCTCGCCTAAGAACAGCCCTAAGCCATGGTATATTGGCCATGTACAAAACCCCCTCAGGGCTTATTGCTTAAATATACCTCATAGTCTATGGAGATCCCGTTGGGCCATACTATTCCAGAGTTGACCAGAATAACTTGGTCTGATCCGTCCAGCCGGGCCCGACCGATGCAGGGGCTTTGGCCCCATTCTGTCCAGAACAGAAACCTGGCCAAGAGGACAACAGAAGGGTAAGAAGAGTCCACAGCCACCACCACCAAACAATGTTCATACTTTACAGTCACCTCATACATTGACAGGAAATGCTTTGGGTTGATCTAACGTGTATTGTTCATAATCGGTAGACCATTTTTTTGTTGGTCTAGTTGCGATAAAGATGTATTTTTCAAGAGAGAACTGGACCAAGTCAGCAGCATCAACAGATCAGTATTAGACACACGGGCACATGAGGAAAATGACATCAATACAATAAGCAGCACGTCAGTAACAAACATGTACACAACACAAGCCAAAAAAACAGAGCTTGTAAAAGCATCAGAGCTTGCAAAAAAATCGCAGGGCCATAACAGTATAGATGCATAATTCAAGGAGACTGAACTCCATGCTGGTATGGATGGACAGTGGAGTAGACATTT
The DNA here is from genome assembly GCF_045679555.1 of Salvelinus alpinus. Classification (NCBI taxonomy): domain Eukaryota; kingdom Metazoa; phylum Chordata; class Actinopteri; order Salmoniformes; family Salmonidae; genus Salvelinus; species Salvelinus alpinus. Next base: position 8,803,502 of record NC_092123.1, read on the forward strand.
TCAACTCCCTTTCAGAATACTAATAGTGAGGCAAGCAGCTGATCCATGTTCCAACGGTTATGACTTACTAACTGTGAACGCACCAATTATAAATAATTAAAGATAACATGACAGTATGCTTTGGCTCCAGTCTCCTCACACAAACTCTAATATCCATATGGGGCCAGTTGTTGACATATTTCTATATTGGCTTTAATTTAAGCAATCAGCGTGATTGCCACATAAAGTTCTCTCTCTCTACATGAGATCTCTGGGTAATGCATGCATACAATGCTATGAATAATAGGGGTTAGAGAGAGACAACATTAATTAGCCCGGCGCAGGTGAGGCACAAGCTGTGACAGTAGACACACACACACACACACACTCAGTGCCAGTAGACTCATCTCTATTCTCCTCAGCTGCTTATCCTGGTTCATTAGCATCTCTCATCAGGGGTGGAATCAATAGGAAAGTGCCCTGCAGTCTAAGCTGATGTGGGAAAATGGACCCGTCCTTTCTTTTCCTGTTATTAATGATTGAGAAGCTGAACATGTGAGACAGTGTAATCAGTTATGAATGCAGAGAGTGGGGAAATACTGTATTTATACTTTATAGTTTGCTTTGGATGAAGGGTGGAGAGTTGAGATTTTATTGGGGGGTAATTGCTTGATGTTGTATGTACATTATGTTGTGTTACAGCCTGAATTTAAAATGGATTCAATTCATATTTTTTTGTCACTGATCTACACAACACTACCCCATAATGTCAAAGTGGAATTTTCTGTTGTTGAAATGTTTTGAAATCAATGAAAAATGTCAAGCTGAAATGTCTTGAGTCAATAATAATTCAACCCCTTTGTTATGGCAAGCCTAAATAAGTCCACGAGTAAAAATGTCCTTAACAAATCACATAAGTTGCATGGACTGATTCTGTGTTCATATTGATATTTAATGACTACCCCATCTCTGTACCTCACACATACAAAATGCTCTAAGGTCCCTCAATCAAGTAGTGAATTTCAAGCACAAAGACCAGGGAGGTATTTCAATTCCTCGCAAAGAAAGGCATTTGTAGATTTTTTTTACCTTTATTTAACTAGGCAAGTCTGTTAAGAACAAATTCTTACTTACAATAATGGCCTACCAGGGAACAGTGGGTTAACTGCCTTGTTCAGGGGCAGAACGACAGATTTTCACCCTGTCAGCTCAGGGATTCAATCCAGCAACCTTTCGCTACTGGACCAACGCTCTAACCACTAGGCTACCTGCTGCCCCTAGATGTGTAAAAATATAGAGGATACGTTGAACATCCATTTGAGCATGGTAAAGTTATTAATTGGGCTTTGGAAGGTGTATCAATACACCCAGTCACTACAAAGATGCAGGCGTCCTTCCTAACACAGTTGCCGGAGAGGAAGGAAACTGCTCAGCGATTTCACCACAAGGCCAATGGTAATTTTAAAACAGTTACAGAGTTTGTGATATGAGAAAACTGAGGACGGATCAACAACATTGTAATTACTCCACAATACTAACCTAAATGACAGAGTGAAAAGAACGAAGCCTGTACAGAATACAAATATTTCAAAACATGCATCATGTTTGCAACAAGGCACTTAAGTAATACTGAATACAAAGCGTTATTTTGGGACAAATCCAACAAAACACGTCACTGAGTAGCAATCTTCATATTTTAAAGCATGGTGGTGGCTGCATCATGTTATGGGTATGCTTGTCATCGGTAAGGACTAGGGAGTTTTCTAGGATAAAAATAAACGGAATACAGCTAAGTACAGGCAAAATCCTAGAGAAAAACCTGGTTCACTCTTCTTTCCAACAGGGGAGATGAATTCCCCTTCCAGAAGGACAATAGAATAAAACACAAGGTGAAAATCTACAGTGGAGTTTCTTACCAAGATGACATTGAATGTTCCTGAGTGGCCTAGTTACAGTTGAATTAAATTGGATTGAAAATCTATGGCAAGACTTGACAATGACTTTCTCGAAATGACAAACATGACAGAGCTAAAATAATTTAAAAAATAATATTGGACAAATATTGTACAATCCAGGTTTTCAAAGTTCTTAGAGACTTACCTAGAAAGACTCTCAGCTGTAATCTCTGCCAAAGGTGTTTCTATGTATTGTCTCAGAGGGCTGAATATTTATCTAGTCAAGATACAGTGCATTCGGAAACTATTCAGACCCCTTGACTTTTTCTATTTTGTTATGTTACAGCCTTATTCTAAAATATATATTTTTTTATCCCCCTAATTCATCTACACACAATACCCCCTAATGACAGAGCAACATTTTTTTGTTGTTGAAATTTTAGCAAATTTATAATGAAAGAAACCTGAAATATCAAATTTACATAAGCATTCAGACCCTTTACTCAGTACTTTGTTTAAGCACGTTTGGCAGTGATTACAGCCTCAAGTCTTCTTGGGAATGACACTACAAGCTTGGCACACCTGTATTTGGGGAGTTTATCCCATTATTCTCTGCATATCCTCTCAAGCTCTGTCAGGTTGGATGGGGAGTGTCGCTGCACAGCTATTTCAGATCTCTCCAGAGATGTTCGATCGAGTTCAAGTCCGGGCTCTGGCTGGGCCACTCCTGCCTTGTCTTGGCTATGTGCTTAGGGTTGTTGTCCTGTTGGAAGGTGAACTTTTGCCCCAGTCTGAGGTCCTGAGCGCTCTGGAGCAGATTTTCATCAAGGATCTGCTCTGTTCATATTTCCCTCGATCTTGACGAGTCTCCCAGTCCCTGCCGCTGAAAAACATCCCCACAGCATGATGCTGCCACCACCATGCTTCACCGTAGGGATGGTGCCAGGTTTCCTCCAGACGTGACATTGGCATTCTGACTAAAGAGTTCAATCTTGGTTTCATCACACCAGAGAATCTAGTCTAAAAGTCCTTTAGGTGCCTGTTGGCAAACTCCAAGCGGGCTGTCATGTGCCTTTTACTGAGGAGTGGCTTCCGTCTGGTCACTCTAGGCCTGATTGGTGGAGGGCTGCAGAGATGGTTGTCCTTCTGGAAGCTTCTCCCATCTCCACAGAGGAACTCTGTAGCTCTGTCAGAGTGACCATCGGGTTCTTGGTCACCTGCATGACCAAGGCCCTTCTCCCCCGATTTCTGTTTAGCTGGGCGACAAGCTCTAGGAAGAGTCTTGGTGCTTCCAAACTTCTTCCATTTAAGAATGATGGAGGCCACTGTGTTGTTGGGAACCTTCAATGGAGCAGAAATGTTTTGGTACTCTTCCCCAGATCTGTGCCTCGACACAATCCTGTCTCGGAGCGCTATGGACAATTCCTTCGACCTTATATAGACAAGTGTGAGCCTTTCCCAATCATGTCCAATCAATTGAATTTACCACAGATGGACTCCAATCAAGTTGTAGAAACATCTCAAGGATGATTAATGGAAACAGGATGCACCTGAGCTCAATTTTGAGTCTCATAGCAAAGGGTCTGAATACTCATGTAAATCAGGTATTTCAGTTTTTTTTATAAATGCAACAATTAAAAGAAAACCTGTTTCAATGAGTCATTATGGGATAGCATGCGTAGATTGATGAGGGAAAAACTAATTTAATCAATTTTAGAATAAGGCTGTAAGGGAACAAAATGTGGAAGAAGGGAATACTTACCGAATGCACTCTATATTAGTGTTTTATTTTTCATGATTTTTATAAACGTTCAAATTTGTTTTTTCTTCCACCCAAAAAATATAATTAAATCCATTTTAATCCCACTTTGTATGATATCAAAAATGTAGTCTAAGATTTCCCTATCCTGCAAAAGAAAAACATTGAAACGCCATCTCTTAAAACCTGTGAATCCTGGAGAAATCTCAAAATAAATAAATAATGGAGAATGGTCAGATAACAGCATTGTTAAAATCTCTGCATGGGATGTACATTTCAGGGGAGGTGAAGACAATCAATTTGTAGGAAAGACTGATGATGGGGAGAAAATAAGATAATCTCTAGTACTAGGATTTGTTAGGCGCCAGGCATCCACGATGTTCAAGTCATCTAAAAAGGTCTTAATATAATTTGAAGGTGCCCGGAGTGCCAAGATATTAACACTGGTGGTATTAATAGTAGGATCTAGAGTCAAGTTAAAATCTCCCCCAAGTGTAACGTCTGCTCCCAACTCACACTCTCAAACACGTAAATCCCCTGAACGCAGCTCACTTTCCAGCCCACTTTCCAACGCACACTCTCAAACACGTAAATCCCCTGAACGCAGCTCACTTTCCAGCCCACTTTCCAACGCACACTCTCAAACACGTAAATCCCCTGAACGCAGCTCACTTTCCAGCCCACTTTCCAACGCACACTCTCAAACACCTAGATCCCCTGAGCGCAGCTCACTTTCCAGATCCCAATCACCTGAATTCTGATCACCTGTTCACACACCTGTATGTCATTATCACACACTATTTAGTTCAGTTCTTTGCACCCCATCACTGTGCGGTATTGTTTGTTTTGTTACACTCTTCTATTCGGAGCCCTGTTTTTCCCCGTAAAATAATCCTCTTGTGTATGATAGTTTTTGCCTGCCTCACTAACGATGCCTTTTGCCTATTCCCTGCCTGTACTTTAGCCTATCCTATTTCCTGTTATCTACCTATTGCCTGATCTCCCTGACGACGTTACTAGTCTTTCCCTTTCTGTACTGTTTCCTTTTTGGACCCCCTATGTATGACCTTCTGCCTGCCCCTGGACCCAGCTACCTGCCTCCTCCTGTGTATGACCTTATGCCTGCCCCTGGACCCAGCTACCTGCCTCCTCCTGTGGTCCTTCACAATAAACACCTGCTGCGCCCTGCACTAGAAACCAGCTCTCTGTCTCCCATCATGTTAATTCGACCAAGGATGGTCACTGAGTCTGGGAAGTCTAACAAGTTAAGCTTCAGGTCTTCAAAAAAGGATTTATCAAAAGCATTTGGTGCATACATGGAGGACAAACATAATGTAGTGCCATTAATAGTAACAGAGGTATACCAATTCTGTCTATCAGTGTCTCCCTCAGAGACCCCCAGCTTCAAATTAAGATGAATATTCCTCTTAAGTACAATCATAGCACCCTTGGTTTAGTTTGGGGCACAGGAGTAGGCTAGTATCTTATAAAACAAATTCTGAAATCTATTGATATCAGTGGCTTTCAAATTGCTCTGCTGTAGGAAGGTGAAATCCATATATTTACATTATAAGTACTCTAAACAAGTTAAGACTAATCAAATCATGTCAAATTGTATTTGTCACATGCGCCGAATACAACAAGTGTAGACCTTACAGCGAACTGCTTACTCTCAAGCTTTTAACCAACAATGCAGGTTTAAGAAAAATAAGTGTTAAGTAAAAAATAAGAAATAGTTAAAGAGCAGCAGTAAAATAACACTAGCGAGGCTATATACAGGGGGTACCGGTACAGAGTCAATGTGTGGTGGAACAGGTTAGTCAGGCTATATACAGGGGGTACCGGTACAGAGTCAATGTGTGGTGGAACAGGTTAGTCAGGCTATATACAGGGGGTACCGGTACCGAGTCAATGTGCGGGGGAACAGGTTAGTCAGGCTATATACAGGGGGTACCGGTACCGAGTCAATGTGCGGGGGTACAGGTTAGTCAGGCTATATACAGGGGGTACCGGTACAGAGTCAATGTGCGGGGGAACAGGTTAGTCAGGCTATATACAGGGGGTACCGGTACAGAGTCAATGTGCAGGGGAACAGGTTAGTCAGGCTATATACAGGGGGTACCGGTACAGAGTCAATGTGCAGGGGAACAGGTTAGTCAGGCTATATACAGGGGGTACCGGTACAGAGTCAATGTGCAGGGGAACATGTTAGTCAGGCTATATACAGGGGGTACCGGTACAGAGTCAATGTGCAGGGGAACAGGTTAGTCAGGCTATATACAGGGGGTACCGGTACAGAGTCAATGTGCGGGGGTACAGGTTAGTCAGGCTATATACAGGGGGTACCGGTACAGAGTCAATGTGCAGGGGAACAGGTTAGTCAGGTTAGTCTATCCATGAGTTAGCTTGAGATGTAAATATATCCAAGAGCCTGAGATTTGAAAACGCTTTGCACGGAGCTGAGATAGAAATACTGTTTAGACAAGACACATGAAAGAAAAACACAACATATTGATCGTTTAGTCTACATTTGAAAGCATACAAATTCTATCGTATTAAAGTGTAATTAAATTAACCAACAGAAAAAACTTCATAGAAAAGGCCAGTATGCCAGGAGACACAAGGATTTACCCCCGAGAGAGAGGCGGCCAGTAGACCTGAGTCGACAGTCCCTTGGATGCTCACACAATGTGGAACAAATCAAGGGGTGTAAATACATTCTAACTGTAATGATATAATTCTACTATATAACCTTGCAAAGATCGTTTTATGACGTTCATTATTACTGGCTATCAAAATGAATCAAAACATTGGTTATTTGGTGGTCATTTCTAGGGAATACATTATGTAGATAGGATGTGTTCATTACATACCAAGCAGGTGGACTTTAAAGTGTTGACTGAAATGAAAGACTGTACACACCCTTTCACCGGGTGCACAGCAATGGCTTTGGGCTGGTCAAGTCCTTCAGCTATCACCACGGCTCGGTACAAGCCACTGAGTCGAGCAACCTCGATGATGTTGAAGTCATGGTCCGTCCAATAGATATTACCTTGTAAACAACACAAACATGACTTTGTACAGTGTTCAACCATTGCATTTACAAGTCAGTCAATTCATTACATTGCATGTATGTCTTACTTGAGAAGTATGTCCTATGGCTCTTGTCTTCTCTGTATGTCCTACAGTTGCAGTCAAATATATTATTTTCTTGCACTTTACAATAGAGCAGAATGCTCTGTTGTCTTATTTTTATGGTTGAACTGCTATTTTTACGAGTGAGATGTTGCACTGTAAATGAGAATCACCTGCCTCCAACCAAATGAATTTCAATTCTGAATAATTTAGTCCAGGCAATTTGTCTTATACTTTGAAGCGAAAAATATAATTTGTCCTGTGCGGTTGTAAATCAAACAAATACATGTGTGAAAAACTTTTTATATATATATATATTTTTTTACTTATTTTAGAAGAAATAGTGAATCGTGCAAGGGTGCCTTCGGAAAGTATTCAGATCCCTTTACTTTTTCCACATTTTGTTACGTTACAGCATTATTCTAAAATGGACAAAAAAAAACCTGAATAATCTACATACAATACCCCATAGTGACAAAGCAAAAACAGGTTTTAGACATTTTTGCTGATAAAATAAATAAAAAATAAAATAACTTATTTACGTAAGTATTCAAACCCTCTGCTATTGCGCTCAGGTGTATCCTGTTTCCATTAATCATCCTTGAGATGTTTCTTGACTGGAGTCCACCTGTGGTAAAATCAATTGATTGGACATGATTTGGAAATGCACACACCTGTCTATATAAGGTCCCACAGTTGACAGCAAAAACCAAGCCATGAAGTCGAAGGAATTGTCCTTAGAGCTCCGAGACAGGATTGTGTTGAGGCACAGATATGGGGACGAGTACCCAAAAAATTCTGAAGCATTGAAGGTTGCCAAGAACACAATTCTTGGAACCCCCAAGACTCTTCCTAGAGCTGGCCCAGCCAAACTGAGCAATCGGGGGAGAAGGGCCTTGGTCAGGGAGGTGACCAAGAACCCGATGGTCACTCTGACAGAGCTCTAGAGTTCCTCTGTGGAGATGAGAGAACCTTCCAGAAGGACAACCATCTCTGCAGCACTCCCCCAATCAGGCCTTTATTGTAGAGTGGCCAGACGGAAGCCACTCCTCAGTAAAAGGCACATGACAGCCCACTTGGAGTTTGCCAACAGGCACCTAAAGACTCTTAGACCATGAGAAACAAGATTCTCTGGTCTGATGAAACCATGATTGAACACTTTGCCTTAATGCCAAGCGTGACGTCTGGAGGAGACCTGGTACCATCCCTACGGTGAAGCATGATGGTGGCAGCATCATGATGTGAGGATGTTTTTCAGCGGGAGGGACTGGGAGACTAGTAAGGATCGAGGCAAAGATGAACGGGGCAAAGTACAGAGAAATCCTTGACGAAAACCTGCTCCACAGAGCTCACGACCTCAGACCGGAGCGAAGGTTCACCTTCCAACAAGACAACGACTCTAAGCACACAGCCAAGACAACGCAGGAATGGCTTAGGGAGAAGTCTCTGAATGTCCTTGAGTGGCCCAGCCAGAGCCCGGACTTGAACCCGATCGAACATCTCTGGAGAGACCTGAAAATAGCTGTGCAGCAACACTCCCCATCCAACCTGACAGAGCTTGAGAGGATATGCAGAGAATAATGGGATGAACTCCCCAAATACAGGTGTGCCAAGCTTATAGCATCATACCCAAGAAGACTCAAGGCTGCAATCGCTGCCAAAGGTGCTTCAACAAAGTGCTGAGTAAAGGGTCTGAATACTTATGCAAATGTAATATTTCAGTTGTTTATTTTCAATACATTCGCAAAAATGTCTAAATTCTGTTTTGGCTTTGTCATTATGGGGGTATTGTGTGTATATTGATGAGGGGGGAAAACAATGTAATCCATTTTAGAATAAGGCTGTAACTTAACAAAAATGTAGAAGAAGTCAAGGGGTCTGAATACTTTCCGGAGGAACTGTACTTGTATGTCCTCCTTTGCACTTGACATTGTATTCTCTTAAGTAAAGGTTAACTGAGAGCTCGGCTACTTACCTGCAATCCAGTCCACTGCAATCCCCTCCACGCGGCCGATACCACTAGTGACAATGTCCTCTCTCCACGTCTGATCTCGCTTGGCTCTGGATATTCTGTTCAAGCCCATGTCTGTCCAATATAACGTGTCATTTCCTATTAGGAAAATCAATTAATTGAAAAGGATTCATGTTCTTCCCTTCATTTGTTTTCTACAAACTATAATTAAAAATAACAATTAGAACATTGAAATGAAAATGATTAACTTGCAATCCGAAGCGTGAAGAATAGTCCAAATAATCACGTCAATACACTCACCAGCATGGAAGTCAATCCCCACAGCCATCCCTGAGCCTGTCACCGGCATCAAGGCGTCACTGTTATCACTGGGATCCAGGGATATCCCCCTGATGCCCTCGTGAACTGAGTACATCAGGAAAGACCCTATGCCTTGAAGTTCAAACACAAAGCCAAACCAATCAACTCCATGGCATTTACTGTACATGTAAAATGTGAGTCTAACCTTCACATCACATCAGGAAAGACCCTAGTCCGTCAAACACAAAAGAGCAACGCTCATAGACAACGCCAGATGTCAAAATCAGATTCACATCATGGTTTTCATATGGTGTGTTCCCTTTTCAGTGTACTCCCACGAGAAGCCGGCACAGTACCTTCACACCACATGCGATCGGACTTGAGGTTGTAGCCCACGGCACAGGAACAGCTCCGTGTGCTCTCTGATGTTGGGAAGCAGAGCTGAGAGCAGCCACCATTGTTCTCCTGACAAAGATTCCTCCCTGCACAGCAGTGGAACATTACAGTGTAAATTTAACACGTAGGCACGGTCATTGTGTATGCTTGTGTATTCATTCAGGAAACAGAGTAACGACACAGTAGGACAACATGCGTATTATTTAACTGAGCATTATGGGGGGGGGGGAAGCAGAGTTAGGCAGAGTACATCTGCATTGCATTACGTTCCCGATTATTTTCATGAGATTACAGTACTTCCACGAAAGCATGAGCACTTCCAGTGTGTGAGAGTGAGTGAGAGAGAGAGAGGACGAGAGCGAGAGAGACAGAAAGAGAGAGAGAGAGAGAGAGAGGGAGGGAGGAGAAGGGGAGAGAGAGAAGACTAATGAGACATGATCATACTCCCATGTGGTCTGTGTCAAAAAGATAAATGAAGTAGCTAATCGGTCAGAGGAAGTTTGAGGAGGAAGTTGAAAGATTTACATTTAAGACACCTTAATTGCCATTTTTAATACTAACAGAGATTGAGAGCCATCCTGATATTGGACGTGTCAATGACATGGATGGTACTGCCAATGACTGCTACACGGAATCCTTATTTCAATTAAGCTGTGTCTCAATGAAGAACCCTTATTTTTGGCGAGTTGGATTAAAAAAGGACAATTTCTTCTGAAACGTACATATACCAATAAAAAGCAGTGTTGGTTCATTCTCGAGAGAGGATCAAATCACTTAGCAATTTCTAGTCAAAAACATACAACAAAGTCTGACATGAGTGAAAGCATTGAGTAACAGTCATACTCGTTACATTACCTGTCTGGCTGTCTTCGTCATACATCTTCATATGAACAATCCCCGTGGTCTTGTTACGTAAAACCACCATGTCCAGCCCACCTCTCTTACTGACGGTCCCCAACTGGGCCAAGTTGTCATCGGCCCACCACAGCTTGGCACCTGAAGACAGAAAATCAATGATTGTTCATGACTGAATTGACAAGTATATTGATCAATCAGAGCTATTCAAAAGACCATGAATACTGTACAGTAGCAATAGTTGTCTATGCTGTCTCTGCGAGTAACCCTTCAATCAAAAGCTAACGGCCCATGTGTTCATAAATAGTAGGCTATACACAAAGCACTAAAAATATCACTGGACCCAAATAACACGTTGAATGATCGCTTTCCTAGGAACTGTAACATACAATTGTAACTGAATTGAATACATTCTAGTAACGGTATAATACTGTATTATCCATAAGGTGTGTATAGCTCTCACTGTACAGTATTCCCTTGCTGATAAATACAGTAGGCCGGGGCTGACTCCTGGGATGCTCGTAGAAGAAGGGACAAGGAGGGAGCTGTGTAAAGGAGGACTTTCAGATTTCTTCCTCTGAGAATCGGGTGATACGAGAGAGACAGGATCTTAAGTTCATTCCCCTACCCATAAATCTTAGGGGCACAGGTCCAGGGAGGAAACAGAGGAACTGGGCCATGTGACATATTTTTTCTTATAATATAAGCCAGTGTACTGTACTTGCACCCTTGACCGAAAATAAATTCAAATGTTTATGCATGAGCCCAGTTCCAGCAAACAGGCAACGCTGAGGAACAGTCAGCCCGCCACAAAGGACATCGGACAGCGGCTCAGCAGTCAGAAACCCTGTGAAGCAAGACCAATCCTGGGCCTGTAGATAGGGAACTTAACTTTCTCTTCTCTTACAGTACAATGGGCTTAAGCCAGACCATTCTTGGCTTTTGGCCTGCTGGACTACAGCTATCGACAAAGAACAGAATCTCCTCCAATGACGGGAGGATTGGAGAGCGTACAAAAAGACGGCGTGTTAAAACCACAGAGAAAAGATGGTCAAAACACACGAAACACATAGTGTAACCATGGTTACATGCTTACACTATGGTTAAAACACAAGATAGGATTTGTATAAACAGCAGTCCCTCTGCCGGTGAATTACATCAAAATCAAACAGTATCCCCAACAGAATTACGGCAGACCATACTGTAGATAGATAGATAGTACTTTAATATCCCAGAGGCTATTTCAATATCCCAAGCAGATAAGAGAGGTACTCTAAATTAAGGAATCATAACAAAACCAGAGCGAGAAGCTCATCAATAATGATGTTTCTCCCCTGTCTAACTCCCTGCAGGGTTACTCATGGGGAATAACCACTACAATATTAAATAGTACGATATTAAACAAATTAATACAACCATCTAATCGATACGAAAAATAATTATTCCACCCTGTTAATAGTATCATGAACCTTCTTGTAGAGCGTGGAGAGAAACTCCCCCTCAATGATCTGTACTATTAAAACATAATAGATGTACAGTATTAATACAATCACCATTACAGCTATAAGTAAACCTGGAACAGACAGTCAGTGAGCAGGATGGATAGAAAGCCCAGGTTGCCCATCTCTAAGTCAGAGAGCCTGGTTACTGTTTTCTGTTTCTGTAGCGTGAGGCAGCTCTGTCGCCCATCACTGTAGAGGCCAAACAAGTGCTAGTGAAGCCAGAGAAAGTTCCATAATGTATTCTGTCTGGATGAAGCATCTTATCAGATGGGATGCAATTTTAAACATGAATTGGAATAGTTTCAGAGACAGACATAAACAGAAATTGGGAAATGGCAAATAATACAATGCAAGAAGACAGCAAAGGTTCATCACTGTCAAAACCCCTTTTACTCATGTACTCCAGAAAAAAACAACCCTAAATCACTGGACTAGTACAAAATTCAATTTGGGCAGAAAATACCTTTATGAGCTGGAAGAGCACAACATATTTATATCAGGCACTTTCTAAGACAAAAGAATACGCACAGAGTCTCAGGGTAGTAGTGCTCATCCATAGAACCATGCTCTTAAAAGCAAAACTGATCCTAGACCAGCACTCTTACTCTGAGAGTCTTTATGAACACGGGCCCGTGCTCTGAGCTCTCGCCACTCACCCATAACAGCTAGGGCCGTGGCTTTAAGCAGCTCTTTCTTCATGGTCTCCAGCACTTCCAGACCACTACCGTCCAGACTACACCTGTTGATGGTGCCGTTGCCTCCACTGATCCAATACAGCTTGTCTGATGTGTAGTCTATCGACAGGCCTAGAAGAGACATCATCGATTAGAGTTACGATTGGCGTATTATTGGGTTGCTGCTCTACCAATCATCTCACTCAATATTGCAACATCGTTTGTTACCGGATAGTCGTACTACTGTTGTCGTGCAATATAAAATTGCAGAAGAGAACTGGTACTGGCCACTAAATGTGGATGTTTTGTATTGTGCATGTGACATTTACCAACTGGCTCTCTCTGGTTCTGTTGAATGATCTTGCTGTTGCTTCCATCCATGTTGGCCACGTTGATTGTGTTGCCATCTGTCCAATACATTTTCCTGGAAGGTAAAAACTCAATAGGAAAACAATATTTTGCATACAGAACACCAACACAAAAGTGCCTAATTTATCATATCATGTAACTAGCATTCATTTGACTATATCTTGTTATACCTAATCAATATCAGACATTGAACTGTATGTAAGTACATACAAAAAATCGAATCTTACCCTTTAGACGGATGTACAGTAAGACACTTGGGCTTCTCAATCCCGTGAACCACAGAGGTTTTCAGGGACCCGTCTAGCCTCGCCACGTTGATCTGTGTCTCGTCGCTTTCCGAACTAATCCAGTACAGATTCCTGGAGAGCCAGTCCAGGGCCAGCCCTCTTACATTAACAATACCTGCAAAAAAAATCATATGCAGAAGACAACATCAATACGGTCACGTTCATCTCATCAATAAAGTCATGTACGGAGTCTGTCGCTTGAACAACTTGACAGGTACACTATGAATATTAGAACGGGTACCTATGAAAAGGGCGTCAAACGGACGCAAAACAGTGTAACAGTCTGAGAATACATTTCACAACAAACATTTTGTTTCGTTACATAAGTGTCAGAAAACCTCAACGTTTCAGAACACGGAGGTGAACATCTTTCTCTACCTCCGGATATGATCGTCTCTATTGCGGTTCCGTTGATGGAGGACCGTTTGATGGTTTGTGTTTTGACGTCAGCCCAGTAGATTCGTTCCTCTGATGCGTCGTAGTCCACTGCTGTGACCTCATCTATGTCTGGGACCGTCAGGGCTGTGATCAGGTTCAGGTAAGGGTTGTCAATGTCCACGCCACGGATCTCGGTTCGCCTCACATACAGGAGGAATCTCTTCAGTGCTGTTGAAGGACAAGAGAAAACTGGACGTTGACATTGCTTCGTGTAGCCTGCTTTCAAAGCTCAGAATCAAGCAGGTGTTATTGGTGGCCTTGCTATTCAACACTCAAACCACCAGAGAGAATTTGAAATTCCATGCTCTTTCAATGTCATTGTAGTGTGAATATGATCACAGTCTTGTCAGACACCTTCTTCACTTTTCTTCTCAAAACAGCAGAAACCTGCTGTGTTTTGAAATGACTCACTTTTGAGGGACATGCACTGTAGTGTATGAATGTGGAGGATTGTATGAATGAATGAACGGCTAGATAGGTAGATGGCGCGATGGCTGGACGGAGAGACTGATGTAAGGACAGACGGACTGACAAACGGATGAAGGGGTGAGGTTCACTCACTGAAGCAGGTAAAGTTGTCTGCAGATATCTTCATGAGGTGCGGGCAGGCACAGGACGCGGTGCGGTTGTAGTTGATAAGGCACAGATGGGAGCAGGGTCCACGGCCGCCATTCGCCTCGCAGGGATTTGAGGCTATCGCCGAGAGAGGGGGAGAGGAGGGGAAGTTGTTCAATAGTCAACAAAATGTGGTTTCACTAATCAACTAGAGTGGTTTATTTGAATACAGGATTCTGATACTCTTGGAAGGAAACGTATTTGATTTGTGAAAGGCAGAGTCCTGTAAATTAACCCTACTGCCAAAAGTCCAGACAGAGAAAATGAAGCCAAATGAACCAATTCATGGGTTGCATGTTTAGTCACAATATCGGTTTGAACGTTCATTTTTGGACTGATGCCCGACTAAGCATTCTACTCAATGCATCGTCAATCAGCGCCGATGAAGATTTCATCAAAAGTGTACTACAGTGGCTTGGAAATACAATGACATCCAAAAGGAGACAAATAATTAGTATGACATCTTTTGTTATCATTTTAAGTTGCCAGATTGACTTTAGATGCTGTATAATGTTAGCTAGCTAGCTAAGATTGAGGAGAGGCCAACAGATTTTAGCTAGCTAACATTAGCATTGATAGCTATTTTTGACAAACTTTTGCAAGCTAATGACAACTTTGCCATCGGTCTAAAGTAAATTTGACGACATGATAACGCTGGCAAAGTTGTTTCCTACTAAATATTTGACTACTTTAGCAACGTCATCGTATTTCCAGGCACTATAGTGTAATTTAGACTAAACAGTAGCCTCCGTCCAGAATGACGTTAATCACCATTTTAGGACGACACTATGGCACTTTCTTATCTCTCAAGAGAACTTTGGATATAGAAAGTGAAAAGTATTTTGTGAGACACAGATATAACAACAAATTTAAAACGCAACCATACAATAACTGATTAATTATGACCCAAGTAAACAAAACTCTTCAACCTGTCCAGCTGAGAAGGTTGTCTTTAATTCAAAACATCCACTCTCTTTTCAACCTTGTCATCTTAACGTTTGAGACAGTGCGGTAGCCTACCTTGTGGTTGTCTGCTGGGATGGTATATCTGAAGGTCAAATGGCTGGGCGCTGGTTTTCTGGATGACTGTCACATTGGCCCCTGTCCACTTGTTAGCCCTAGCCAGAGTGTTGGTCCTCCAGTCAGTCCAGTAGACACTACCTCCGTAGAGACAGACAGCGAAGGGATGTGACAGGTACTCATGTCCTTTCAGAATCTCTATCACACCAGTCCCATCGTACAGAGCAGAGAATATGGCATCAGACCTGTTGAGATGAAGATAGATGTTTGTCTATTGGAATCATTTGCTTCCACCAGCAGGGTTGGGGTGAATTCCAACTCAATTCAGCCAATTCAGGAAATCCTCATCTAAATTGGAATTTCAGTTGACTTCCTGAATTGAAATAGAATTGATGGGGAATTGACCCTACATAGACAGGTACAGGCATATAACCCACCTGGCATCGGTCCACACGACCCTCTTCTCCATAAGGTCCAGAGTAAGACCATTAGGCCAGGCTCCTATCTCCATGTCTCTGAAGACAATATGGCGTCCTCCTCCGCTCATAGAAGCAGCCTCGATCCGAGGGAAGGTGGCATCCCAGTCTGTCCAGAAAATAATTCTAAACCACAAAAGAATCAAATAAGAATAATCATCCATGTGAAATGGATTAAGGATTATTCAGAATCAAATCAACCTCACCCTAAGGTCATTCATATCAAACCAAGATTTTGTAAGAAATGCATATCCTTGTTAAAGAGTACACTCACTCACTCACTCACTCACTCACTCACTCACTCACTCACTCACTCACTCACTCAGAGATAACTAACCCCAGCTCAGGATCCAGAGCGATGGCTCGTGGGTGCTCCATCCCTCCGGCGATCAGTGTGGTCCGGAGCTTCCCGTTTAGCTTGGCCACCTCTATCTGATCTAAGTTGCTGTCGATCCAATACAGGTTCCCTGCTATCCAATCAACAGCCAGACCCTCCGGAGTAGCCAATCCATGTTGGACCACCACTTCAATCCCTGTCACACCTGTAAGGAACCAATAACAGTAAAGGACCAACACACTAACACATAAGAGGATGTGCTGAAACACAGGTAAACTAGGCTTTGGTTTAGGAAGTCTTCAGTGGAGTTGAGAGGAGAACTAAATATAGCCAATACAACACTTTCCCCATGACCTCAATTAAACATCAACAACTCAGCTTAACCAAAAATAAAAACAAATGTCCAACCAAATTCTATGTGTTCCTACCAGCAGAGTCTAGCAGCTTCCCTCTGTATATCTTATCCTCAACCACATCGGTCCAGTAGAGTCGACTCTGATTGAAGTGGAAGTCTAAGGCGATCGTGTTCCTCAAACCAGGAACTAGAAGGCTGTAGTCTTGCCTGTGGAGATCTATCCTCCTGATCTCATGGCGGATGGAGAAGATGATGAAGGCCTCAAAGGGATCTGAGGAAGGAAACAAGTCAAGAAATACATTTTTGATAATAAATATTGCATACTAATACAGATTCTCACACAAATACATAAAATAACTGTCATGTTTGTTTTCTAGAATAGCAACTCATGTTCGTTTATTTTGTGAATACGGTTATATTGAAATCAATAATTATGAAATAGATCGTCATTTCATTAATGAAGTTGTCTTTCATTTTCATATCACATTATCTCGTTTAGCTCATCTTGTCATAAAATGAGTACAGAAACCTTTGGAGGATTCTTCTCCAACCGACAGTGTAACATTTTAGATGGAAAAAAACGAGCGTATTCAATACAATTACCAGATGTTACTTTATATAACTGGGAGACATTGATGAAGAGAAAAAAGCCTATAAAGCCACAGGTGTATAAATGGCCAATATTCAAATGGGTACTGATTCTTCCAAAGGTATTTAACTACTATATAAATGGAATGTCCCAAATAACTGCTTTAGAATTTGGAATAGAATATACAGTATTAACATAACCAATTTATCACATTGCTTTTTATATGTGGATTCATGGCACAAGGGTAAGGCTGTCCCATAGAATAGAATAATATATGCCATTTAGCAAATGCTTTTCATCCAAAGTGACATACAGTAACGCGTGCATACATTTTACTTATGGGTGCTCCCAGCAGGTCAAACCCACGACCCTTGACATTGCAAGCGCTATGCTCTACTGACTGAGACACACAGGTACACAGAAATAGAATCGGAATTCTCGTTTCTATGTGCGGTCCTTGGGCAGTTCCACGGAGCGCAGGTACGTGTCAGAGAAACTTATCAGCCATGTCACACAGAGCTTAACACCAGCTACCTGTACTCTGGCAGCTGTCCCCATCTAGTTCCAGCCTCCAGCCTGGGTAGCAGGAACACTTGACGGTTGCTTTGTACTGCTCACACACTTGGCTGCACTTGAGGTGTCTGGAGCAGTAGTCCAGGGTCTGGCACGTCCTGTTGTCTGGGCTTAGACTGAGCCCCGGCGGGCAGGAACACGCCACGCCCCTCCCAGGAGCCACTGCACACTGGTGGCTACAGCCGCCGTTGCCCAAAATGCAATCGGCTGAGAGAAGGAGACGAAGAAAGGTGATGAGAGGTGAGCAGATTGATTCCGGGAACACAGACAGGTGTATGGAAGGAAAGTCAGAGAGTAGTGACGAATGGAGACCGATGTACCGCACGTCCTTGTCGACTAGTGACATAGCAGCACTGTAGAAACTATTACACTCAACGGAACGACTTGATTAGTGTAGTGTCAACAACGCAGCCACTGCCAGCTAGCCTACAAAGTCAACAACGCAGCCACTGCCAGCTAGCCTACTTCAGCAGTACTGTATCATTTTAATCATTTTAGTCAATAAGATTCTTGCTACGTAAGCTTAACTTTCTGAACATTCGAGACGTGTAGTCCACTTGTCATTCCAATCTCCTTTGCATTAGCGTAGCCTCTTCTGTAGCCTGTCAACTATGTGTCTGTCTATCCCTGTTCTCTCCTCTCTGCACAGACCATACAAACGCTCCACACCGCGTGGCCGCGGCCACCCTAATCTGGTGGTCCCAGCGCGCACGACCCACGTGGAGTTCCAGGTCTCCGGTAGCCTCTGGAACTGCCGATCTGCGGCCAACAAGGCAGAGTTCATCTCAGCCTATGCCTCCCTCCAGTCCCTCGACTTCTTGGCACTGACGGAAACATGGATCACCACAGATAACACTGCTACTCCTACTGCTCTCTCTTCGTCCGCCCACGTGTTCTCGCACACCCCGAGAGCTTCTGGTCAGCGGGGTGGTGGCACCGGGATCCTCATCTCTCCCAAGTGGTCATTCTCTCTTTCTCCCCTTACCCATCTGTCTATCGCCTCCTTTGAATTCCATGCTGTCACAGTTACCAGCCCTTTCAAGCTTAACATCCTTATCATTTATCGCCCTCCAGGTTCCCTCGGAGAGTTCATCAATGAGCTTGATGCCTTGATAAGCTCCTTTCCTGAGGACGGCTCACCTCTCACAGTTCTGGGCGACTTTAACCTCCCCACGTCTACCTTTGACTCATTCCTCTCTGCCTCCTTCTTTCCACTCCTCTCCTCTTTTGACCTCACCCTCTCACCTTCCCCCCCTACTCACAAGGCAGGCAATACGCTCGACCTCATCTTTACTAGATGCTGTTCTTCCACTAACCTCATTGCAACTCCCCTCCAAGTCTCCGACCACTACCTTGTATCCTTTTCCCTCTCGCTCTCATCCAACACTTCCCACACTGCCCCTACTCGGATGGTATCGCGCCGTCCCAACCTTCGCTCTCTCTCCCCCGCTACTCTCTCCTCTTCCATCCTATCATCCCTTCCCTCTGCTCAAACCTTCTCCAACCTATCTCCTGATTCTGCCTCCTCAACCCTCCTCTCCTCCCTTTCTGCATCCTTTGACTCTCTCTGTCCCCTATCCTCCAGGCCGGCTCGGTCCTCCCCTCCCGCTCCGTGGCTCGACGACTCATTGCGAGCTCACAGAACAGGGCTCCGGGCAGCCGAGCGGAAATGGAGGAAAACTCGCCTCCCTGCGGACCTGGCATCCTTTCACTCCCTCCTCTCTACATTTTCCTCTTCTGTCTCTGCTGCTAAAGCCACTTTCTACCACTCTAAATTCCAAGCATCTGCCTCTAACCCTAGGAAGCTCTTTGCCACCTTCTCCTCCCTCCTGAATCCTCCTCCCCCCCCCCCCCCCCCTCCTCCCTCTCTGCGGATGACTTCGTCAACCATTTTGAAAAGAAGGTCGACGACATCCGATCCTCGTTTGCTAAGTCAAACGACACCGCTGGTTCTGCTCACACTGCCCTACCCTGTGCTCTGACCTCTTTCTCCCCTCTCTCTCCAGATGAAATCTCGCGTCTTGTGACGGCCGGCCGCCCAACAACCTGCCCGCTTGACCCTATCCCCTCCTCTCTTCTCCAGACCATTTCCGGAGACCTTCTCCCTTACCTCACCTCGCTCATCAACTCATCCCTGACCGCTGGCTACGTCCCTTCCGTCTTCAAGAGAGCGAGAGTTGCACCCCTTCTGAAAAAACCTACACTCGATCCCTCCGATGTCAACAACTACAGACCAGTATCCCTTCTTTCTTTTCTCTCCAAAACTCTTGAACGTGCCGTCCTTGGCCAGCTCTCCCGCTATCTCTCTCAGAATGACCTTCTTGATCCAAATCAGTCAGGTTTCAAGACTAGTCATTCAACTGAGACTGCTCTTCTCTGTATCACGGAGGCGCTCCGCACTGCTAAAGCTAACTCTCTCTCCTCTGCTCTCATCCTTCTAGACCTATCGGCTGCCTTCGATACTGTGAACCATCAGATCCTCCTCTCCACCCTCTCCGAGTTGGGCATCTCCGGCGCGGCCCACGCTTGGATTGCGTCCTACCTGACAGGTCGCTCCTACCAGGTGGCGTGGCGAGAATCTGTCTCCTCACCACGTGCTCTCACCACTGGTGTCCCCCAGGGCTCTGTTCTAGGCCCTCTCCTATTCTCGCTATACACCAAGTCACTTGGCTCTGTCATAACCTCACATGGTCTCTCCTATCATTGCTATGCAGACGACACACAACTAATCTTCTCCTTTCCCCCTTCTGATGACCAGGTGGCGAATCGCATCTCTGCATGTCTGGCAGACATATCAGTGTGGATGACGGATCACCACCTCAAGCTGAACCTCGGCAAGACGGAGCTGCTCTTCCTCCCGGGGAGGGACTGCCCGTTCCATGATCTCGCCATCACGGTTGACAACTCCATTGTGTCCTCCTCCCAGAGCGCTAAGAACCTTGGCGTGATCCTGGACAACACCCTGTCGTTCTCAACTAACATCAAGGCGGTGGCCCGTTCCTGTAGGTTCATGCTCTACAACATCCGCAGAGTACGACCCTGCCTCATACAGGAAGCGGCGCAGGTCCTAATCCAGGCACTTGTCATCTCCCGTCTGGATTACTGCAACTCGCTGTTGGCTGGGCTCCCTGCCTGTGCCATTAAACCCCTACAACTCATCCAGAACGCCGCAGCCCGTCTGGTGTTCAACCTTCCCAAGTTCTCTCACGTCACCCCGCTCCTCCGCTCTCTCCACTGGCTTCCAGTTGAAGCTCGCATCCGCTACAAGACCATGGTGCTTGCCTACGGAGCTGTGAGGGGAACGGCACCTCAGTACCTCCAGGCTCTGATCAGGCCCTACACCCAAACAAGGGCACTGCGTTCATCCACCTCTGGCCTGCTCGCCTCCCTACCACTGAGGAAGTACAGTTCCCGCTCAGCCCATTCAAAACTGTTCGCTGCTCTGGCCCCCCAATGGTGGAACAAACTCCCTCACGACGCCAGGACAGCGGAGTCAATCACCACCTTCCGGAGACACCTGAAACCCCACCTCTTTAAGGAATACCTAGGATAGGATAAAGTAATCCTTCTCACCCCCCCCCCCCCCTTAAAAGATTTAGATGCACTATTGTAAAGTGGCTGTTCCACTGGATGTCATAAGGTGAATGCACCAATTTGTAAGTCGCTCTGGATAAGAGCGTCTGCTAAATGACTTAAATGTAAATGTAAATAGGGGCTCAATACCCCGCAAGAAAGTGAACACAGCTTTCCTGTCATATCTGTCTCGCATCTTTTTTTCTATGGACAAAGTGTCATGGACAAAGTGGTAATCCCTGGGCAGGTCATTCATGTGAACATAAGGTATTCATCTGGCCTAACCCCATTGCCTAAGCCTGACCCCACTGCTACGATCATCTAGCCCATGTGGTCCAAACAAAAGGATTGTCTCTGTTCTAAAACATAATCCCCCTTCACTATTAATATGTCTCCTCTGTCTCTTCCCTGCCGTCTTTGGAGTGTTTCCAGAGAAAACTAAGGATCTTGGTCAGCAAGAGTTATATCCTCTCCAGCCTCAACAGCTTGTTCCCCCCGAGTTTCTCCCTGAGTTCAGCGGGGAATAAGAGGACAGATGGACGATGCCAAAGCAAGCACTGCTGCTGATTTACAACAGCTCAACACTGTCTGTCAACATACATTCGCTGGTCGGGCTAGAAGGAGGAAGACAAAGAAAATATAGAGTTAAGTGGAAAAAAAATTGAACGATATTTAATAATGAATTGAAGTGGGGACCAAGAGAATTGACTCAAGTGAGAGAAATAGGACCAAGAGAATTGGTTAGAAGTGGTTTGAACAAAGGTCATACCACAGAAGTGTCCCTCGTCAGAATGGTCAGAGCAGTCGTATCTCCCGTTGCAGATGCTGTCAGGAGGCAGGCAGACAGAGGTGTCGTTGGCACAGGGGTATCTGGGAGGTTTACAGGGCGATATCGCACAGCTTTCCTCATCGGACAGATCCTCACAGTCATAGTCCCCGTCACACACCCAGCTCTTACTGATACACTTGCCTGTGAGGGGAGAAATGGAGAGAGATGAGGTGATGAAAATTGCAAAAATCGAAATAATTTTGTCCTTATAAGAGATATTGTGAATGATAACAAACCCACATTTCAACTCTAAGTACAAAAATAAGAATTGATTGTCCATTTTCTTGGAGAGAACAGAAACTATCAGAGAATAAACTGGTGAGAAAATGGTCATAGTGATACCTAAGCCTAAATTGTCAATACCATCGAATGAAGCAATTCTGCTGATTCTAGGTAGTTGGTCAAATGCTTCAAAAGTGACTGGAAATAGAAGCTTTTAGAAACAATTGCAGGAAATAGGAAGCAATTATTGGAAGCAGCGAGGTAAAAAGCACAGTCTCAGAGGAATCCTGAAAAGCTGAGGAATAAAAGCGCTTTAGGCATCAGAAGAAAGTAAAGTGGATGGTGCTAGCAGAGAGGCAGCCCACCTCAGCTTTAATCTGTGGTATTGATGAGGAAACCCTGGAATAAATCCTGTTTACGTGGCTTGCAACAAGGCCTAATGAAAGGCTATGTCTTTGTCCCAAATGGCACCCTATTCCCTGTATTGTGCACTAGTTTTGACCAGGGCCCATATGGCTCTGGTTAAAAGTAGTGCACTGTATAGGGAATAGGGTGCCATTTGGGATGCCGCCAATATATTTTTAAAGGCTCCTATATATTTTCAAAGGCTATACTTTGTCAGCCTCAGCGTAAGGCAGTCAGCTTAGTCTGGACAGACACAGTGAATACAGATCAGAGCTGAGTCTGCCAATTATTTCAATTCAAACAACAGTGTGTTGATCTATCGTCGGAGGTATGTTCTTTCTGTTCGCTTTAATTTGGGAGTGTTTTACAAAATACTGCAATTCCAATCGGGCATCCTAATGAAGCTGTTTCAGAATCCACGCTGAGGGATCTTTTTTTAACAAGCCTAACGCAATGGTCAATCTTAGCGCTGGCGGTAATCCGTTATAGCCTAGTTCGTTAAATAGCCTGCTCTTGAACATTTTTGCATTTCACACTGTACTATTTGAGTTGCTTCAATATGAAAATACATTGTTAAACATTTTCTATAGAATTCACACAGATATAGGGGCTAGCCCTACTGTAAATTGTAGTCTGGACATGGACATGCCAAACGTAGTCAATAAACTAGATAAAATTAACTAGGCTATTAATAAGCCCTGAAAAGACAGTGCATAATCAAATTTGAATGAAAACAAAACAACCTGTTTTAAATAGGCTATGTCTAAATACAGTCATACAGTTACAGGTACCATAATTGCTCCCCGTGGGCGTATAATACAGACAAGGTAACTTAGACGGTTTTGCGCATATCTAAACTTTTCACAGGAGCTGGATAAAGATCCAATATAAAGAGAAAGGGGGAATATTTGGCTCCTGTCAATTGTATCGTGGCTCATGTGCGAAGAAGATTCTCCCCAAAAATTGCAGTTGATATGGCATTATTGAATAGTTTGGAGGAGCGCGCCTCTTCGGTAATCGGACGAGAGGCGCTCTTTGAAAATGGTGATGGAAAGCCAACTGAAAAAGCGAAATGAAGTATGCAGGTATGTGAATTGTGAATGATGAAAAAGCATGAGGGCAAAAACCTCCAAAATACTTTTAAGCACTCTCAGTAGACCATTTTATTTATTTATTGAATTTTTTACCCCCACTTTTCTCCCCAATTTCGTGGTATCCAATTGTTAGTAGTTACTATCTTGTCTCATCGCTACAACTCCCGTACGGGCTCGGGAGAGACGAAGGTCGAAAGCCCTGCGTCCTCCGAAACACAACCCAACCAAGCCGCACTGCTTCTTAACACAGCGCGCATCCAACCCTCATCGCGCACCAACGTGTCGGAGGAAACACCGTGCACCTGGCGACCTTGGTTGGCGTGCACTGCGCCCAGCCCGCCACAGGAGTCGCTGGTGCGCGATGAGACAAGGATATCCCTACCGGCCAAACCCTCCCTAACCCCGACGACGCTAGGCCAATTGTGCGTCGCCCCACGGACCTCCCAGCCGCGGCCGGCTGCGACAGAGACTGGGCGCGAACCCAGAGTCTCTGGTGGCACAGCTAGCGCTGCGATGCAGTGCCCTAGACCACTGCTCAGTAGACCATTTAAACCCCTTTATTCATAGGCTAGTTAGATAATGGCTGGGATAAAAATATGCACCTATGCGACGCTGTTAAACCAGCCTAGATTAAGGGGAGGGTAGGCTATGCTTGGTTTTTAATCAAATTAAACGTAATAGGGGGGAACCAATTGCTTTTTACGTTTCTAAATACGAGATTCACCGGCCAAAATGGCATGTCTCTTCCATTGGCACTGGGCTTCATGGCTGGATAGGCTGTGCTTCCTCTCTCCAAAGCCTTGCCATTATCAACTGTGTTACCGTTAAGACCTGCTTTTTGTGCATCTTAAAACTCCTCGTGACATTTCATTGAATTTTGCATGGTAAGTGAATGATGTGTATTAAGCCTTTTAACAGCATGAGATCAGTGAACTAAGCTGGAGGCTTTTCTCATGTGAATTCTCCACTTTAAGACCAGTGATATATAATGCAGTGCACCGTACAGGTGATTCATATCAACTCCACTGAACTATTGGCCCAATAATATGAGCAACTTACATTGGGAGATCTGCAACTCCGAGGCCGATTTGATTTACCACAACCATGTGGAACTGTTTAAGGAGTCACATAAAGTATCCCAAATATTCCTATCCTACTGGCATGGCTACACGATAAAGCATCTATAAGATGCCCTGCAGGTAGCATAAAAGCCATGAAAGGCTCTCTGGCTTTTTCCTCGCCATTGTGTGTGAATTCTAACCCTGTAGGCTTATATCAGCTTACCCAATGTGTGCCTGTACACCAAGGACACAAATTAAGACCATTTTAAGGGTAATAACCAGAGAAACATTCATTTGATTTATGTCTAACGGTAATAACTGAGAGGTTGACGTTAAAAACATGGCCGCCCCGGGTTCATTTTGGGGGCAGAGTGTACAGTCCTGTATGCAGAGTACACACGGTACACAAAACATCTGGAGAGGTAGCTGCAGTACCTGAGCTTTTACAGGTGAGCTTTTTGTGTAGGTCACAGTAGCTACAGTCCAGATGACACCTTGATGAAAGCCGTGTAGCTTTCTACAGTTAAACGTGGGTATTTAATGATACAGTACGCACTGCATCAGAGCCACAGAGTACGCAGCGTTTCTTTTCTAAAGTGTTTTCACAGTAGCTTGAGTACTGTACCTGACGTTTGACAGGTGAACTTTGCGTGCGGGTCACACATTCTGCTGGTGCCTTCACAGTCTGCCTCGTCACTCCCGTCCTCGCAGTCCTTGTCCCCGTCACACCTCCAGCGCTCGGGGATACAGGTGCCACCGTCGTCCCGGCAATGGAACTCATCTCCGCTGCAGTCATCAGCTAATACCGAGGCTATAGGAGACAGAGGTTCAGAGAGATAAACAGACATTTACAAATACAGAGTTCAGGTAGGGCTACGCACTTCAGCAAATAAAGACCTTCTTTCTTGGGTAAGGGCTATTTTTACAAGGACGGATATTGTACATCTCAAACCCATATTCCTAACCGCATCCCCTGAAGTGTGATGAATAGCATCCCCATTTCAAAGACTATATTGAGCATATTCTCTGACTACATTACACTTTCACAGATCTAAGACTTGAATCCGAAGGGTGTGATTCCCGTAAGGCAGATAGAAGAATGAGAAGTTAGTGTGTTTTTCCTCTCACCTGTCCCAGTGCAGGTGGTGTTCTCGTCACTGTTGTCCCCACAGTCATCGTCCCCATCACAGGCCCAGTGGTCAGGGATACACTTCCCACTGGCACACTGGAATTGGGCACTGGAACAGGCATGGACACAACCCACCTCGTCACTACCATCCCCACAGTCATCATCTGGGTGAGGTGGAAAGGGAGAGGGGGAAAGGATGGGGAGATGGGAAAAGGATGGAAGACAGGGGGAAAGGATGGGGAGAGGGGGAAAGGAGGGGGACAAGGGAAAACGAGGGGGAGAAGGAGAAGATATGGAGGAGAAGGGAAAAGATGGGGAAAGGATGGAAGAGACAGGGAACGGACGTAAGAGAGGGGGAACGGACAAAAGAGAGGGGGAACAGACAGAAGAGAGGGGGAACGGACGGAAGAGAGGGGGAACGGACAGAAGACAGGGGGAACGGACGGAAGAGAGGGGGAACGGACGTAAGAGCGGGGGAACGGACGGAAGAGGGGGGGAACGGACGGAAGAGAGGGGGAACGGATAGAAGAGAGGGGGAACGGACGGAAGAGAGGGGGAATAGACGGAAGAGAGGGGGAACGGATGGAAGAGAGGGAGAACGGACGTAAGAGAGGGGGAACGGACGGAAGAGAGGGGGAATAGACAGAAGAGAGGGGGAACGGATGGAAGAGGGAGAACGGACGGAAGAGAGAGGGAATGGACGGAAGAGAGGGGGAACGGACAGAAGAGAGGGGGAACGGAAGGAGAGAGGGGGAACAGACGGAAGAGAGGGGGAACGGATGGAAGAGAGGGGGAACGGACGGAAGAGAGGGGGAATAGACGGAAGAGAGGGGGAACGGACGGAAGAGAGGGGGAATAGACGGAAGAGAGGGGGAACGGATGGAAGAGAGGGAGAACGTACAGAAAAGAGGGGGAACGGACAGAAGAGAGGGGAAACGGACGGAGAGAGGGGGAATAGATGGAAGAGAGGGGTAACGGATGGAAGAGAGGGAGAACGGATGGAAGAGAGAGGGAATGGACGGAAGAAAGGGGGAACAGACGGAAGAGAGGGGGAACGGACGGAGAGGGGGGGACGGAAGGAGAGGGGGAATAGACGGAAGAGAGGGGGAACGGACAGAAGAGAGGGGGAACAGACGGAAGAGAGGGGGAATAGACGGAAGAGAGGGGGAACGGACGGAGAGAGGGGGAATGGACGGACGAGAGGGGGAAAGGACAGAAGGGAGATTAAGAAACAGTGTGAGTGTCACAGCGTGGTTCAGAGAAGGTGAAATGTGTTCATCCAGCAAGCTGCTTCTTGAGAGTGCAGTTCCATCCCATGGCATTTTCCCAGTAAGGAAAACTGGTTGAAATGATGTTGTTACAACCAGATTACAACCAATTCTGGTTGTACACTGGTTGTTGTAATGACGCCATTTCAAATCAGGCAGTTTTTCCCAATGAGGTAGAAAATTGAACTGTAAAAAGAGAGTGTTCACCGAAAAATGCCACTCACCTGAGTCACAGTGCCATTTCACACTAACACACCTTCCATTGGAACAGCTGAACTGTGTGAGGGGCTCACATGTGGCGAAATCTGTTAAGAAAGAAAGAAGAAAAAATTGTGTTATTGCTGTAATTTTTTCTAACAAAGCACTTTTGATGACAGGAATTGATCAATTACGACTGTCCAGAATCACATAGGCCAGTAACTTACACACCGCGTGCACTGAAAACCTCTGAAACAGTGTGGGTGAACATCTATTATTATTACACATTAGATACAGGAGACATTGGCACAGTTATGTGAGTTGGCATCGCCTTTGAATTCTGAAGTTACAAACATTGGAGTGCGCATTTACGGAAGATTTAAGGAAGCCAAGCAGAAACTGTAATTACTGTGAACACTGTCTGTCTCTGTTTGTACTTGTGAAGCGGTTCCTGAGTAGCGCCAGAGGTAACAGAAAAGTAGAATTCACAGCTATGTTTTCTAACAGAAGGTTCAAATTGTTCTCGCTGATTGTTTTGCAGACTGTGTCCTACTGCCTGTTACTTTTCCCTCTTATCTAAAGCTAGCGTAGAAGGTGATATCAGATCACATTACTTTGGTTTGACAACTCTGTGGTGATTGTGATACACAGTAATTGTAGGTGTATCCTCGCCAGAAGAGGGTGTATTTACATTGTGGGATACCTGACCTGGGAAAGGGTCGTTTGGGGTTCATGGGCATGTGTCGTGGCTTCTTTGAACCTGTTTGAACTTGCATTTGTGTCTTCGGCTGACATGTTCAACCTCTCCCTGACCCAGTCTGTAATACCTACATGTTTCAAGCAGATCACCATAGCCCCTGTGCCGAAGAACGCCAAGGTAACACGCCAAAATGACTACGACCCCGTAGCACTCACATCTGTAGCCATGAAATGCTTTGAAAGGGGCTGGTCCTGGCCTACTTCAACACCGTCAGCAGTTTCACAGCTCATTTCCTGCACATCAATACATTTCACCATACGATGGCGAGAAAGGTTTCCCGTTTTGAATATGATATCTGAGTGAGAGTGACTAACTAAATCCATGGGGTTCCTCCGGTCTGTAATTTGACCATGATCACTACAAGTTTAGATAGCTGGTCCCTAGACTAACTTACCAACATAAAAATATTAGCCCGACATGGCTAACTGTGTGACTGTCAGTGACTGACATAACAAGAGAAACACTGCTGATGCATACAAACAAATTTCAAAATGGCGTCTTGTGTACTAACTCTCAACAGTAAGGAGGGCGGGGGGGGAGTTGCCAATCCCTGATCTACATCTTTGAAAGCCCATGCATGCTATTGTTTCAGAGAAGGAAGACATAATTATCCCTCTCATGACAGGGAGAGTCCCAGCTATTTCATATTTTCAATATTAAAAGCCTTTCTCTCCATCTCCATGTCGAGTTGTCTGCTCCAGAGGTTGTCAGAACACGCCCAGAGGGTAGCCTACATGCTACATTGAATTAACATGATGGGTAGGTCAAATACAAGGCGTACAATGGAACGATATAATGCAAAGATAGAAAAAGTCTCAAAAACATTGCGAAGGATTTCTGAAATGTTAGGCTAAATGTCGATATCATTTCGATTTAAGTCAACCTATCCAAGTGGAAGGAACCAAAGGAGGGAAACCCATTGATTTGTCATGGCTGGAGTGTTAAGAAAATGCCCAGGCAAACATATCACGAAGAATGTCTTGTCCAATGGACTGCTTCATTCTAAGTAGTACGCCAGTATGAATATCTCAACACAGCTGTGACTTCATTTAATTTGATTGAACCTTTTAATGGAAACTTGTCCAGAAGCTCACCACATGAGGCGATCTCATCAGAGTGGTCCCCACAGTCGTCATCCCTGTCACAGCGCCAGGACTCTGGGATACATCTCCCGTTCTCACAGGAGAACTGGTCCGCTCGGCATGATCCCGCTGAAAACATTAATAGCAATAATAAAATAGCATTTTATAACATTATTTTACCACACCGAAGTTCCCATTAGAAAAGCTACGTTTTTCTATTCTATTATTCAACAGTTCTATAGTGCTTTTCATTACCAGTATGGTCTTAATAAGTACTTAAATCAAAAAGTGCATTGACTAGGCCTAGCCTATTTCAGTGAGTGAATCCACACCATTATAGTACGGGACGTTTTTAAGTAATGTCTGATCTTTTACATTTACTGTTCATGTCCTGTAACATTTGATTCCACATAGAGAGCCAGCAGGCCATGTGTTTTGCATATATTTTCTTTTTATTTAACCTTTTTTTAACTAGGCAAGTCCGTCAAGAACAAATCCTTATTTACAATGACGGCCTACTCAGGCTAAACTCTAACTCGGACGACGTTGGGCCAATCACGGCAAGTTGTGATACAGCCTGGAATTGAACCAGGGTCTGTAGTGACGCCTCTTGCACTGAGATGCAGTGCCCTAGACTGCTGCGCCACTCGGGAGCCCTTTAGAGCTAAAACATCTGGACATGGTTTCTCCGTGACTGGTCGTCCTAGAGAATTGGCTCGCAGTAATCTACTCACAGTAATCTATTTATTCACAGAGATCAAAAAGTGAACGTAAAAAAAACGTGAAACCAGGATATCACTCATATAAATCGCCATTTTCTTTCTTATGGAATCATCCTATCCGTGTTCAGGATCGGCATTGTGTCAACATCTGGCAACTGAAACAACTTGATAAGGATAAAGTGAAACAAAAACATTTCTCATCTACATCCCCTAACAAAACCCCCAGGTCCCCCAGAGGAGGTGTGCATATCCTGGTCAAGTCTTCTGGATGGAGAAGATGATGAATTATCCCAGTATATAGATACATTCATGATGTGCAGTAGCACAGAGGCCATTGGGGATCTTTGACATTCGCGTCCCTCACCAACACGGGAAATCACGCAGTAGTGCATGTTTAAGTCTGGTAAGGGTTGTCTTCTCTCTGAGTATTCTCCAATGGCCTCTGGTCTGACAGAGCCTCTCCCAAATGACTATCTTGTTGGAGAAACTTGGAGATCACTTAAGTTTGTTCTACAACATGGAATCTGGCGGCCGCATCCTGGTCCATATGAGCTAGATGAGCCTCTAAGTAGAGCAGACAGCGGCATACCAGAGCAGGTGAAGTTGGACTCGTCCTCGTTGTTCCCACAGTCGTTGGTCCCGTCACAGAGCCACCTCTTGGGGATGCAGCGGTTGTTCAGACACTTGAACTGATCCGCAGGGCAACTACGATTATCTGTAATGACGGGCAAAATTGCATTGATATTTAGTCTTTGACGTAAACTGTCACGTAATCATATTAATGTGTTCATTATTTGTTACTTTTATTTCTTATTTTTCTTTAGGTATTTTTCTTAAAACGGCATTGTTGTTTAAGGGCTTGTAAGTAAGCATTTCACTGTAAGGTCTACACCTGTTGTAGCTAGAAAGCATGACAGAAAAAGTCAGCCTAGCAATTTCAGTCTTGCATAGCTGATGTATGTTGTTAATTTCAACTTAATACATATTTTGGGGGAATCAGTCTCTGGGACATGTCCTATTCTCCATAAATGCAAAATGATATGTTTTCTAACACGCAGAATAAAACCTACAGCAGATGTGCGGTTCCTCATCACTTCCGTCCAAACAGTCATCGTCCCCATCACATTTCCAGGAGGCCTGGACACAACGCTGGTTCCTACACTGGAACTCTTCAATCCCACATCTCTGTGGCTCCCCATGGTCCCCTGAATCTCCCAATGTGGCTGCAAGCACACACACACACACACAAATCCACTTGCTGGCTCACCTTCACACTCCGCAGAACATATTTCTCAAAAGAGCCACAACTGATGAAACATTTATTTGATGTTATATGCTGGCATTGAAAATCAGTACTGGCATATTGAGTTCTACATGGCCATATCTTAACTGCTGTCATTATTCCTATTGATTGCCTTGGTCATAGATGTGGAGCGTCAGGCTGAACGGGCCTTGTTTGAGATAAGAGTGTATTTGACAGGGCTTACAGGAGCAGGTGAGGTTATTCGTGTCCAGGTACTGGTTGTCAGCGCAGGCACACACTCTGCTACCGGGAATGGCCAGACACAGGCTACCGCAGCCACCATTATTAACCCCACACGCATTGTCACCTAAAGATCAATTAGATAAACCAAAGTAGGCTAAATCCGATCATTTTTTTTTTGCAGCTGCAGCCTTTATAGTGCAACATATTAGGAAGACAATAACATAACTCAAAACTGTAACACTAACATATATATATATAATCCTAGTTACAATGATGCTATTATAACAAATAGTATATTCAAAACGTTCATAGATTAAAGCGGCTTAATGTCTGTATTCCTATCCGCATGCCAGTCAGGAGCGACTGTTTACATGACTCGGCCAAAGGCAGAATCATCCAGACACCGCTGCTATAAAAAGTCGAGAGCGACAACATCAGATGAAAACGGAACACTGTGTCTGACGGATCATTTGACATCCTCCCTTGATGTCGATGAAACTGTATTTGGAGAGGTAGGGATATGAAGAGTGGTAAAAAAGGCTGAGGTAAAAGAAGGCATATGAACACGTTGTAAAGGCTGAGGTGGGTGGCACCCAGCTGAGTTCAGCGTTTCTTTCGAGGTAGTGAGAGACAGTACAGGCAGGTGCATCAATGTGCCAACCAATGACTGTTATCATGACAACCCCCGTGCAGCTGAGTCTGAAAACATGGCCTGGGGCTACTATAAGTAGCTGTTAAAGGATTATAGTCGGTGTCCATTTGAGGACAGTCTCAGCTTCAATTCTCATTGAATCAATCATTGGTCTCTCTCTTTGTTCATGACTCGTCCTCAGTGGCTATGAGAGGTTTGGTTGTAAGAGAGGGGTCGCACCAGACATACTAAAATATGCCTGACCCCCTACTGTTAGGAGCCTGAGTGGCGGAGTTGAGGCATATAAAATATGCTAAGGCCAGACAAAATTGATTCACTGTTGAACGGATTTTCTCCCAAGAAAAGTGAGGCGAGCGAGCGAAAACATGCACAATTAGAAGCATCAATCTACATAGAGCAAGCGTGACTAAATTCAAGTCCAGTAACTTTGTTCACCTCATCCTCCTTCGATTGTCTCGTCTGGCTGCCACGAAAAGCCCACACCTGCGGATCTGCGCAAAGTGTGTGCGTGCCACTGCCGCTGGACACGCTAGCTGTTCTCGGCGGCGCATCATCACTTCAAACGCATTCCGTCGTGGTGTTATCGGTTGGCCTACTACTACTGGTAGTACCGGTAAAATGTAAGTTATGAATCGCAAATACAGCTGACACACTTCGATTTCCTCAATAATTTTGACTTCAATTTGGTTGTCCAAAATACTATCAGCTTGCACTGCGTCTTTGCTGATGAATGCCCTGATCTCTGGCCAGTCAATTGGTAAAATTACATTGTTTCGTCTATTACTCGCTTCTAATAGATCTGAAAATGATGCAATAACCATGAATTTAACCGACTGTTTGTTTATAATGAGGGACGTCCCACGTTTAACCTGGACACATAAATAGTAGGAATTTGTGCCGGCTTCAGCCATGACTGTATGAGAGAGAAATGAAACATCTGCACGTCGCCTGCAGGCTTGAGCGTGTGTGTTTCACTGTCCAATCCGAAGCTTGAACATGATCTGAGGGTGTGATCTGAGGCTGTTCGGTCTCTTGGGCATCAACTTGGGAAAGACACGAGGGAGAGCGGTAGTGATGGTCATTCCGGCTCTTTTCAGTGAGCCGACTAGTTCGGCTCAGTACACCAAAAAGAGCCGGCTCTTTTGGCTCCTAAACGGATCTTGAAAAAAAAAGATGTTTTGTATTTTTTCAAGTCAAACAGTTTGCGATAGTTTGACTATGATTGGTGTTAAAATAGTTCTAATTAAATCATTAAATGAAATCATACTCTACCTCAACCACAATGTATTTAAAAATGCATTAGTTTGTTATGAAAAAGAAGGCTATTACACATGTGCATTTAAAGTATAGATTTTTAATGTATTTAAACAAAGTGCATATAAATGTACCAATTCAAAACGAATACAATCTGAACAACATAATAATAGAATATTGCACCATATCAAAGGAAAATAAATAACAATGTGCAAAACTGCAGAATCCCACTTAAAACATTAAACTGGTCCCTCTTTTCTCTCTCTTCTTTATTGCCATGTTATAACCTGCAGCACACAGCAATGCTGACCATATTTTGCTTTTATGAGAGATTTGCATTCAGAAATGCAAGCTGCCTCACTTTCGAGGGGCTGACGCGGTTTCTTCTCTCAGAAATTATTTGTCCCGTTTTCGAGAAGACCCTCTCAGAGGGAACGGATGTGGCCCCTATGCAGATCTTTGGAGAAGGGGCTCCTCCAAATAGGATTTGACCTCCATTATGGCATCTGCTGAGGGATTCCTTCGTGCTGCATCCCCAGTTGCTCTCTCGTCAAAAAGCATCCAAACAGCAGACGTTTGTGGCACTACTGCTGGTGCTTCTGCTCCATCTGACCCCTCTTCTTCCTGTTGCCCTGGTGCCTGAGCCAGCTGACTGCTGGGGCTGTCCCTCCCTGCTGCTGAGGCTAACTTCTTAAACCTGGGGTCAAGTGCAGCGGTTTCTGATAGCACGTGATTATATTCCATTTCTGTCCTTTTATGAACATAGGGTGTCCATCAACTCTGTCACATGTCCTGTGGTTACATTTGCTTCTCTCTGGCGGCTGGCTGTGATTCACTGCAGACCCTTACACAGGAGTATCATTTTTGAGGCTGTCACATAGCTGAAAAGAGAGAACAGTAACTTATTAGTTCAGGTTCATGTTTTGTCTACTGATACTACATTCTCATCTACTGCTCATATACATATATAATACTGGATTGAATAATGATGTAGTAATAACTACTTACTGTACCTCTCTCCGCTGATCTCCACAGTGACCTGCTCAAAGGGTTCCAGGACTCTGCACACCTCCTCCACCACCTCCCATTCCTCTTGTGTCAGAGCATCAACAGGTGCATTGACAATGGCCAGGGTAGAGATGATGGCATCCTTTGACTCAAGAAACCGCTTCAACTTATAAAATGTTGAATTCCACCTTGTAGTGCAGTCTTGTTTAGGCCTCAGCTCAGTCATCCCCATCTGGTGTTGTGTAGACTTCAGTTTTTCAGCACCTACTGTGCTCCTGTGGAAGTATTCCACAGCTGCTTTCACTTTGTCCACAGTGGGCTTCATCACCTTCAGAGCATCTCTTACAATCAATGGATGATGGGTCCATTTGAACATTTTCATGGCTTTGGTTATGTTAGCTTTATTGTCGCTAACACAACAGACCACTTTTCCATCTACTTGCCATTCTCTGGCCACTCTCAACAGTTCCTCTGCCAAGTTCTCCGAGGTGTGTCTGTCGCTGAACTCAAAGCAGTCCAGAAGACAGCTAGACATCGAAAAATCTTCAATGAATTGACATGTAACCGACATGTAAGAAGTGGTTACCCTTGATGTCCAGCAGTCAGTGGTAAGGCAAACTGCAGTAGCTTTCTGGACTCTTTCCCGCAGTGAAGCCTTTGTGCTCTCATGCAGTTGTGGAATAAGTGATTTTGAAAGGGTTTTCCTGCTTGGAATTGTGTACGTTGGATTTAGACTATTGCTATAATTTCTAAAACCTCTGTCCTCCATGATCGAAAATGTCTGGAAATCGGTGGCAATCATTTTAGCCAATGCAATATCAATTTGTCCTTGTTTTGCTACAGACAGACTTTGGCATAAACTGGTCCATAGAAGACTGCGTTGCTGTGGGTCGCGGAGTAGACCTACTTGACTGAGTGGATACATCTCCTCGTGTGGAGGTGCTGGCTCCACCACTATCACTAGCAGGCCCGCTAGTTTCTCCAAGCTCCACTACAGCTAGCTTCACAGTTGGGTTCACAGTTTGCATATGCCGGTGTAGGTTGTGTGTAGAACCGTCTTTATATGAGATTTTGTTTTGGCTAATTCTACACTGTGCTCTAACATTGTCTACATTATTAAAATGCATCCAAATGCTACTGTCCTTCCGACTCATTTTCCAGCTGTTGTTTTCACAGCTGTCCTTCCTCTCTCTCCTCGGCTGCTAAGTGTGTGACTGTGAGTGAGTTGGCTCGGCCCTCCCTCACGCATCTTTGGTTCATTGGTTGACACTGCGTGTCTGATTGACAGGAACATTTAGGTCTTATTTTATTTATTTTTTCATTCTTTGAATTAGTTCATTCTATTCATTTAAAACTTTTGATTATTCATATAGTATTTTTTAAAATATTTTTATAAATAGATTCGGCTCTTCTGATATGCGAGCCGACTCCCAATGTTCACCTACAAGAGCCGGCTCTTAGAGCCGACCCGTTCGCGAACGACCCATCACTAGAGAGCGGACAGTGCATTATAAGCAAAGAGACGCATATATTGGCCAAAAAAATAACACCAGATATTTTTTTTACGGTGTGTGGAGAAAAGTGAGGCGGTGCATCCGTTAAACAGTCATTCAACTTTGTCCGGCCTAAAAGGGAAAAATCAAAAGAGAATCTTCTGATGTATTAACTGTCATGCATTTCAACCCCCCTGGCTGGAGCAAAGTCCAAGTTTAGTACTTCTGCCAGTGTTGTAATTTCATCAAAGGTCCTCTCAGTTCACCATCTCATCAGGTTTGATATACTGAAAAAACTGGTTTCACAGGGTTGAAAGTCACAGGGATCCTGTACATAATGATTATATCCCCTAGTCTCTGATATATTTATATTACAAAAAGTGAGCCAGTCTTGTATTGAAATAGTTTTAGTGCATGACAATGATAGTGTGATCGTGTATTTACCTTGCTGCCTTTGAGCATCGTACACAGACAGCCCAAAAAGAGGGGCTTTCTCGCTTCTCATCAGAGCAACCTGCCCTGACTGCAAGTCCAGTTGGAAAATAGAGGCGTTCATGTAATCTGTCCAGAAAACAGAATTCTGGTGCAGGGAAATTCCAAAAGGATGGTTTAATTCTTTGCCGTTATACACCACCTTTGGATAGAAGAAACAAAGAACATGTTAGACAATAATTCACAGTTAAAAGTGACTTTTTTGATGGAGTCATGTATTTGCAACCATACAAATGTTGAAAATAAATGTACATATTCAATTGTTACTATGCATATTTGTTGATTGTATCGTCTTAATCAGTAGAAAAGAACACTCACTCATTTACTAACCGTTCTGTGGGTACCATCGAGGGAGATTTTCTCTATGTGGTCATAATAAGCGTCGCACCAGTACATGTTACTGGAGCCATGGTCTAGAGTGAGTCCGTTAGGCCACAGGATGCCTGAAGTGACAAAGTCCTGCCGGTGGGATCCATCCATCCAGGCTTTCTCTATCTTGCCAACACTATCGTTCACCTCATCCTCCTCCCAGTCTGTCCAGTACATCCAGCTGAAAAGCAGAAAAAAATTCATGATCAATATGATGGTTTAGCATAGAGAGGTAGATCATTTAGCCCAAATAATACTTAGTATACAAAACATTAAGAACACCTGCTATTTCCATGACAGAGACTGACCAGATGAATCCAGGAGAAAGCTATGATCTCTTATTGATGCCACTTGTTAAATCCACTTCAATCAGTGTAGATGAAGGGGAGGAGACAGGCTAAAGAAGGATTTTAAAGCCTTGAGACAATTGAGACACGGATTGTGTATTTCTACCATTCAGAGGGTGAATGGGCAAGACAAAAGATTTGAGTGACTTTGAACGGGGTATGGTAGTAGGTGTCAGGCGCACCGGTTTGTGTCAAGAACTACAATGCTGCTGGGTTTTTCACGCTCAACAGTTTCCCGTGTGTATCAAGAATTGTCAACCAACCAAAGGACATCCAGCTCACTTGACACGACTGTGGGAAGCATTCGAGTCAACATGGGCCAGCATCCCTGTGGAACACTTTCAACACCTTGTAGAGTCCATGCCCTGACGAATTGAGGCTGTTCTGAGGGCAAAAGGTGTTCCTAATGTTTGGTATACCCACTGTATATATATTTTTGTAAGACACGACACCAAATGTGTCAATATCAAATCACTCTTAAGTTCCCGAAAAGCAGCAGACACTCTAGTCTGCTCTGAAACTGTTAAGCCTCTCATACCAGAGAGCAACACACTACTTACATGTTTGCCAGAGAAGCAATTCACAGCATTTCAGTCCCCATCTCACCTTTAAGCTCATTCTTATAATTAACTGACCGAAAAATGTGTCCAAACTCAGCTCCTTTCCTCAGATGGAGATTTAGGTCGCGATTCAAATCCAATCGCACTTTGTCCCGCTATGCACATTTTAAAGGCAATGTTTCAGCATTTGCGGAGACCGCATTCAGGTAAACGCTGCATATGTCGTCTCAAGTGAAAATGACCTTTAAACGTCAAGCGCGCTTTAACGCGGATCTACCACTGATCGGATTGAATCCCGGCCAGAGTGGATTTACTCAAAACAGCACCAAAATTGGGTGCTGGCATCTTACGTACAAACCGATATCTATTGAAACGTCACTACATAAGGTGACGTTATCAGGGTGTCAACTGTAAAAGGCACACTCACCTGTGCAGAGGGTCCACCACGATCGTTCTGGGGTGAGACAGATCTCCTTCTAACAGCGTTCTCCTTGTCTGAGCAGCTTTCTCCAATCTGGCAACGTTGA
The DNA here is from genome assembly GCF_045679555.1 of Salvelinus alpinus. NCBI lineage: Eukaryota > Metazoa > Chordata > Actinopteri > Salmoniformes > Salmonidae > Salvelinus > Salvelinus alpinus. The sequence continues at coordinate 8,841,559 of NC_092123.1, forward strand.
TTGTTTTCCTGTAGCCGTCATTTGTCCAGTACAAGTTGTTCCCTATCCAGTCCACTGAGATCCCCTCCACGTTATCAAGGTCTAGGACAGGATATGAGGGAAAAAAAGTAATGCATAGAATATGCTGTTGTTTTCCTCTACTTGATCATCCCGGCAGGAGCGTAATCTATCACTGTCTCCAGATCCTCGTTAATGGAATCAAAACCCCAAAGCATTGTTCTAGAATCTACTGTAGCAGATATATTAATCACACACAACACAAAAGCCATGCAAAATAGTGCTGCTTACACAGAAAGCTTTTGGGTATTAGAGATTGACCTAATTCGGGGACACAACTTTAAGACCTTTCAAAGTATGACTAACCTATGATTCATTTGTGTACAGAGGTGTACAGGTACATGCCAGAGATGTAAAGAAGACAAAGGACTTCTATACTCACATAATCCCAGAACTAAAATCTTGCGTAATTTGTCAGATGCTCGATAATGTTCTGGGGGAGTTGTATGAGAAAATATACTAACGAGACTAGAGAAGTTTCCATCCCCTCTAAATGGAAACTCAACCAAAGCATGGGCCAAATTATATATACATATTTAACTAGGCAAGTCAGTTAACAAATTATTTTGACGCTGGGCCAATTGTGCACCGCCCTATGGGACTCCCAATCACGGCCGGATACAGCCTGGATTCGAACCAGGGACTGTCTGTAGTGACGCCTCTTGCACTGAGATACAGTGCCTTAGACTGCTGCGCCACTCGGGAGCCCATTCCAAAATTTGAAAGATGCGAACACCTGTGAAATTGTGATTTGTCCAAAATATCTGCGCACCAGAAGAGAGTTCCTCGTTAGTTGTCGCATCTCACAGTCTGTTGACGGCTGCTATGATACAATCTTATGTTACCTGCGTCTGTCCACATGTGTTTAACACTCACATAACGTGACTGGCATGACTCTCAATACTATTTTTTGTCAACATCTGGAATATCTCATCTCAAGGTTACTTGAAGTTGTTACCTAACAAACAGAACCATCTGAATGCACTGACCATCTTTAAGGATCGTTTTTCGATTGGTCCCATCCAGTCTTTGTCGGCCAATCAGAAAGCTGGTCGTGTCGGCAAAGTATATGTGGCTGGTCTCTGCATGGAAGCCGATCGCCCGAGGGTTTACAAGATTGTCAATCTGTACCATGTGCTCAGCCTCCGACTTGCTATTCAGGTCCAGGCCTCGGATGACACCGGGTCTCCCTCGTCCGTAGAACAGGAATACCTCATTCATAGGCTCTGCAGAGAGAGGTTATAATGCATTATGAAGAGGGTGCTTATAGGAAGCGTGATGGATATTACATAAACAAACCACCAGCTACTAATCTTCTTTACCCTGAACACTGCCAGTGTGTAATTAATTAGCATGATTATCTTTTCTTCCAACCAACACAGGAAATTAAAAATGGTATCCTAAGACAAGAATAATAAGCGAATTACAATGACCTAAATTAAAGCTAGAATTCGTTCTGCCGATTAGACCTTATCAAATCAATCAATCCCTAACTCCAAAACGAGTCTGTGCCAAAGCAACGCTTGAGACAAAGTTAACGGGGAGCATTGAAGCCGACCAAAACAAAGATGAATTTAGTTTTTTACCAGTCATCAGTAACAGGCAGAGAATGAGATGTTGTTAAGGGTTGACTAGATGTGATGTTCAGTAGACCTGACAGAGGAGCGCACTGGAGCAAAGTTGCAGACATTTGGTTCGCGTGGGCGCTGTCACTAATTATAGAAGCTACTTTGCCCCCTGACTGACACTATGACCGTCAACACATTACATAATATGCCCTAATACGAACTTACTCTTGCAGGATTTTCTGTCACTTCCAAGTACAAAGCCTGTTCGACAGCGACAGGATCGGGATTTGTAACTTCCACTGAGCAGACACATGTGAGAGCATCCTCCTTTTCTTCCAGACGGATCGGGATCGCACGCATGAGTCCTGACTGCAGAGAGAGATAGGAGACGAGGGTAGATACCAGACACACGACACACACGCACGCACGCACGCACGCACGCACGCACGCACGCACGCACGCACGCACGCACGCACGCACACACACACACACACACACACACACACACACACACACACACACACACACACACACACACAGCTATCTTCTAAACTTGCAAGAAACACTATATTTTCTTTTTACCTGTTGGTTGGGTGAGTTTTTGGTAAACACGTATTCCCACGGAATTCTCCACGGTGGTTACAGTTTGAACGTCTGCTACGTTAAACCGATTTATCTGTAAAATGTCCGCTTTTGTTCCTTTCGAGGGATCGGTGCGAGCTGCAAACAAATAATCTTCAAAGAGTGATAATCCGTGGAGGTGCAGCAACTGGAAGACAAAGAGAGCAGTAGTGACATGAGGAAGGAGGAGCACAGTGCTATAGAGCAACGCTAGGCTGCATTTATATGTTGCATTCATCTCAACTTAATCCCCAGGTAAACACCTTTGCCCCCAGCTAGCACATAACGTTCTGAGAATCCTATGTTTCTTAGAGCTTGGTGAGAAAGTGGTTGTCCTATGGTTGATTTACATACAATATTCCAACCACAGGAGGTTGGTGGCACCGTAATTGGGGAGGACGGGCTTGTGGTAATGGCTGGAGTGGAATAGGTGGAATTCGATTCACTCCGTTCCTGACATTATTATGAGCTGTCCTCCTCTCAGCAGCCTCCACTGATTCCAACGATATTCTTGGAATGGTGCAGGATACCCAGCTAGCACATAACATTCTGAGAACCATATGTTTCTTAGGTGGGAATTTCTGTACAGCATAACGTTTCCTCATGGTTCTATTTATACACTGCTCAAAAAAATAAAGGGAACACTTAAACAACACAATGTAACTCCAAGTCAATCACACTTCTGTGAAATCAAACTGTCCACTTAGGAAGCAACACTGATTGACAATAAATTTCACATGCTGTTGTGCAAATGGAATAGACAAAAGGTGGAAATTATGGCAATTAGCAAGACACCCCCAATAAAGGAGTGATTCTGCAGGTGGTGACCACAGACCACTTCTCAGTTCCTATGCTTCCTGGCTGATGTTTTGGTCACTTTTGAATGCTGGCGGTGCTTTCACTCTAGTGGTAGCATGAGACGGAGTCTACAACCGACACAAGTGGCTCAGGTAGTGCAGCTCATCCAGGATGGCACATCAATGCGAGCTGTGGCAAGAAGGTTTGCTGTGTCTGTCAGCGTAGTGTCCAGAGCATGGAGGCGCTACCAGGAGACAGGCCAGTACATCAGGAGACGTGGAGGAGGCCGTAGGAGGGCAACAACCCAGCAGCAGGACCGCTACCTCCGCCTTTGTGCAGCACTGCCAGAGCCCTGCAAAATGACCTCCAGCAGGCCACAAATGTGCATATGAACTGAAAAGTTAGTCCTCAGGGTTTTGACTGCTATATAAGTTCTGTTATACTTACAGATATGATTCAAACAGTTTTAGAAACTTCAGAGTGTTTTCTATCCAAATCTACTAATAATATGCATATCTTATATTCTGGGGATGAGTAGCACGAAGTTGAAATTGCGCACGCTATTTTTCCCTAAGTGAAAACTCTGCACCCTATCCTCAAGAAGTTAAGTGTTCCCTTTATTTTTTTGAGCAGTGTAGTAATGTTCTCAAATTGTTCAGAGAATGTGAAGAAAATGTGAAGTTTCTCTGTGGAATTTCAGTACTTCAGCATAATGTTTTCTACAGGTTTCCTCGTGGCTCTATTTAAAGTCATGTTCTCAGAACATTAAGAAAACTTTCCATGAAAACCCCAAGAAAACATTAGTAATATTCAAAGAACGTTCTGAGTATGTTATTCAACATATACATTCGGTTCTCAGCGTCAACAAAACTCTCTGTCCTCTATCTTGTTAAGCGTGTTCAGCTGTTTTAATTGGCCACACCTGATCCTAATAAGTGATTGTTTCCTTTGAAATGGGGTCTGTTTGATTTGACTAAAATGAACAGCTTCGTATGAGTTAAATAAAACATGGCATGCTACACTAGCTCCATCCTGGTTTCACAGTGGAATAATTCCATGGATAGAAAACAGAAGGTTTGAATGTCACTGATGCCGTGCCACAATAAAAAAAGACGTGTTTGCATGTCCTATCTGTGCTTGGAGTTCAAAACAGTTAACCCAAACTAAGCTAGCAGTGTTATTAAAAGTCTTATTGAAACATGTTCTCAGAACATGATTTAATTACCTTCAAATAACCTATCATTTAGAAAACCATAATAAAACATTCTCAGAACCTTCCTGCAACCTAAAAATGTGTGTTCCCAGAAGAGGAAACATTTTCACTTATGCCTTCGTTCCCAGAACCAATTGGAAACCAAATGTGCTAGCTGGGCCTGCTCCTCCACTCCATTCTAATCCATTGGAAAAGGCTGTGGCAAGGGGATACAGCAGCAGCAGGATTGTACAGTAGCATTGGTTGCGTCTCTTTCAACCCTATTCCCTCTCTCTGTAGAGCACCACTTTTGACCAGAATAGGATGCCATTTGGGACGTAACCACTGTCTCTATGTAAAAAGGAAGGGTCAAAGAATGTCCACACTCAGCAGAGTATCTACTCCACTACTTAACAAAAGCTTATCTCATTTGGACTATCTTATTGAATCCTCACAAATGACCACTAAAGGGAGACCAACTGGCATGCCCTTTGATAAAACAGTATATGGTTTCTCTGAAACAAAGAATGATTGAACATTGGAAATGGGAAGATCATAGGATAGCAGCTGTCACACGCTGTACTTACAGAGCTTTCATGGATAACTGTGTGCCGGTTTCTCCCATTGTAATCCACCACTTCGATAGAGTCCAGGGCAGCATCTGCCCAGTAGACCAGCTTTCTAACCAGGTCTAGAGTAACAGCAGTGGGCTTCTCTATTCTGTTCTCCACTATCCTGGTCCTGTTGGTTCCATCCATATTGCACTGTTCCAACTTGGCTGTACTTCCCAAATCCGTAAAGAACATTTTCCTGAAAAGCAAGAATGAATCCCAGGGTATAAAACAGTTTTTATAGAATCAAACCACAATTGAGAATCAATGTACAGTAGGCCTACAGTTTGGACTACGGATGGAAATTAGCTTTGTCGCTAACGCCGATAATTGAACATTATCATGTTGAACCTGAAACATTTGAATAATGTGCACTGTCCCATAAACAGTAGGGAAAAGGTGTTGCGGAGAAATCAATTGTGGAATCCCAATAGAAACGGTTCCTCCTTGTAATTCCTATTTCACACGCCAGTCACATACAGAATTTATCACACAGCAATGTTGTGCTGCAAATTGATGGTTTTCATTCAACCATATTTGAAAGCTCATTCGAACAGTTAAGTAGTGTTTTGTAATTAAATAAATCAATGCCACCAATCAGAAAGCTATTCTAGGTGCAGTCAACCAAATGCAACACGCCAATGACTTATTTCAGCATCAAGGCTCTTTTCAACAATGAGCCTCAGAACAGAAGTATGACTGCATGTAGAGTTCACCTTCACCCTTCACTTGTTTTTGATAAGATCAAACCTAAAATGACTCATTTGATGCAAAACAAATGTATCCGATCATATCAGACTGAGACAATATCGCTATACGCTTTCCATTCATTTCTACAATCCAACTCCATTTTAGCGGAACACCAAAACATTTTAAGTTAACTAAGTGAAATCCATTGAAAATACATGAAACTCTTAGATAGCACCCGTCTACATTCCCTTTGTCATCTGACAGATATCATAGGAGTAGAAGGGAGTCATTTTCCCCTGAAGGGAAAACTAATGTATTGCCGATGATATCGCATTAATAATTGAACACATTGGTCCTGGGATATTACCCCTCTCACTGATGTTGTCAAAGCAGCATTGTTTGCGTGTGAGTGCAATGAGTGGCACAGGAAGATAACACAATCTCCTAACAGCAACTGACTGCTAAGGTGCAGGAGCCACTTAAATCCAAGTCAGGAATACCACAGGTTTGGAAGTCTAAGCCTTAAAATAGACTCTCTCAAACAGCATCATATTCCCTATACAGTGCACATTTTTTTTACTGAGGCCCATAGGGCTCTGGTCAAAAGTAGTGCACTATATAGAGAACAGAGTGCCATTTGGGACGCACTCATAGTTTCTTTATCAGCCGGAGGCGGCACTCAGTTTTGACAACTGGTACAGCTCTGCATCACATACAAATACAGGTCTGCTCAAATTGAGTTGTCAAATGCTGTGAGCTGAGTCAGTCAGATTTAAAGTTTAAAAAAATATATAAAAAAATCTGTAGAATGTGAAAATGGTGTCTGTTGCTGCTTTTAGAAAATGAAAATATATCATATGGTTCCACTACAATGAACCTTAAATCAAACAGAAACATATGTGTTGGTGCCGATACAACAGCTGATGGCAAGCTGAGGCATATTTAGACAGAAAGACCTTACAATTTCTCAACTTACCCCACCAATGAGTCCAGAGCAATTCCACCAGGGTTTTGAAGATCGAGACCGACTATTATGACACATGCGTCGTCTTGTTCATTGCAGACATATATTCTTTCACTTACTCTATCCACAAAGTAAATGTTTCTTGTGAGCCAGTCAATGGCAAAATGTTCCACATCTACAACCAAATGGAAAAAAGTACATGGTGACTAGAGCAAACTTTTTTGTTAGAGCAGCAACATCCAAACCCTTATGATAGATATTTCTACATAAGTTGGAACGAAACTTACTCTCTAGATTCTCTCCTATCCTTACTCTTCGCATCTGTGAAAAGCCTTTTAACTTTGTCATGGTGGCACACCAAAGCTGACCGTTGGAGTTTGTAAATGAGATCCAACATAATGATTCCTCCTTGTAATAGAAATCCAACGTGTGAATCGTCTGATTAGTATCCAAGGGCTTTAGGTTGGGTATAGACGACCCATTGAGGTGTGTGACTGTGATGTGTTCTGTACTCGCAATCAGCAATACAGGTGGTCTGTCCCCAGGATCTGAGCGAGAGAGAGAGAGACTGAAATTAGTATCCATCCATACATTCTTAAAGGATACTTATGGCATACAATCCAACAACAGAAACTTCCAAACAGAGCATCTGAATGAGGCTATAATAAGCACTTGTTTGCTGCTAATGACCCATCAGGCAAACATTAATTTGTTTCCAAAAATCTCTGATTAATTCTCTATAACAAGTTGATATAGACAAGCTTTTACAGGTGTCTATGTAGCTTTGACCATTACAGTGCAAGTAGCATGTTAAAATGGTAGTATTCCACTATTCAACTGGTTTGGGACATTGAATTTACTGCCACTTTCACAATTACTGCTAATGTCCAGTCACTGTTTAGGTTCCATTATTTATGGACTACTTCAAAGGGGAAAGCCAACTACTGTAGATCTCTTTCTAAGGGATAGCCCACTACTGTAGATCTCTTTCTAAGGGATAGCCCACTACTGTAGATCTCTTTCTAATGGATAGCCCACTACTGTAGATCTCTTTCTAAGGGATAGCCAACTACTGTAGATCTCTTTCTAAGGGATAGCCCACTACTGTAGATCTCTTTCTAAGGGATACCCCACTACTGTAGATATCTTTCTAAGGGATAGCCCACTACTGTAGATCTCTTTCTAAGGGATAGCCCACTACTGTATATCCAGCAGGAAAGTAAACAAAGGATTGTCACCGGGTGTTTTACAACTGTTATTGACCTAGGAGACATATGGGTGCTGAAAGCATGGGAAATGTAAGGAGGTGTGTGTGTGTGTGTGTGTGTGTGTGAGCGTGAGTGTGAGTGTGCGTGGCCTGGACTTCTATTCACCCATGAAGAGTGTGATTTACCAGTCAAAGGAAAGTTTAGCTCACACGGTACTTGAGTAATGGAAGTAATGCTAGTCATAAATCAGGGTTCCCTCTCTTGCTAAATCCTTTCCTTTAATGGTTATGTCTTAAAGGGACACTTCAGGATTTTGGCAATGAAGCCCTTTATCTTCTTCCCCAGTCAGATGAACTCGTGGATACCATTTTTAATGTCTCTGCGTGCAGTTTGAAATAAGTAACTAACTAACAATAACACAATTGCAAACTAGCATTAGCGCAATGCCTGGAAGTCTATTGTAAGTGCTAGCATGCTATCAGATGCCATAGATTTCCAGTCATTCCGCTAACACTAGTTAGCATTGGCTCACGAAACTACCTCTAACTCCATTCATATGGATGTAGAGACATACAAACGGTATCCATGAGTTCATCTAACTCTGGGGAAGTAGATCAAGGGTTTCATTGTCAAAATCCTGAAGTCTCCCTTTAACACCCCTCTTGTATTATCTGCAACAATTGTAAAGTTACCTGATTGAATCATCACAGCAAAGACATGTAGACATGAAATAGCTCAGGTCGTGTTACAGGTCGGCTATACATGTTCAGCAGATGAGTCTCCAATATAAAGTTCAATTCATATTGATTCGATGGAAACCCTTGGTTTACTTCATGAAACAACACATTCTAGAGGTAAAAGCTCTCCATCAAAGACATGCTGCATACTAAAGCCACGATACATAATTCATCCTACCGATCTTGGCTTTGCAGGACCTTCTGTTGGGTTGTAGGATGTATCCATCTGTACAGCTACATATATATGATCCAAAGGTGTTCATACAGGTCTGGCTACATGTATCATATACTGTGCAGTCGTCGTGATCTACAGTGAGAGGGCAAGAAATTGTTACAAACTAAGTGCAGTTAAACATGACCTAAATACAGTGCATTCGGAAAGTATTCAGACCCCTTGACTTTTTCCACATTTTGTTACGTTACAGCCTTCTTCTAAAATGGATTGAATTGTTTTTCCTCATTAATCTACTACACACAATACTCCATAATGACAAAGCAAAAACAGGATTTTAGAAATGTAAGAGGAAGAGTCTTGGTGGTTCCAAACTGTTTCCATTTAAGAAATGCCCGAGGCCACTGTCTTCTTGGGGACCTTCAATGCTGTAGAAGTGTTTTTGGTACCGTTCCCCAGATCTGTGCCTCGACACAATCCTGTCTCGGAGCACTACGGACAATTCCTTTGACCTCATGGTTTGGTTTTTGCTCTGACATACACTGTCAACTGTGGGACCTTATACAGACAGGTTTGTGCCTTTCCAAATAATTTCCAATCAATTGAATTTACCACAGATGGACTCAAATCTAGTTGTAGAAACATCTCAAGGATGATTAATGGAACCAGGATGCACCTGAGCTCAATTTCGAGTCTCATAGAAAAGGGTCTGAATTCTTATGTAAATAAGGTATTTCTGTTTGTTTTTTTCTAAAACCTGTTTTCGCTTTGTCATGCGGTATTGTGTGTAGATTGATGAGGATTTTTTTTACATTTAATCCGTTTTTTAATAAGGCTGTAACGTAACAAAATGTGGAAAAAGGGAAGGGGTCTGAATACTTTCCGGTACATAAACCTGGTTTAATATGGCCCCAAAAAGACATCTCAAAAGTGTCACCTTCACACATACAGAGTACAATATATGTGTGTCCATTTATCAGTTATTCCAGAATGATCCAAATATGACTTACTGTGTTGTCGAACATAAAAGCGTTACCATTCTTTTTTTGTCATCAGTTTGTTAATATCCGCCACTCATCCCTTTGATTTAGATGAATTGTTGGCTGTCGGTCCTTACCTCTGCAGGCTCGACCATCCTGTTCCACCTCAAAGCCGTCTGCACAGAAGCAGAACGTCATGTTTCTCATTATGACACAGCCGTACTGACACAACAACTCTTGGCACTTTGGCTGGAGTTCTGGAAGACAAAGTTAAAAAAACATTGTTGTGTGTAGGTGGTTGACATTGCCATGGAAATAGCAATAACAGGTGGTATGTCATGTTAATACGTCACTAATGTCTCTGGGCTTTCAGACTTGAAGTTTCTAAGTTGAAATGTCATTTCCTTTCTTACTGCCAGCAGAAGGGGACGAGGTGTGAAAGATTTGAACCCCCCGAAAGAGGGCATAGAAACCCTTTTAAAATAAATTATTCCGATCTCTTTGTTAGCTGTTTATCATTTGGTGTGCATGATTTATTTCACAGCGATTTCAAAAAGTGAATTGCTGTTTAAAAGCTGCTTATGTTGATACATTTCTACGAATTAGACGCCACTTCAAGGTTGCTGTCAACAGGAAATCAGTTAAGTAGAAATGTAAGGTCCATTGTATGTAATTAATTACTTCCTCCAACAGCAATAACTGCTCATAATCACATGCATCAGTCAGAGAGCTGTCCAAGGCTACATCCCAAATGGCACCATATACCCTATATGGTATACTGTATACTGTATTGCACTAATTTTGACCAGAGCCCTGGTCAAAAGTAGTGCACTATATAGGGAATAGGGTGCCATTTGGGACACACCAGGGGCTTCCTGCTGTTCTGTCAGCATCTCTCTACACCTACCTTGTATTTATTGTTTCACAAATTGGTGGTAAAATTTAAGTGATTTATATTCTTGCACAACATGTGCCACTGCCACAAATTGCAATGACTTCAATACCCAAAATATAATTCAAAAGCGTTTATTTCCTCATAAACCTGTCAGTGGCTAACCTTGGGAGTGTGAAGCAGAGTTATATCTATTTATGTCAAGCAGGCAAGAACGCTAGAGTCATCACACACAGTGTTTATAAATCAATTACTGTCAGTGAACTTCACTTGAATTTATATGCATTCACTTTGATACAAGTCTCACCTTTCTGTACTGAAACATTTCCAGGCCAGCTCCATCCCATCTCCCACTGATTACAAACAGCCTCTTCATTCTCCCATGATGCCTCACCATGTGGGGGACCTCACCACCACTAGGGAGTCGACCAAAACTCATAATGACTTTTCCTTCTATGAAAAGTAATATGGCTGTTCTGGTGGTGTATGAGTAATATGGCTGTCCCCCAATTCCCATCGTCTGTACTCCCCACAGAGATGATGATGGTCCCCCACATGGATGGACATGGATGTGGGTAAGGGCTCCACTGCTGTGAGGAATTGTATGGAGGCTTGTGTAGACTGGGGAGCTTTTGCTCAGAGTGTTGTTGTAAAGCCCATCTGTAAACAGCCCGTCCAACTACCTCATCCCCATACTGTATTTATGTATTTATCTTGCTCCTTTGCACAGCCAGTATCTCTACTTGCACATTCATCTTCTGCACATCTACCATTCCAGTGTCTTCTGCACATCTACCATTCCAGTGTCTTCTGCACATCTACCATTCCAATCTTCTCCACATCTACCATTTCTTCACCACCATGGCCTATTTATTGCCTTACCTCCCTTATCTCATTTGCACTCACTGTATATAGACTTTTCTTTTTTGTTTATTCCATGTGTAACTCTGTGTTGTTGTATGTGTCGAACTGCTGTGCTTTATCTTGGCCAGGTCACAGTTGTAAATGAGAACTTGTTCTTAACTAGCCTACCTGGTTAAATAAAGGTGAACTAAAAAAATACATGAAAAAAAGGTACATAGGTTTATAGTGACCCTCTCCTAGTGGTGAGATGGATCACCTCAGGGGGCCAGCGTCCTAGACCTCAGCCCCACAGCAGCCCCATCAACCCCAGGCAGATCTGACAGCTCTAAATCTTGTTTACTGATTCCCATAGCAAACACCTGTGTCGGGTCCTGTGTCTGGTCTCTGGTTAGTGGAGCACGACGATGGCGGAATCACCTTGAGGATTCACTGTGTGAGTTATGCGGCTGTAAATTTACCACAGCGCCATGGCAGCGGAGCACTGTCAGGTGTCTTGTTTAATGGCCTGTTTCACAGCCAAACTACATTACCGGGAATCAGAGAGGCAAATAATGCCTAGCGTTACTTAACTTTTCACTATATTTTCACTTAAGATTAATTTCTAAATTTTTTACAGAACATAATCTGTAAATCTAAACTAGTCAAGATGTTTTGTATATTTTAGATAGAATGCCAACACACCACTATGGCTTCCGGTTTAGCATGTGAATGGACAAGAAGCTCGTGGACTAGGCTCTTACGCATTAGTTCATTTTGCCAAATTTGTACTTTGCATTCTACTTTCTTACATATCATATTTGATTGGTGAGTTTGTGAGGTAACTTTTTTTAAATTTTAAATGTTTTTTATTTTTTTATTTTTTATTATACCCCCTTTTTCTCCCCAATTTCCGTGGTATCCATTTGCTAGTAATTACTATCTTGTCTCATCGCTACAACTCCCGTACGGGCTCGGGAGAGACGAAGGTCGAAAGCCATGCGTCCTCCGAAACACAACCCAACCAAGCCGCACTGCTTCTTAACACAGCGCGCCTCCAACCCGGATGCCCAGCCGCACCAATGTGTCGGAGGAAACACCGTGCACCTGGCTCCCTTGGTTAGCGCGCACTGCGCCCGGCCCGCCACAGGAGTCGCTGGTGCGCGATGAGACAAGGATATCCCTACCGGCCAAACCCTCCCTAACCCGGACGACGCTAGGCCAATTGTGCGTCGCCCCACGGACCTCCCGGTCGCGGCCGGCTGCGACAGAGCCTGGGCACGAACCCAGAGTCTCTGGTGGCGCAGCTGGCGCTGCGATGCAGTACCCTAGACTACTGCGCCACCCGGGAGGCCGTGAGTTAACTTTTTGATTCAAACGTCACACGACCTGAGGAGCAGAGCCTCATGCGGTCATACTCCCCGGAGATCTTCAGAACCTCCATACGTTTCTGGTCTCGGAAATTACATTTTTTTTCCTAGCCTCTTACTGAAGGACTTTTAACCACTTTATTACGCCCTATTGATCATTCGTACATGTACAGACACTAGGCCCCTTTTCTTTTTTGTAACAGGGTAACAAACTGTGGGACACTTATTTGGCCATCCTTAAGACACATTGTACGTGTTGCACTGATTGAAGACTCCCTGTGACAGGACAGTTCCGTTTCACTGTTATGGGGTCTTTGTTTTGGTTGATCTGTTGACCTACTTTACCATTTTGTGAATGCCTTTTCAAATGTATTTCACTACTGGTGCTATGGAGCCTCTCCGCGTTAGGATAGGAAGGTTTTCTGTTTATATGCACCGAAGCTGGGGAAGGAGACTTTGGGTTTGGGTGGGAGTGGAGGGGGAGTGACCTTTTTTGGTCCTATTTTTGTATTTTTTAGTGTTTGGTTTTGTTTGGTTTTTATCTTTGTTTTTTTCATCAGTTTTCTCTGTTATCTTTGCAAATGCTTGGTCTGTTTTCACACCTTTTTCATTTCAATATTTTAGATATTGAACAACGCGAATAATAGTAATATGGGAATAGGTAGTTCTAATCCTATAAAGTTTTTATCTTGGAATAAAGCTTGAATTTACAATCTGAATTCAATCCCTTGTCCACTACAGACGCAGAACGGTTACTATTGCTAGTGGAACCTACTATGAACATGGCGACTGGGCAAGTCGTCTGCTCACACACCAATTAAAATGCAGAGCTGCTACCTGTCTGATTCCCCAAATTAAAGATTCCTCTCATAGCTTGATTTCTGACCCTACGGGGATCAATGACACCTTCAAATCTTTCTATTCCTCCCTGTATACGTCTGAATTTCCATCAGATACTGCCAATATGGCTACATTTTTGGGTGAACTGGAGACTCCCACAGTTGAGGCTGAAACTGCAGATGACCTTGATTTCCCTCTCAGCCTTGAAGAAGTTATTCAGTCTATCAAGTCAATGCAGAGCAGCAAAGCTCAAAGGCCTGATGGGTTTCCAACTGAGTTATTAAGAAATGCTATACCAAGTTAGCCCCTTTACTTTTATCTATGTATAATGAATCACTTGAATGTGGCTCATTGCCACCTACCCTAACACATGCTTCTCCTTAAGAAGGGGAAAGACCCCACTTCCTGTTCTTCAATTAGGCCCCTAAGTGTCACGAATCCCGCCGAAGATGGTGCCTCTTCCCGTTCGGGCGGCGCTCGGCGGTCGTCGTCTCCGGCCTACTAGCTGCCACCGATCCCCTTTTCTGTTTCATTTAGTTTTGTCTGATTTGTTGCACCTGTTTTGTGTTTAGGTTCATTGTGGGCTATTTAAACCCAGTTGGCCCGCCGACTTTGTGCGGACTTGTTTTTCTGTTTGTGGTGTCGTTATTTCTTGTGGTGTCTGTTCCGAGTAGATTTTGTCCTGTTTGTTTTGGACTGTTACTTGACGCGCCCTTGTATGTGTGGCGTAGCCGTCTCGCTGTATCTTTTGGAATATTAAATCCACTCGCTTCTCACTACCCTGCTCTCTGCGCCTGACTCCTTCATCACCACTTTTGGAACTGTGACACTAAGTCTCCTTAATGTGGATGTAAAGGTGCTGGCGAAGGTGATAGCGAGGCGTCTGGAAGTAGCTTTACCAAGACTCATAACACAGGAACAAACCGGCTTTATAAAGGGCAGATATTCATGTTTTAACATTCGGATGCTGTTTAACATTATTTATTCTAAACAATTCTCCAACTCCCCTGAGGTGGTAATCTCCCTAGACGCAGAGAAGGTATTCGACAGAACTGAATGGGAGTACCTATTTGCTGTTCTTAAAAAATTTGGATTTGGGGACAGATTTTTGCTCATGAATCCGTCTCTTGTATACCTCTCCCCAGGCCAGTGCCTGTACCAATGACACCCATTCTGATTATTTTGCCGTGGGACACGCCAAGGCTGCCCACTGTCCCCTTTATTATTTGCCATCGCCATTGAGCCCTTTTCAGTAGCTTTACGGGCATCCTCCTCTTTCCAGGGTGTAGCACGGGAAGGAGTTGAACATAGGTTATCATTATATGCAGATGATTTGATACTCTATGTAAACAACCCTGTAACCTGTTTACCTTCTATCCTTTCTATTCTGGAGAACTTTGGCTCCTTCTCCGGTTACAAGCTGAATCTCCAGAAAAGTGAGTGCTTCCCAGTCAATCCAGAAGCGCAACAGCTCCAGCAGACAGACTTGCCCTTTCAGCTTAGCCGCTCTGGTTTCAAATACCTTGGAGTGAACGTAACTCGTTCATTACATGCTCTTTTTTTCTGCAAACTTTGCTCCCCTTCTTGCGCAAATGAAAACTGATTTTCAGAGATGGGGTATCACTTATAGGGAGGATTAATGCTGTAAAAATGAACAGTTCACCCAAACTCCTTTATCTATTTCAATCTATCCCGTTGTTTTTACCAAGTTTTTTTTTTTAAGTCAATCAATCAGGCTGTTACCACATTTATCTGGGGAGGAAAGGTAACCAGTCAGTAGATCTTTACTTCAGAGATGCAAGTTTAGTGGAGGGCTGACACTACCCAATTTTGTATACTGTTACTGGGCAGCCAACTTTCAGAAATTGCCATTCTGGTTACATGCTCCAGATACCCCATGGTGCCACCTAGAGGCACATTCTTGTATTTCTGCTTCTCTTCCTGCTTTACTCTGCTCTTCTCTCCCAACATACCCCTCTCGCTATACTCACAATCCTGTAGTGCTTTCCACACTTAAGATTTGGTACCAGTTTTGATGGCATTTTAAATTCTCCTCTGCATCTACTATGGGTCCTATTGACAAGAATCACTTATTCCCCGCTTCCCTAATAGATAATGCTCTCTCTCACTGGACAAGGAAAGGTATTATGTCCTTCCAAGACTTTTCTAGTATTCTTTCTAGTTTTCCCAACCTGGCCTCTAAATACTCTTTGCCTCCATCTCACTTTTTCCATTACCTTCCAATTAGGCATTGTGTCTCCTTCCAATTTTCTTGCTTCCCTGCTCCACCCCCTTGCCAACCCTGGGATGGCATATTGACTCTATTACCTCGATAGAAAGCAATCATTTCTCAGATATATCTGCGTACTTTGTCATTGGACAAACACTCCACCAACAAAACTAAATCTGCTTGTCAACGGGAAATGGGTGTTGAATTTACACAGGAGTGGCGGGATGAGGCGATTGATAGAGTCTTGGTGGTTCCAAACAATTTAACGTTTTACATAGAGTGCATTTTTCCAAATCCAGATTGTCTGAAATATATCCAAATGTAAATGATGAGTGTGATAGATGGCATGTCTCACCATGTGACCTTAGTCACATGTGCACTCAATGCTCCAAACTACAAGATTACTGGGATTCTATTTTTATAACTTTATTTTACATTTACATTTAAGTCATTTAGCAGACGCTCTTATCCAGAGCGACTTACAAATTGGTGCATTCACCTTATGATATCCAGTGGAACAACCACTTTACAATAGTGCATCTAACTCTTTTAAGGGGGGGGGGGGGGGTTAGAAGGAAATCTGAGGTGCTTGAAATGAACCTGCAGCCATGTCCCTTGATAGCTGTTTTTGGTATTGCATAAGACTTGTTCTCCTTGGACCCCAAACATGCCGATGTTGTTGCTTTTACATCCGTATTAACTCGACGTAGAATTCTTCTCCAGTAGAAGTCTGCTCAGCCCTCCTCTACTTCCCAATGGATCAACGATGTAATGTTCCTCCTAAAACTTGAGAAAATTAATTATTCCCTTAGGGGTTCCAATGATACATTTGTTAGAAAATGGCAACCATTTATATCATACTTTAATGGCTTGCAGAGGCTCCCCTCTGATGAGATGCTTTAAGGTTTCCCAGTAGGTATTACCAGTAGTCATTACATAATAGGTACAGTCATCAATATAATACTATCCAGTCCAAGCACGTTTGTCTAAGGTTTACTGATCATTTCTTTATTTCTGTTTTTGTATTTGGAATCTGTATTGAGTTGTTTGTATATTTTTTCCCCCACTGTATTCTTGATTGTATATTTGTTGTGATATCTCTGTAGAATTTTTGTTTTCTAGGACCGAAATGAGGGAGGGCGTGGGGTGGGTTGGCTATATGGGGTGATCATGGTGGGTGGTTGGGAGAGGGTTGGGGGCAGGTGGTTGAGAGTGAAGGAATTGATGTGGGTGGAAGGGGTAGGGCGGAGATGTAGGGAAGGGAAGGGACTAGGGGGTTTGGGTGGATGTGTTGTGTGGAGGGAAGGAGGGTGGTCTGGTCAAATCTTTGCACTTACATTGATGTACATTTTGTAAAACTTGAACAACTTTTTTTTTAAATAAAAAAACACATCACAACTATCTGTACTAACATTAGGGTGATGAGATATTCCCAGTGCAATGTAATGTCTCATGTTTCCTTGGAAACGTGCGTTGCATCTCTCCCGCTTTGCCTCTCATTGGGAGTGCATGGCGGTACTCTTGAGTAAAACCTCTTAACTCACTCACTGATCTCTTATGATTAGTAGCTAATGTCCCAGCTGCTATTGTCATCCTCAGACCATAAATAAGCCACTCATGCCAACAGAAACGACCCAAGATGAGGAGCTGAGTGGAGCTAATGCACTTTTGTATCCAACCACAGTGTTTGTACAGTATGCTCTTTTTAGAGACTGTTTAGGGCCCATAGACTTAAGGAGTAACTTAAACACAATGCATCCTCATCCCTTTACAGAAGTTACAATATGGCTTATTGGACCATTATTCACAGATAATTGGTCAATCTGGATGTATTTGCAACAACGTCTTCTGCTCTAACGATACAGCATAAAGCAGTAAACAAACTTCTGTACTTGTCGTCGTCTACTTGTCATGCCTGCACAAAATAGATGTAGATATTTTCCTTCGGCTCACTTCTCTACACGACAGGATCCATTAAGTGCTCTATCTGTAGAGCTGACTCTTTAAGTTGGCAGTTTATTCTATGTCTTTTTATAAAATGCCGGTTTATTCTGTCTTTGTACATTCCTATTCTTAACTCTTTTCTGTGAATGCAGTATTTATTCAACTGCTTTTGTATTCATCAGAGGAGAAACAGGGAAAAGTGGGCAGAGCCGAATACTGTAGTTGATCATTTCCACTGGGAGATGAAAGAGTTCACAGTGAGGCTTTTTATAAATCTCTTTTCTGCAACACCTGCAAACGGTTTTGTTGTTGTTGTTGTGTTTTAAGGGTTTCACAGAACAAGTAAGACATATGGCAACCTTCGAGGTTAAGTTGTAAAATGCTGTACACTTTGTAGGCTTTGTACAACAGCCATAGCTGTTTATGAAACGTGTATCATAGTTTCCTGCAATTACGGCATCATTCTGCTTAACAAAGTCACGCGAAAGACGTTTCCTTGAAAGAAGTAGACTAGTCCTAAAAATAGTCCTCAGTATCATGAATATGGTAATGTGATTGCAGTGTCATAGCACATGATGAATCATTCAAACGATCAAAGATGCCGTTCAGGTTTTACACTAAGGTTGATTGAGGACTCTTTAGCCTTGTTCACACTGCAGGCCTTAATGCTCAAATCCGTTTTGTTTTTCAAATCAGTTTTGGAATACTGACTGTCCAAACAGCAAGTTACAAGTAACCAAATCGGATTTGTATGTGTTCAGACAGCAGTTATTTGCTGACTTGTCTACAATAGTTGTTTTAGAAAATACGGGTGTGTGAACAATGGTGTAAGCTGATTGGTGGTGGAGCTTGCGCTTCCTATCACTCAGAAGTTATGTAGTAAGCTAAGGTGACAACAATGGCTGCCACGGACGTTTCCAAGTTACTTTGAATGTTCAACATCATAGAGTAAGAACACATTTCAAGCCTCAAAGGATTAAATGATCCAACTTTCAAAACAAGTCCTTTTTGGCTAGCCACAACAGTCAACTAGCTAGCTAGGTAGCTGTTTAACTTTCTAGCACATTCACTAATGTGTTTGTAAACAATAAACTAGCTAGATAGCTACCACATGTACTTTTCAAACTGTCAACAGAACTAGAAAGCAACAAGATATTCCAAATAACAATAAAAAAAACACTTGAGGGCAGATACATCAGATTCAAATCTGATTAGGAATCAGATATGTATCTGATTTCAAACCACCTATGAAGGTGTCTTGAAATATCCAATGTGTCTTGAAATATCCAATTCCATGTGCTTTTTGGCTGTTCAGAATGAAGGATTGGATTTGAATCACTTAAGCTGCCTGTATAAATTGGTGCTATATACTGTATATATATATATATATATATATACAGTATATAGCACCAATTTATATATATATGTATATACAGTTGAAGTCGGAAGTTTACATACACTTAGGCTGGATTCATTAAAACTCGTTTTACAACCAATCCACACATTTCTTGTTAACAAACTGTAGTTTTGGCAAGTCGGTTAGGAAATTTTTCCAAAGAATGTTAGCAGACAGATTATTTCACTTATAAGTCACAGTATCACAATTCCAGTGGGTCAGAAGTTTACATACACTAAGTTGACTGTACCTTTAAACAGCTTGGAAAATTCCGGAAAATGATGTCATGGCTTTAGAAGCTTCTGATAGGCTAATTGACATAATTTGAGTCAATTGGAGTTGTACCTGTGGATGTATTTCAAGGCCTACCTTCAAACTGAGTGCCTCTTTGCTTGACATAATGGGAAAATCAAAAGAAATCAGCCCAGATTTGTGGGGGTCTACAAAAAATGTAGACCCCCACAAGTCTGGTTCATCCTTGGGAGCAATTTCCAAATGCCTGAAGGTACCACGTTCATCTGTACAAACAATAGTACGCAAGTATGAACACCATGGGACCACGCAGCCGTCATTCCGCTCAGGAAGGAGATGCGTTCTGTCTCCTAGAGATGAATATACTTTGGTGTGAAAAGTGCAAATCAATCCCAGAACAACCGCAAAGGACCTTGTGAAGATGCTGGAGGAAACAGGTATAAAAGTATCTATATCCACAGTAAAACAAGTCCTATATCAACATAACCTGAAAGGCCGCTCAGCAAGGAAGAAGCCACTGCTCCAAAACCGGCATAAAAAAGCCAGACTACGGTTTGCAACTGCACATGGGGACAAAGATTGTACTTTCTGGAGAAATGTCCTCTGGTCTGATGAAACAAAAATAGAACTGTTTGGCCATAATGACCATCATTATGTTCTGATGAAAAAGGGGGACGCTTGCAAGCCGAAGAACACCATCCCAACCATGTTGTGGTGCTTGCTGCAGGAGGGACTGGTGCACTTGGTCTCAAATGGGTCTTCCAAATGGACAATGACCCCAAGCATACTTCCAAAGTTGTGGCAAAATGGCTCAATGACAACAAAGTCAAGGTATTGGAGTGGCCATCACAAAGCCCTGACCTCAATCCTATTGAAAATCCTATAGAAAACCTGACTCAGTTACACCAGCTCTGTCTGGAGGAATGGGCCAAAATTCAAAATTCACCTAAAATTCACCTAAGACAGGCAATTTGTACTAGGATTAAATGTCAGGAATTGTGAAAAACTGAGTTTAAATGTATTTGGCTAAGGTGTATGCAAACTTCTGACTTCAACTGTATATATATATATATATAGATTGATATTTAAACATTATGATTGATTCATAATTGAGACTTATTGTGAATATACATGAACTATACAAAATAAAGAATCAAGAAATTATGTGGACAAAATAAAAGTTATTCTTTGTCCCTCTTGAGTAGCAACAACATAACCAGAAACAATTCCTCAAAATAGTCAGAATTAATCTAAAATACACTATATACGGTGCATTCGGAAAGTATTCAGACCCCTTGACTTTTCCACATTTTGTTAATTTACAGCTTTATTCTAAAATAGATTAAATAATTTTTGTCATAATAAATGCACAAGCTGTATCGACCGGGAACATATGGTAAGCTTTATTCACCAAATTCTCACCAAGCGCACCAATTTTCAATGCTCTCAGAATAGAAGTAACTTCCAGACTGATTTGGAGCATGTAACTATGCCAGCATACCAAATGGTCCTAATTATTTTCCACAATCATCACCTAATTAAATCACCAGTTACCTTTTTTTATTATTTAAATGTATTTTTTTTGTTACTGCACCTGGTATTTCCAGGGGGTCTCCTGTCACAGTACTAACCAGGCCCGATCCTGAACAGGCGTGTTCAGGGTGGTATGGCCGCAAGCGTATTGTTTTACCCTGTTTCCACCCAAAATTAGGTCCCTTGGGTCATTTCTGCAACTCCTCAACGGGCTCGGGAGAGGCGAAGGTTGGGATACGCATCCTGCGAAACATGACCCACCTGTCTGCCTACTTCTTATCACACTGCTCACTTAATCCAGATATCAGTTGCACCAATGTGTCGGAGGAAACACCGTTTGACTGACGACCGGAGTCAGCTTGCAGGCAACCGGCCTTGTCACAAGAAGACGCCAGAGCACGGTGAGCCAAGGAAATCCCCACTGGCCAAACCCTCTCCTACGCCGGACAGCGTTGGGCCAATTGTGCACCGTCCTATGAGGATTGAAAAGTGAACACCGGACAGAGGATTGTCTCATCTGTAACACTTGCTTGGATTCTGAGGCAGAGAAAGAAGAGATGCAACTGGAGGTCAGAGCAGGTCTGCAGAAAGAATCACATACTGTGTGTCAAAGGGGAAACCTGGGGGTCAGAGCAGGTCTGCAGAAGCAGGTTCTCGGGTTTCCGGGTTGGAGCGAGTAGTCGCATTTCGCTTCGCTCCACAGGTAGTATTACATTTCATTCATTTCATTTCATTTCATTACAGTACAACGGTTTGATTTGTTTGATCTTAGCAATTTGTTCTTAGCTAGCTACATAGCCGTCTTTGTATCAAAGATAATTGTGTAGTTTAGAGTAATTATCGACGTTAGCTAGCCAGCTATTTTCGTCCTTCTAAATTAGTCAACACTGCTAGCTAGCCTACTTCACCAGCCAGCAGTACTGTATCATTTTAGTCAATAAGATTTTTTGCAACGTAAGCTTAACTTGCTGAACATTCGAGACGTGTAGTCCACTTGTCATTCCAATCTCCTTTGCATTAGCGTAGCCTCTTCTGTAGCCTGTCAACTATGTGTCTGTCTATCCCTCTTCTCTCCTCTCTGCACAGACCATACAAACGCTTCACACCGCGTGGCCGCTGCCACTCTAACCTGGTGTTCCCAGCGCGCACGACCCACGTGGAGTTCCAGGTCTCCGGCAGCCTCTGGAACTACCGATCTGCGGCCAACAAGGCAGAGTTCATCTCAGCCTATGCTTCCCTCCAGTCCCTCGACTTCTTGGCACTGACGGAAACATGGATTACCACAGATAACACTGCTACTCCTACTGCTCTCTCCTCGTCTGCCCACGTGTTCTCGCACACCCAGAGAGCTTCTGGTCAGCGGGGTGGTGGCACTGGGATCCTCATCTCTCCCAAGTGGACATTCTCTCTTTCTCCCCTGACCCATCTGTCTATCGCCTCCTTTGAATTCCATGCTGTCACAGTTACCAGCCCTTTCAAGCTTAACATCCTTATCATTTATCGCCCTCCAGGTTCCCTTGGAGAGTTCATCAATGAGCTTGACGCCTTGATAAGTTCCTTTCCTGAGGATGGCTCACCTCTCACAGTTCTGGGTGACTTTAACCTCCCCACGTCTACCTTTGACTCATTCCTCTCTGCCTCCTTCTTTCCACTCCTCTCCTCTTTTGACCTCACCCTCTCACCTCCCCCCCCCTACTCACAAGGCAGGCAATACGCTTGACCTCATCTTTACTAGATGCTGTTCTTCCACTAATCTCATTGCAACTCCCCTCCAAGTCTCCGACCACTACCTTGTATCCTTTTCCCTCTCGCTCTCATCCAACACTTCCCACACTGCCCCTACTCGGATGGTATCGCGCCGTCCCAACCTTCGCTCTCTCTCCCCCGCTACTCTCTCCTCTTCCATCCTATCATCTCTTCCCTCTGCTCAAACCTTCTCCAACCTATCTCCTGATTCTGACTCCTCAACCCTCCTCTCCTCCCTTTCTGCATCCCTTGACTCTCTATGTCCCCTATCCTCCAGGCCGGCTCGGTCCTCCCCTCCTGCTCCGTGGCTCGACGACTCATTGCGAGCTCACAGAACAGGGCTCCGGGCAGCCGAGCGGAAATTGAGGAAAACTCGCCTCCCTGCGGACCTGGCATCCTTTCACTCCCTCCTCTCTACATTCTCCTCTTCTGTCTCTGCTGCTAAAGCCACTTTCTACCACTCTAAATTCCAAGCATCTGCCTCTAACCCTAGGAAGCTCTTTGCCACCTTCTCCTCCCTCCTGAATCCTCCTCCCCCTCCCCCCCCTCCTCCCTCTCTGCGGATGACTTCGTCAACCATTTTGGAAAGAAGGTCGACGACATCCGATCCTCGTTTGCTAAGTCAAACGACACCGCTGGTTCTGCTCACACTGCCCTACCCTGTGCTTTGACCTCTTTCTCCCCTCTCTCTCCAGATGAAATCTCGCGTCTTGTGACGGCCGGCCGCCCAACAACCTGCCCGCTTGACACTATCCCCTCCTCTCTTCTCCAGACCATTTCCGGAGACCTTCTCCCTTACCTCACCTCGCTCATCAACTCATCCTTGACCGCTGGCTACGTCCCTTCCGTCTTCAAGAGAGCGAGAGTTGCACCCCTTCTGAAAAAACCTACACTCGATCCCTCCGATGTCAACAACTACAGACCAGTATCCCTTCTTTCTTTTCTCTCCAAAACTCTTGAACGTGCCGTCCTTGGCCAGCTCTCCTGCTATCTCTCTCAGAATGACCTTCTTGATCCAAATCAGTCAGGTTTCAAGACTAGTCATTCAACTGAGACTGCTCTTCTCTGTGTCACGGAGGCGCTCCGCACTGCTAAAGCTAACTCTCTCTCCTCTGCTCTCATCCTTCTAGACCTATCGGCTGCCTTTGATACTGTGAACCATCAGATCCTTCTCTCCACCCTCTCCGAGTTGGGCATCTCCGGCGCGGCCCACGCTTGGATTGCGTCCTACCTGACAGGTCGCTCCTACCAGGTGGCGTGGCGAGAATCTGTCTCCGCACCACGTGCTCTCACCACTGGTGTCCCCCAGGGCTCTGTTCTAGGCCCTCTCCTATTCTCGCTATACACCAAGTCACTTGGCTCTGTCATATCCTCACATGGTCTCTCCTATCATTGCTATGCAGACGACACACAATTAATCTTCTCCTTTCCCCCTTCTGATAACCAGGTGGCGAATCGCATCTCTGCATGTCTGGCAGACATATCAGTGTGGATGACGGATCACCACCTCAAGCTGAACCTCGGCAAGACGGAGCTGCTCTTCCTCCCGGGGAAGGACTGCCCGTTCCATGATCTCGCCATCACGGTTGACAACTCCATTGTGTCCTCCTCCCAGAGTGCTAAGAACCTTGGCGTGATCCTGGACAACACCCTGTCGTTCTCAACTAACATCAAGGCGGTGACCCGTTCCTGTAGGTTCATGCTCTACAACATTCGCAGAGTACGACCCTGCCTCACACAGGAAGCGGCGCAGGTCCTAATCCAGGCACTTGTCATCTCCCGTCTGGATTACTGCAACTCGCTGTTGGCTGGGCTCCCTGCCTGTGCCATTAAACCCCTACAACTCATCCAGAACGCCGCAGCCCGTCTGGTGTTCAACCTTCCCAAGTTCTCTCACGTCACCCCGCTCCTCCGCTCTCTCCACTGGCTTCCAGTTGAAGCTCGCATCCGCTACAAGACCATGGTGCTTGCCTACGGAGCTGTGAGGGGAACGGCACCTCCGTACCTTCAGGCTCTGATCAGGCCCTACACCCAAACAAGGGCACTGCGTTCATCCACCTCTGGCCTGCTCGCCTCCCTACCTCTGAGGAAGTACAGTTCCCGCTCAGCCCAGTCAAAACTGTTCGCTGCTCTGGCACCCCAATGGTGGAACAAACTCCCTCACGACGCCAGTTCAGCGGAGTCAATCACCACCTTCCGGAGACACCTGAAACCCCACCTCTTTAAGGAATACCTAGGATAGGATAAAGTAATCCTTCTAACCCCCCCCCCCCCTTAAAAGAGTTAGATGCAGTATTGTAAAGTGGTTGTTCCACTGGATATCATAAGGTGAATGCACCAATTTGTAAGTCGCTCTGGATAAGAGCGTCTGCTAAATGACTTAAATGTAAATGTAAAATGTAAATGATTGAACCTCAGGCTGTATTGGTGCATCAGCACTGTGGTGCAGTGCTTTTGACCGCAGTGCCACCCAGGACCCCCTCAAAATTGCCAGTTTACTATTAGGCAACTAATTCATCCTCTGTTCCGATCAGGTAGTTGATGGAATAACTTTCTTGGCTAGTTTTCATATTAATGATAGTGAAACTTTATTCACAACTTATTATTGTTGTCCTGAGACATTTATTTCGTCATCTGTATTTGTCATACATCGCAGAGTATGATATCATGTTAATGTGTGTACTTTCATTGTATTGCTATTTGGAATGCTTTCCAAGTTTTTCACAAACAGTGATGTGTCATCAACTGTGAAA
Organism: Salvelinus alpinus; assembly: GCF_045679555.1. Lineage (NCBI taxonomy): Eukaryota > Metazoa > Chordata > Actinopteri > Salmoniformes > Salmonidae > Salvelinus > Salvelinus alpinus. The sequence goes on from NC_092123.1 coordinate 8,866,953, forward strand.
CGGACTACAATGATGGGGCCTGACCTGTCCAGCTGAGTCACACGCGTTCTGATGGAGGAGATGGAGGACTCCACGATGGGACAGCCGGTCCTCCTGGAGACTGACGTCACACCCTGGTGGGAGGATACCTTCTACGAGGAGAGCACCAAGTCTCTAATGACCGTGGACAAGACGTTCATGCAGGCCAAGCAGACGGCGGCCATCTTCTTGAGTCTCAACCGTGTCCTGGCAACCATCTGGGTGGTAACTATTACATGGACTCAATGCTGTTATTTTTTTTAAGGTCTAATCACCTCTCTCCACATCTTTCTCTGGTTCCTCTGATTGTTTTCTACAATGCAGAGTGTCCACAGTGGGGAAATTGTAGTGTAAACATTTGAGAAGGTGATACTCTTGACTAGTGACTTGCAGGCACTGAGACCCAGCATGATGACTCCACAGGAGGCTGCTGAGAGGAAGACGGCTCATAATAATGGCTGGAATGGAGTCAATGGAAGGGTGTCAAAGGAATGTTCGCTACCATTCCATTTATTCCGTTCCAGCCATTACTATGAGCCCGTCCTCCCCAATTAAGGTGTTGATGATCAGGCTGTTGATTGTGGCCTGTGGAATGTTGTCCCACTCCTCTTCAATGGCTGTGTGCAGTTGCTGGATATTGGCGGGAACTGGAACACGCTGTCGTACACGTCGATCCAAAGCATCCCAAACATGCTCAATAGATGACATGTCTGGTGAGTATGCAGGCCATGGAAGAACTGGGACATTTTCGGGTTTCCAGGAATTGTATAGAGATCTTTGCGATTTCGCGCTGTGCATTATCATGCTGAAACATGAGGTGATGGAGGCGGATGAATTGCATGACAATGGGCCTCAGGATCTCGTCACAGAATCTCTCTGCATTCAAATTGCCATCGATGAAATGCATTTGTGTTCATTGTCCGTAGCTTATGCCTTCCCATACCATAACCCCACCGCCACCATGGGGCACTCTGTTCACAACGTTGACATCACACAATGCCATACACGCTGTCTGCCATCTGCCCAGTACCGTTGAATCCACGATTAATCCGTGAAGTGCACACTTCTCCAGTGTGCCAGTGGCCATTGAAGGTGAGCATTTGCCCACTGAAGTCAGGTCAAGACCCTAGTGAGGACGACGAGCACGCAGATTAGCTTCCCTGAGATGGTTTCTGACAGTTTTTGCAGAAATTCTTTGGTTGTGCAAACCCACAGTTTCATCAGCTGTCCAGTCTCAGACGATCCCGCAGATGAAGAAGACGGGCTGGCATGGTTACACATGGTCTGCGGTTGTGAGGCCAGTTGGACGTACTGCCAAATTCTATAATACGATGTTGGAGAGGCAGCTTTTGGTAGAGAAATTAATATTACATTCTCTGGCAACAGCTCTGGTGGATGTTCCTGCAGTCAGCATGCCAATTGCACGCTCCCTCAAAACTTGACACATCTGTGGCACTGTGTTGTGTGACAAAACTGCACATTCTAGAGTGCCTTGTATTGTCTCCAGCACAAGCTGCACCTGTGTAATGATCATGCTTTTAAGCAGCTTCTTGATATGCCACACCTGCCTTGATGACAGATATGCACACTCTTGGCATTCTCTCAGCCAGCTTCATGAGGTTGTCACCTGGAATACATTCAATGAACAGGTGTGCCTTGTTAAAAGTTGATTTGTGCAATTTCTTTCCTTCTTAATTGTGGATGGATTATATTGGAAAAGGAGAAATGCTCACTAACAGAGGTGTAAACAATTTTGTGCACAAAATTTGAGAGAAATAAGCTTTTTGTTTGTATATGGAACATTTCTGGGATATTTATTTCAGCTTATGAAACATGGGACCGACACTTTACATGTTACATTTATAATTCTGTTCAGAATAAATTGTCATGTTTGGATTGTTTCAAGAGTTCATAAAGAGCTATGAATTTTGATATATTCTATTGTACGGTAAGTGCTCTGGATGTATTGTTACAGGGACACTGTGTTACGCTGAAGGCAGATAGTGAAAAGAGGAGCGACACGTGTGCTCTTATCATTTTAATGTAGCTGACTAGATTAGAATCTTGGTATAATTTCCTGCCTATTGTTTTAACTAGCAAAGTGCAAAGAAATGTTAATTCAGGCTGGGCGTGAGTTTCTGCCTGAATATTTTCAAAGTCAGTGAATTCGTTCATACTTTGAGAACTTGTTAGTAACCTCCTCTGTGTATCACACACGTAGTGTTTTCTCTTGGAGATTCTTTTGAATTGAAGATATATGTAACCACGTTAAGTCTTACGTAGCTGATAGTCATTTACTTTGTAATGTATCATGTATTTCATGTACACTGGAATTGTTTGAGTGTTCATTATTTTGTGACTAATAAATCCTATTAGTTGAATTGAGTGAATGCACTCCTCGTTTTACAGAGTAATTAGTAGGTATATTGGTAAATATAACTTACACTAAACATAGTCTGTGCTTGGGTTCCACCTTGACATCCCTACATGACACAATAAATGAACCTTAACGAACATTACCGAAGGTGGCTCCCCTTCCTGTTCGGGTGGCGCTCGGCGGTCGTCGTCGCCGGTCTACTAGCTGCCACCGATCCCTTTTTCCCTTTTCGTTTGGTTGTGTCTAATTGTTTTCACCTGTTCATTGTTTGGTTGTTAGGGTGTGTTATTTAAGTTTGTTTAGCCCGCTTCTGTTTGTGCGGGTTTGTCATCTGTTTTGTATGAGGTGTTTCGTGTTTTGATGTGTTTTTTTCCACTGTCCGGATTATTGCCAGTGTGTACTATAGTGAAGTGGATTTTACGTCATATGTTTTGACGTTACCAGTTGTATTTTCTGGTTGGACATTAAAGTGTGGTTTTGTTCCCCGTATCCTTTGCTCTCTGCGCCTGACTCCTTACCCATTTTCCTCATCGAGCGTAACATGAACGCTAGAACATTGGTCGCCAGGATTACTGTAGCTATTTGTATCTGGTCTCTTAATAATTGCATGACGGCGCAAAATAGACACATGTTCATTATAGTCCCACTGAGAGGTGATGTAAGGCTAGATCCTCCAGAAATGTGCAGGGCCTGCTGCATTTATTCACATGATAATGAGGTCAGATTGATGAATGTCGTTTATTATTATATTCAACATCGTTTCGTTCAACTACACACTCACCTCGGCAGTGTACTCCTTCGTCATATCCGTCCTCACAATCTGTCGCTCCATCGCAAAGTTTATTGAAGTGGATGCACATTTTGGAGCCAATGCACTGCATGTGATTCGGCGGACATCTCACCAACTCAGCTTTTGTACCTAAAACGAGGATAAAAAAAGATCATTGGTTCAAAGTAATATTCTTGATTTGGTCATCAACATGAAGACATTGTGGGCTTATGAGAGCCGGTAAAGTTAAGCGGTCTTTCCCATGACAGAAGACACAAAGATGTATTTGGTCTATGCTAGACTGTCTTTAACGAGACTATTGTGTTGGTGGTATACTTTTACCATCCTCACATGTTCACCCCACCATTGCTTTAGTCTTGTCAAAATATACCGTGAATGTTTTCTTTAGAGTTGGTGCTTCATGGTTAACACCCAAGGTTTCCCTCTATTGTCTTTCCCTGTGGATCCATTCCCTGTGGATCCATTTTTATGATCCCAGCAAGAGGCTCATATATAATTTAGAAAATGTGCAAAAAATACATATACAGTACCAGTCAAAAGTTTGGACACACCTACTCATTCAAGGGTTTTTCTTTATTTTCACAATTTCTTACATATGTATCAGTACAAAGTATTTTTCATAATTTTTTACATATACTGTATATCAGTACAAAGTATTTTTCATAATTCTTTACATATATATCAGTACAAAGTATTTTTCATAATTCTTCACATATATATCAGTACAAAGTATATTTCATATTTTTTTCAAAGCAGTCTAGAATCAGTTTGTAATTAAATCACACAGACAGGGTTCATTTATTATATCCCACAGGGCTACTCAACATCTATTATAATCACTAAAGCAGAAAGCAATGTCTCGGCGAACCATTATTTGCTTATTGCAATACAAGAAAATAATCTACTGTAAATCGTATCTAACCTGATAGTCTGCAGCTATACAAATATATCACAGAGCAACCTTACCTCACTACTATTCCTCCATTATAGAAATGTGCCATTTTTTATGATTCTACAGATAACAGACAGAACAGGTAGAGGGCAGAACACACACGGATCCCCCACCAAATCAAACCCACCACAACCCCCCCATGCTCTGACAGAGCGCCACCCCAAAACCAGACTTATTAAAGCAGACATGATATACAATGAGGGCTCTAATTTAACAAACCTAACACAATGGTCAAGCTACGCGCTGGGCAGTAGCGTTATAGGTTCGGGGGTGTGTCGGAAATATTTTTGCTATTTTCACAAGCACAATTATCGGAACAGTTGCTGGCAGTAGGGAGAAAGGGCTGGGTCTTGATGAATAAACAAGTTGTCGGTGTGTCGAAGCTTGGAACCTCACTGGCCAATCAGGACGTGCTCCATGGCTAAATATGCGGTTGCTTCAAGGTGTATGTTTACGGTCTTTTATGTATTGAATCAACTCCGATTCCAATGTTAGTCCATTATAGTTTGTTAGACAGCTTATAGAATAAAAATAACAAAATGTAGACCTATCCCATCTTTGCTAAATATGTTAACCTGAACCTGTTTGCAGTCCACATTGTTCTAAGTAATTGCATGGCTTCCATGTTGAAATATGTACAGTGCCTTTGGAAAGTATTCAGACCCCTTGACTTTTTCCACATTTTGCTACGTTACAGCCTTATTCAAAAAAAAATCCTCAGCAAACTACACACAATACACCGTAATGACAAAGCGAAAACAGTTTTTTTTTTTTATTGCAAATGTATCAAAAAGAAAAAACAGAAATACCCTTTGCTATGAGACTCGAAATTGAGCTCAGATGTATCCTGTTTCTATTGATCATCCTTGAGATGTTTCTACAACTTGATTGGAGTCCACCTGTGGTAAATTCAATTGATTGGACGTGATTTGGAAAGGCACACAGAGATCTACTGTCAACTGTGGGACCTTATATAGACAGCTGAGACAGGATTGTGTCGAGGCACAATATGCAGCATTGAAGGTCTCTAAAAACACAGTGGCCTCCATCATTCTTAAATGGAAGAAGTTTGGAACCACCAAGACTCTTCCTACAGCTGGCCGCCTGGCCAAACTGAGCAATCGGGGGAGAAGGGCCTTGGTCAGGGAGGTGACCAAGAACCCAATGGTCACTCTGACAGAGCTCTAGAGTTCCTCTGTGGAGATGAGAGAACCTTCCGGAAGGACAACCATCTCTGCAGCACTCCACTAATTAGGCCTTTCTGGTAGTGTCCAAACGGAAGCCACTCCTCAGTAAAACACACATGACAGCCTGCTTGAAGTTTGCCAAAAGGCACCTAAAGAATCTTCAAACCAAGATTGAACTCTTTGGCCTAAATACCAAGCATCACGTCTGGAGGAAATCTGGTACCGCTCATCACCTGGCCAATACCATCCCTGCGGTGAAGCATGGTGGTGGCAGCATCATGCTGTGGGGATGTTTTTCAGCAGCAGGGACTGGGAGACTCGTCAAGATCGAGGCAAAGATGAACAGAGCAAAGTACAGAGTTCCTTGATGAAAACCTGCTCCAGAGTGCTCAGGACCTCAGACTTGGGCAAAGGTTTACCTTCCAACAGGACAACGATCCTAAGCACACAGCCAGGACAACGATCCTAAGCACACCGCCAAGACAACGCAGGAGTGGCTTCGGGACAAGTCTCTGAATGTCCTTGAGTGGCCCACCCAGAGTCCGGACTTGAACCCGATCGAACATCTCTTGAGAGACCTGAAAATATCTGTGCAGCAACGCTCCCCATCCAACCTGACAGAGCTTGAGAGGATCTGCAGAAAAGAATGGGAGAAACTCCCTAAATACAGGTGTGCAAAGCTTGTAGCATCATACCCAAGAAGACTTGAGGCTGTAATCGCTGCCAAAGGTGTTTCAACAAAGTACTGAGTAAAGGGTCTGAATACTTATGTAAATGTTATATTTCAGTTTCTTATTTTTAATAAATTGTTTAACATTTCTACAAACCTGTTTTTGATTTGTCATTATTGGGTATTGTGTGTAGATTGACATGTGGGAAAAAACGATTTAATCAATTTTAGAAGAAGGCTGTAACGTAACAAAATGTGGAAAAAGTCAAGGGGCCTGAATACATTCCGAATGCACTGTAGGTGTTAGAATATCAAAGCCTTCATCAAAACCCCACTCTCACATTTATCTCACATTTGAATGTGTTACCTGAGGGTAAAAAGTAACACTTAAAATGTATGAAAAGGTGAATTTGTATGTGAAGAAACAATATGACTACAGTTGGTTTTTGAGTGAATTCAGACCGGATTTAATGTTGGCCTTTTGTGTCCCACAGAATGACTTGTTTGTTTGCCGTGTTGCAAAATTATTCAGGGGTGGTTCAACGGATCGTTTCTCACCCCTCAACAGTAAACAGGCAGCACACCTTGCCAGGAATCTCTCTAATATGTTATGTGTCATGTTCAGTGGTGAGCAGCAAAGTAGGTGTCCAACTCTGACTGTCACAATATCAAGAAGTTCCACTGCTGATATTAGCTGTCCTTTTTGTCAACTTTATGATGTTTGAAAATGTATGAGTTGTTAGCTTCAATCTAAGTGTTGATTTATGGCACTTAGCTGAAGACTTCATTCAGTGATATCTACCTAACTGGTGGCAACCTAACATGAGTTCTCATTAGAATCTATTTGACATTTTAGTCATTTAGCAGACGCTCTTATCCGGAGCAATAAGGGGTTCATGCCTTGCTCAAGGGCACAACAACAGAATTTTCACCTGGTCGTCTCTGGGATTCAAACCAGCAACCTGCCACCCCATATTTCTTGCACGTTTACTATTCACTGCCTGTGTGTTTTGGGTTGGTGATACAAATTTGTTAGGCTGAAATTAAGGCCATTGACATTCCGTGATGTTAACAGAATGTGACTGATTTGTTTTTAATAATTGTTAGAATATCAAAGCCACTCTCACATTTAAAAATACATTTCTGGGAAGAAACAATGTGATATTTTTTGCAGTGACAGTTTGTTTTTAAATCCAGCCCAGCCTAATGTTTTTTTGTTGCCGTGGTGCACATTTGAATGTGTTACCCTGAGGGCTCTATTTTTGGCCGGTGTTAAGGTGGCGCTAGTGTCAAACTCAAGTTAGTTTGCAATATCGTCATGTAAAAACTGGCGCACTGGCATTTTCCAGCCACAAGGCCAGGTTCGGTTATTTATCTTGCTTGCGTTCAGATGGGAGGAGTGGAAATATTTGAGGCGTGTCCATAAAAAGATAGTCCAAAGTGCTAATTTCAGGCAGCGCTGGCAGGGATATTTAAGACCAAACAAAAGCTGGTTTTAGTGTTAACCCAGTTGGCTATGGCATGAATTTTGATGGCGGAAACGCAGCCTATCCAGCTGTGATGCACACTGCCCATATGCTCATAGAACAAGGTGTGCTTTTGGTGCCTGTATACTTCCTATTTAAAAACATAAAACGTTCATGTTTTTTCCCCCCATTTCGTTTTATTTGATTACAAACCAAGCATGCCCTCCTCTCATTGTATGCCATTTTCTTTTTTTCCTGCCCAATGCAATCAAGTCGGCTAGTCAAGACCATTGATAAAGTGTTTGGCTCGAGAGACCGCTTGGAAATAAATCTTAATCAACAAAAGTTTATTAAAAGATCAAGTTTGAGAGGAGCAAAACAGTGAGTTATAAATCCCTTTTAGTCAATGTATTGTAGGCAGGCCTACATTATTTTTGCCATGCTTTGGACGTGCGTAAAACCCCCTCCATGATGATGTAGGCTACATGTGTCCATGCCCATCATGAAACAAGAGATGAGAACCTCGGAGAATAGCGGCGAACCTCGTATTAGAAGTTATTTTCCTGTAACAATTGTTTGTTTTCTGTTTCATATTTTTAAAACCCAAGCCCTCCCTAAGCTACCGAGTGGCACAGCGGTCTAAGGCACTGCATCTCAGTGCAATAGGTGTCACTACAGGCTGTATCACATCTGGCTGTGATTGAGAGTACCATAGGGTGGCACACATTTGGCCCAGCATTGGCCAGGGTAGGCCATCATTGTCAATATGAATTTTTTCTTAACTGACTTGCCTAGTTAAATAAAGGCTGACCCTAGGACTACTATAACGAAGGCTGGCCCAACAGCAATGCATCATATGTTTTTTTTATCCTGCCGATTTGATAATTCACTGGCATGGTTTTATGGTGAGAATGTCAGTGGCGTGCATGCAATGCAACTTCAGGAGAAGTGTGAATGTGATCTGTAAGATGGTGCCAATATGTACAGTTGAAGTTGGAAGTTTACATACACCTTAGCCAAATACATTTAAACTCAGTTTTTCACAATTCCTGACATTTAATCCTAGTAAAAATCCCCTGTCTTCGGTCAGTTAGGATCACCACTTTATTTTAAGAATGTGAAATGTCAGAATAATAGTAAAGAGAATTATTTATTTCAGCTTTTGTTTCTTTCATCACATTCCCAGTGGGTCAGAAGTTTACATACACTCAATTAATATTTGGTAGCATTGCCTTTAAATTGTTTAACTTGGGTCAAACGTTTCCGGTGGCCTTCCACAAGCTTCCCACAATATGTTGGGTGAATTTTGGCCCGTTCCTCCTGACAGAGCTGGTGTAACTGAGTCAGGTTTGTAGGCCTCCTTGCTCGCACATGCTTTTTCAGTTCTGCCCACAAATGTTCGATAGGATTGAGGTCAGGGCTTTGTGGTGGCCACTCAAATACCTTGACTTTGTTGTCCTTAAGCCATTTTGCCACAACTTTGGAAGTATGCTTGGGGTCATTGTCCATTTGGAAGCTTTAACTTCCTGACTAATGTCTTGAGATGTTGCTTCAATATATCCACATTATTTTATTTTCCTCATGATGCCATCTATTTTGTGAAGTGCACCAGTGCCTCCTGCAGCGAAGCACCCCCACAACATGATGCTGCCACCCCCGTGCTTCACGGTTGGGATGGTGTTCTTCGGCTTGCAAGCGTCACCCTTTTTCATCCAAACATAATGATGGTCATTATGGCCAAACAGTTCTATTTTTGTTTCATCAGACCAGAGGACATTTCTCCAGAAAGTACAATCTTTGTCCCCATGTGCAGATGCAAACCGTAGTCTGGAATTTTTATGGCGGTTTTGGAGCAGTGGCTTCTTCCTTGCTGAGCGGCCTTTCAGGTTATTTTTTTTTTTTTTACCGTTATTTTACCAGGTAAGTTGACTGAGAACACGTTCTCATTTGCAGCAACAACCTGGGGAATAGTTACAGGGGAGAGGAGGGGGATGAATGAGCCAATTGTAAACTGGGGATTATTAGGTGACCGTGATGGTTGAGGGCCAGATTGGGAATTTAGCCAGGACACCGGGGTTAACACCCCTACTCTTACGATAAGTGCCATGGGATCTTTAATGACCTCAGAGAGTCAGGACACCCGTTTAACGTCCCATCCGAAAGACGGCACCCTACACAGAGCAGTGTCCCCAATCACTGCCCTGGGGCATTGGGATCTTTGTTTAGACCAGAGGAAAGAGTGCCTCCTACTGGCCCTCCAACACCACTTCCAGCAGCACCTGGTCTCCCATCCAGGGACTGACCAGGACCAACCCTGCTTAGCTTCAGAAGCAAGCCAGCAGTGGTATGCAGGGTGGTATGCTGCAGGTTATGTCGATATAGGACTCGTTTTACTGTGGATATAGATACTTTTGTACCTGTTTCCTCCAGCATCTTCACAAGGTCCTTTGCTGTTGTTCTGGGATTGATTTGTGCTTTTCGCACCAAAGTACGTTCATCTCTAGGAGACAGAACGTGTCTCCTTCCTAAGCGGTATGACGGCTGCGTGGTCCCATGGTGTTTATACTTGCGCACTATTGTTTGTACAGATGAACGTGGTACCTTCAGGCATTTGGGAAAAAAAATTCTGAGGTCTTGGCTGATTTCTTTGGATTTTCCCATGATGTCAAGCAAAGAGGCAGTGAGTTTCAAGGTAGGCCTTGAAATACATCCAACAGGTACACCTCCAATTGACTCAAATGATGTCAATTAGCCTATCAGAAGCTTCTAAAGCCATGACATCATTTTCTGGAATTTTCCAAGCTGTTTAAAGGCACAGTCAACTCAGTGTATGTAAACTTCTGACCCACTGGAATTGTGATACAGTGAATTATAAGTGAAATAATCTGTCTGTAAACAATTGTTGGAAAAATGACTTGTGTCATGCACAAAGTAGATGTCCTAACTGACTTGCCAAAACTACAGTTTGTTAACAAGACATTTGTGGATTGATTGAAAAACGAGTTTCAATGACTCCAACCTAAGTGTATGTAAACTTCCGACTTCAACTGTATATAAAACATTATATTTTTGGAGCATTATAAGTAGGGGTGGGAGTGAACGTTTTCCCTTTCTTTTTATCCTTTTTGGATCTTTTTGGATCTTTGTGGAGCTACTGTGAAAAGTTTAGATGTTTGTAAAACCCTGTGTTGTTTTAATAGTATATGCCCAAGGGAAGCAACTATGGTGCCTGCAATTGTGGTGCCTGTAATTGTATTTAGACATTTACCCTGTTTAAAACAAGTTGTTTCGTTTTAGGAAAATTTGATCGGAATTATTCACTCTCTTTTTAGTGACTTTAATCTTGCTTAGTGACAACATTTGGAATGTCCATACTCAGCCAAAATACAATTTACAGTAAGCCTAGCCCATATCTTAGTGTGAATGCTACACTACGCATCACAGGAGGTTGGTGGCACCTTAATTGGGGAGAACGGGCTCGTGGTAATGGCTGGAGTGGAATGGTATCAAATACATCAAACACATGGTTTCCAGGTGTTTGGTGCCATTCCATTTGCTCCGTTCCGGGCCTTGGTTATGAGCCATCCTCCCCCCGTCCCTCCCTCCTGTGGTATGTACAGTGCACTCTGAAAGTCTTTACTTTTCCCACATCAATCTACACACACCCCATAATGACAAAACAAAAAATGTTTTTTAGAAAATGTTTTTAATAAAAAACTGAAATATTACATTTACATAAGTATTCAGACCCTTTACTCAGTACTTTTTTCCTCCACAGAGGAAATCTGGAGCTCTGTCAGAGTGAACATCGGTGTCTTGGTCATCTCCCTGACCAAGGCCCTTCTCCCCCGATTGCTCAGTTTGGCAGGGCGGCCAACTCTAAGAAGAGTCTTGGTGGTTCCAAACTTCTTCCTTTTAAGAGTCATGGAGGCCACTGTGTTCTCTGGGACCTTCAATGCTGCAGAAATGTTTTGATACCTTTCCCCAGAGCAGTGCCTCGACACAATCCTGTCTCAGAGCTCTATGGACAATTCCTTCAACCTCATGGCTTGGTTTTTGCTATGACATAGCTGTCTGTATAAGTTCCCACAGTTGACAGTGTATGTGCCTTCCAATCAATTGAATTTACCACAGGTGGACTCCAATCAAGTTGTAGAAACATCTCAAGGATGAACAATGGTAGCAGGATGCACCTGAGCTCAATTTCGAGTCTCATAGCAAAGGGTCTGAATACTTATGTAAATAAGGTATTTCTGTTTTTAAAATGTTAATATATTTGCAAACAATTCTAAAAAACTGTTTTCGCTTTGTCATTATGGGGTATTGTGTGTAGAAAAACATGTATTTCATCCATTTTAGAATAAGGTAACGTAACAAAATGTGGAAAAAGTCAAGGAGTCCGAATGCACTGTATATATGCACTTTTCATCAAATGAATGTGTTTTTCCCTCGGTAAACTTTGGTAAAATAATCACAGTGATTACAATATGCTTGTTGTGTTGCACAGAATTAATGTGTTCTTAGAAAATATCCCATGATGAACAACTTACACAGAAGTTCAGATGTTTGCATGAATAATCTTAGCAAGTTAGGATACAATCAAGAATTCTTCCATACTTGTTCGTCAATTTAGCTTTTCCTGCTTTTCCTGCTTTTCCAAACCACAGATTGCACAGATACAAACAAATGGAAATGAATCAAATGATTTGCATATAATAGTTATTTAGTTAGGACGTGGGCAAGTCAGGCTAGCTCAGGACAGACCCACTAACATACAGCACAAGTCCAGGTTCAAAGACAAACAATGACAGCATGGCCTTTAATGTTGATTTAATAAAAACTGCATATCCTGCAGTTTAATACCACGACGCTATGCTACATTACTCTGACAAACCTCCCTCCTGCAGGTGCCAATCCTCCAGGGGAAGAGATAATGTACATTCACAAGCCATTGAGTTTTATTTGATGCGTCTGTGTTGGTAAAGTCACCCAAACATATTTTCATTAACACAAGGTCCTTACATTGAGTAGTATGTAAGGGTAAGTCCTTACATCATTTACAACTCACATTCTCTTCAAATCTGAATACTTTCCAAATGCACTGTATAACACAACAAAGGACACCATTTTTTATTTTATTTAACTAGGCAAGTCAGTTAAGAACAAATTCTTATTTTCAATGACGGCCTAAGAACAGTGGGTTAACTGCCTTGTTCAGGGGCAGAACAACAGATTTTTACCTTGTCAGCTCGGGGATTTGATCTTGCAACCTTTCGGTTACTAGTCCAACACTCTAACCACTAGGCTACCTGCCGCCCCATTTGTGTCGGATAGAGCAGGACTCCTTCAGTAGACCAGCGATCTCAGGCTCCTAAATTGAGTTAGATGATGGTTGAGGATGGTGATGCCAAGTGATGCCAGATAATGGTCATGCCAGATGATGTCCATAAGGAAGTCTGGTCTCATTGATCAAAAAGCAGCCGGTGCTGAGGCGCATTTTTTAAAGCCAGCTAGCTAGCCAAACCAGAGTCAACCTGCCATCAATCCTGCAACTCCATGGGTAAAAACAACCAGATACTGCATATCCAATCAACAACTCAATGACAAAAAAAAGTGAATAAAAAAGAATATATATGTACAAAATGTACAAAGTTCTGTTTAGGCTGCCTTCCGGCGCTGTTTTTATAATTAGCTGGCAAAACAGAGTATCAGATTTCACCCGAAACAACATCGATTCAATATTTACAATATAAATGGATCAAGTCATTAAAAACGAAAATATCAAATTCTGAAAATACACACATTTTGAAGTGACGCTGAGGGAGCTGAGGGAGCCCGCTGAGGGAGTGTCAGTTTAGAAGTGGCTGTCAAAACGAGGTATATTTATTTTTGGAGAGAAAAGGATCGAGGACAAAAACAAAGTTTAAAACACATAAACAAGCAGCTTCTCTGAAGGCCTAGCAGAGCAGCACAAAAGATGCTGTCAGAAGTTTAAGTGCCTGACAGCCAAGAAATGTCTTCAATGGGTCTGTCTGTATCCTTTTGGAGATCAACAATTTAGAACACCTGCACTATACCCAAACATAGTATAACACTACAACAATACATGGCAGAATTGTACATTGACAATTACATTGGTAATCAAACATTTTAGGTAATAGTATACTCCTCAACTTGAGTATCAACAAACTATGTAAATAGACTATACTGTAAATAATGAAATGTATAAATCAACTATGTGGTTTAAATGGCTTTCCTACAATCAAATAAATGAAGTCTGTAATATTATAATGATAATTTATCAGAGGTGAACAAACATATTACTTTGGTTAGTTTTTTAAATAGATTTGCTAGAAATAACTGCATGGGCTCATAGAAACAGACCCAATAGTCATGTTTAAGTCTTCTACACCCTGTTCCTGAAAAGGAAACTTTGCTGAGAACGTTGACAAGTTCACCACCTCCTTCTGCCTGTCAGACTCACAGTCTGTGATCACTAGGAGAAGTGACGTGCTTCGCTCAAGATATCAAACCTTCACAAGAACTAGAGCAAGGGCAGGTCAAGTTTTTACATTAGAACAAGCCGAAAGGGAACGTTTTATGGTTTGGTGAACAACAATTTATCAACTTTATTAAATTCCGGGTAAGGGCCGTATAAAATCTGTTTTACGTTTAGCCCAATCCATTTTTTTGCTCAACTAATTTGGATGTTCTCAGTCCACAACAATGCTTAAATCCCATCAGGGGTCCACTTTTTTGGAGAGTCTAAAGAGTTTCCACTTTAATTAAAGTGTGCAGAGACTGTTGTGTTTGGCTAGCAGTGTTTCTGTAGCCTATTGCACATGTGATGGCAGAGTTGGCCCACCCTATTAATAAAAATCATCATGATATCATTTTGCCAGGTAGGCCTACTTTGCAGGCAACATTTAACTGGGATGGTTTTTGGGAAAGCCTTTGTGTTGTAGCTAACTGGCTACAGCATAAACAGGCACATTCCCATCATGCTGTTACTTCTTCAGAAAGTTGCAGGAAATAAACTATAAACTACTGCAATGAATAACTACTTTTCTAATAAGCTCAATTAATTAATGTTCAACTAAGTAAAAAAATGACGTATATATTGTTCAAAATGTCTAGATTCCGTGATTCCGTCCGCGTTTTCCCGCATCATATATTTATAGTATACTACAGTTTATACTGAATGGAGGCGGCTCAGTATAATCTATTACTGGATTCTCAATTACAGTCTGGTACTTCACAGGGATCATTGTTCTGCCAGGAAAGTGGCCTCTCATAATCACATGTTTTTTCTCAAATTATTCACCCTGCTTTTTTTAATCAATCATTTCTGCTGGTAAATATCAGAAAAAGAACAGAGCAAAGACTCAAGCAGTGTCACACAGTTTAAAAGCTCCAAATGATAGTCTGTCCACATGGGAGATGAATAAATAATTAGTCGTGAAAAATTTGTCAGGCAGAATTTAAACTATATTAAGCTGTAGCTATCTCCCATGGGGCCCAATTGAGTGCAATTTTCAAGAGGAGCTCAGCCCTTATGCCTTTAGGGCAACTTTCAGCACTGGGGCTTCCATTCAAAAGAATGGCTGTGGGTCTTCACAGAGCTAGCTATAACTTTGATGCCTATCCACTTGATGTCGGCTATCTTAACAAACATAGAAACAAGACCATGAGAACCTGAGATCTATTCCTTACACACAACTGTAGTTCACGTCTCACTTTCCAAGAAAGGAAGATGCATTGCATCACCTGCATTTGAGGGTCGAACCAGAGGAAAACATACTACCATAACAGCAGGATATAGTCTGTGGTACCTTCATGATTGTTTTCTTAGGAGCTTCATTCCTTGCGCCCCGCAGAGAAAGTGGGCAGGACACCTCGCCTCATAAAAGCAAGAGTCACTATACATTCATCTGCTTTCACAACAAATGAATTATTTGTGTAGGAAAAAAACAAGAGAAGAAGAGAGACTACCTCAGCAGAAGAGGTTCAAACGGAGTTGCTCCACTTCGCTGTGTCTTACCATCCCAGGGTGAAACCGTTGCTTTGTAAAAACTCATCCTAAGTCTGATGTTGAATAGTGTTGTTGTTTGATAGCTTAGTACACATAGCCACATAATAAAAAACGACTTTGTAGCTCATGTTCTCATTAGCTCAAACTGGTTTAAAAGTATTGAGTCATCTGTCTTGGAACATTTGGTTCCTGGTTTCAGCCAATATAGAAACACTACAAATAATAGCCTAGAGATTAAAAAACAAACACTTTCTGACTTTCCCAGTACTTTCTCAGGTCATTTTCATAATGTGCACCTCTGTAGCTATTGGATAAATGTCTCATATCATTGACTATTAGGAGCTCCAATAAATCCTTAATCTTTCAACCTTTTAGGATGCAAAGCAGTGCAGGCAAACTTAACAGGAGACAAATCCATGTCATCTTTAAATGAACAAACCTTCATTAGGAACCTAACGCAACCTTCCATTCTGCAGAAGGTCAGGTATTTTTCCCTCTACAACAGCCGTCTATCAAGCAATTATCAACACACACACACACACACACACACACACACACACACACACACACACACACACACACACACACACACACACACACACACACACACACACACACACACACACACACACACACACACACACACACACACACACACACACACACACACACACACACACAGTCTGTTGGAGTCAGAGTCCTGATCCTCTGAATAATTCCCCCACTAAGAATACATGAATAATTTATTGGGCTCATTTAAAAAATTCTGAGTGGATTTCACAGTCATGCTACTTAATATTATTTCCCTTGGCATGGACAGAAACACCTTTAAAGCAGGAGTGCTGTGTGCCAGGTTATGAGTTTTGGTTTTGGTTTTGGGACGGTCAGTGTTTCAGATAGATTTGTTCATACAGAGCAGTGGTTCCCAAACGTTTTATAGTCCCGTACCCCTTCAAACATTCAACCTCCAGCTGCATACCCCCTCTAGCACCAGGGTCAGCGCACTCTCAAATGTTGCCTGCCACACACACACACGATACGATACATTTATTAAACATAAGAATGAGTGTGAGTTTTTGACACAACCCGGCTCGTGGGAAGTGACAAAGAGCTCTTATAGGACCAGGGCACAAATAATAATATAATAATAATTTATTTTGCCATCTTACATATAAAATGTTATTTGTTAATCGAAAATTGTGAATAACTCACCACAGGTTAATGAGAATGGTGTGCTTGAAAGGATGCACATACATTGGCTTGCGAAATGATTCACCCCCTTGGCATTTTTCAAATTTTGTTGCCTTACACCCTGGAATTTTTGGGGGGTTTGTATCATTTGATTTACACAACATGTCTACCACTTTGAAGATGCAAAATATTTTTTATTGTGAAACAAATGAGAAATAAGACAAAAAAACTGAAAACTTGAGCGTGCATAACTATTCACCCCCCCAAAGTCAATACTTTGTAGAGACACCTTTTGCAGCAATAACAGCTGCAGGTCTCTTGGGGTATTTCTCTATAAGCTTGGCACATTTAGCCACTGGGATTTTTGCCCATTCTTCAAGGCAAAACTGCTCCAGCTCCTTCAAGTTGGATGGGTTCCGCTGGTGTACAGCAATCTTTAAGTCATACCACAGATTCTCAATTGGATTGAGGTCTGGGCTTTGACTAGGCCATTCCAAGACATTTACATGTTTCCCCTTAAACCACTCGAATATTGCTTTAGCAGTGTGCTTAGGGTCATTGTCCTGCTGGAAGGTGAACCTCCATCCCAGTCTCAAATCTCTGGAAGACTGAAAGGTTTCCCTCAAGATTTTCCCTGTATTTAGCGCCATCCATCATTCCGTCAATTCTGACCAGTTTCCCAGTCCCTGCCGATGAAAAACATCCCCACAGCATGATGCTGGCACCACCATGCTTCACTGTGGGGATATTGTTCTCGGGGTGATGAGAGGTGTTGGGTTTGCGCCAGACATACCGTTTTCCTTGATGGCCAAAATGCTCAATTTTAGTCTCATCTGACTAGAGTACCTTCTTCCATATGTTTGGGGAGTCTCCCACATGCCTTTTGGCAAACACCAAACATGTTTGCTTATTTTTTTCTGGCCTCTCTTCCATAAAGCCCAGCTCTGTGGAGTGTAAGGCTTAAAGTGGTCCTATGGACATATACTCCAATCTACGCTCTTTGTTGCCTCTCTGATTAATGCCCTCCTTGCCTGGTCCATGAGTTTTGGTGGGCGGCCCTCTCTTGGCAGGTTTGTTGTGGTGCCATGTTCTTTCCATATTGTAATAATGGATTTAATGGTGCTACGTGGGATGTTCAAAGTTTTGGGATATTTTTTTATAACCCAACCCTGATCTGTACTTCTCCACAACTTTGTCCCTGACCTGTTTGGAGAGCTCCTTGGTCTTCATAGTGCCGCTTGCTTTGTGGTGCCCCTTGCTTAGTGGTGTTGCAGACTCTGGGGCCTTTCAGAACAGATGTATATATACTGAGATCATGTGACAGATCATGTGACACTTAGATTGCACAAAGGTGGACTTTATAACTTTATTTAACTAATTATGTGACTTCTGAAGGTAATTGGTTGCACCAGATCTTATTTAGGGGCTTCATAGCAAAGGGGGTGAATACATATGCACGCACCACTTTTCCGTTTTTTTTTTTTTTTAAACAAGTAATTTTTTAAATTTCCCTTCTCCAATTTGGACTATTTTGTGTGTCCATTACATTAAATCCAAATAAAAATCTATTTAAATGACAAAATCGGAAAAACGCCAAGGGGGTGAATACTTTTGCAAGGCACTGTAACTCTGCAATGTTGGGTTGTATTGGGAGTCTCAATCTTAAATCATTTTCCACAACCAGTCTGTGCCTGTATTTAGTTTTCATGCTAGTGAGGGCCGAGAATCCACTCTCACATAGGTATGTGGTTGCAAAGCGCATCAGAGTCTTAACAGCATGAATTGCCAAGGCAGGATACTCTGAGCGCAAAGTATCCTGCGGTTTGCAGAAGAGTTTGTCTTCCTTAATTGACCCCCCATAAACGTAACGGACATATACCAGGAGCTGGGCCAGGCCCGCCACGTTTGTTGACTCATCCAGCTGTAATGCATAGAATTCACTGGCTTGTATGCGAAGCAGTAATTGTTTCAAAACATCTCCTGCCATGTCACTGATGCGTCGTGAAACGGTGTTGTTTGATGAGGGCATTGTCTGTATAGTTCTTTTGGCCTTTTCCCCCAGCATTGTCCCAGCCATATCCATTGTCCCAGTCATATTAAGTCCTCCACAATAGTATGGGGCATGCCTGTCCAAGCCACTCGGTAGCTCACCTTACAAGACGCTTTTTAGCACATTCTTATTAATGGTATCTGTTGCTTTTATACATGTCTTACTACTTGACAGTCGTCATAATTCTCGTTCAAAAAACTCCTGTGGCTTATTTTTCAAATTGGCATGTTTTGTTTATATTTTTGTTGTTTTGTTTATATATTTTGTATGTTTTATTTGGCGTACCCCAGTTTGGGAATACCTGCTATAGAGTATGGGATCACAAACTGATCTTGACAAATCTCTTTCTCTCTGCTACATGACTAATTTTGTGTAGTCACGAAGCGAAGGTAAAAGGTTGCTGTTTGCTTGTAAGACAAAGTATCAATGACTGCCCTGCAAAACAGCAGTCAGAGCAGAATTGATTTAACATATACAGTACCTGGACCTTTAAACTCCGCATTGATCCAATTCTCTTTGGTTCTCTGCTGACATCACATTCAACAAATACCAACAACTTTCCCATGGTTGTTGTTGTTGACCTTGCGATGGCTTGTATTACTTTCAGCCAGTGATCATGTCCAGAACTTTATTAACCTTTGAACGTGTATGGCACTATTCAAAAGGAAAACAAACACAATGGCATCCAAGGTTGTCGTTATCCATCCTTGAGGTTTATTTGAGACAACTTTTCAAAATAAAAACACCTACAGTACCAACAATTACAACACACCTACTCATTCAAGGGTTTTTCTTTAATTTTACTATGTTCTACATTGTACAATAATAGTGAAGACATCAAAACTATGAAATAACACATTTGGAATCATGTAGGACCCGAAAACGTGTTAAACAAATCAAAATAGATTTTATATTTTGTATTCTTCAAAGTAGCCTCCCTTTGTCTTGATGACAGCTTTGCACACTCTGGCATTGAAGTAATACTACCTATGTAATTATTAGGTAGAGAAGTACAGTGCTGTGTAAAAATATTTGCCCCCATTCTAATTTTCTCTACTTTTGCATATTTTTGATACTGAATGATATCAGATCTTCAACCAAAACCTAAAATTAGATAAAGGGAACCTGAGTGAAAAAATAACACAACAATTGCATCCTTATGTCATTTATTTCATAAACAAAGTTATGAAACACCCAATGCCCCTGTGTGAAAAGGTAATTGACCCCCTTACACTGAATAACTGGTTGTGCCAACTTTAGCTGCAATGACTCCAACCAAACGCTTCCTGTAGTCGTTGATCAGTCTCTCACATCGCTGTGGAGGAATTTTGGCCCAATCTTCCATGCAGAACTGCTTTCACTCAGCGGCATTTGTTGGTTTTCAAGCATGAACTGCTCGTTTCAAGTCTTGCCAGAACATCTCAGTTGGGATTAGGTCTGGACTTTGACTAGGTCATACCATAACTTTAAATGTGTTGCTTTTTTAACCATTTCATGTGCACTTGATTGTGTGTTTTGGATCCTTGCCTTGCTGCGTGACGAATGGCCTAACATTCTCCTGTAGAATTCTCTGATACAGAGCCAAATTCATAGTTCCTTCTATAAAGGCAAGGCGTCCAGCTCCTGAGGCAGCAAAGCGGCAGGTAGCCTAGTGTTTCGAGCGTTGGACTAGTAACTGGAAGGCTGCAAGATCGAATTGCGAGCTGACAAGGTAAAAATCTGTCGTTCTGCCCCTGAAATCGGCAGTTAACCCACTGCTCCTAAAAAAGCATCCCCAAACCATCACACTACCATGGGTCCCATTTTGCTTGACCGTTGGTATAAGCTTCTTACTGTGAAATGCAGTGTTTGGTTTTCACCAGGCAAAATGGGACCCATTTAGTCCAAAAAGTTATAGTTTCCACTCATCTGTCCATAGAACATTCTTCCAAAAGTCTTGATGATCAGCCAGTTGCTTTTTGGAAAACTTGAGTCAACTTTTTGGATGAGATGACTATCAGTATCAAAAATATGCAAAAATAGAGAAAATCAGAAAGAGGGCAAATACTTTTTCATGGCACTGGTTCCAGAGTTGCTTAAACAAAAACTATACTTTTGTATATGCAGTGGTTTTCTAAGGAACCATAAAAACCTAATACCGTTAAACAGCACCAATGGGCAAAGTGTGACCGAAGGTTTAGAATCATCATTCGTAACCCTGGGAGCCATAGGATGTTTAATCCTTTAAAAGCGGAAACATTAATCACATTTTTCTTCAGCCATACCACACACACACTGCCCCCAACAACACATACACAATCACTGCCCACCCCAGAAAAAGTTTATTTCCAAAATGTTATATCCACCCATTTTTCACATTTGTGTTTTTTCCCCAGAAATGATTGCTTGTGGGTACCTTCATGTGTGTGTAAAATATAACTGTTCTCAGATTTTTTGTCATTGATGTTAGGTGTGTATTAAAATCTATATCAATTGTCTAGCTGAAATGGAATGTTCATATAATGTATATTTGGCTGTGATAATGAGGTTGTCTCAACTAGATATCTATTAAAAAAAATCTATATTGTCTTATCGCTGCAACTCTCCAACTGGCTCGGTAGGCGAAGGTCAAGTGCGTCCTCCTAAACACGACCCACCAAACCGCGCTTCTTAACACCCGCCCGCCAGCCGCACCAATGTGTCGGAGGAAACACTGTTCAAATGACGACCGAGGTTAGCCTGCAGGCACCCGGCCTGCCACAAGGAGTCGCTAGAGTGCAAAAACAACGCTGGGCCAATTGTGTGCCGCCCGATCACGGCCAGGGTCTGTAGTGAAGCCTTTTGCACTGCGATGCAGTGCCCTAGACCGCTGTGCCCTTCAGGAGGCCCTTCAACAAGCTATCTTAAGATGAATGCATTAACTGTAAGCCATTCTGGATAAGAGCATCTGCTAAATGACTAAAATGTCAAATATAAATAGACATTTCGTTGGGGCATGGACTACAAGATGTCGAAAACATTCTACAGGGATGCTAGCCCATGTGTAATGCTCCTCCTCTTCGTCTGATGATGAGTGTTCATAGTAAATTTAATCAAATAAACTGAACACTGAATGACAAAAAAACAACAAAGAGAGTGAACGAAACGAAACAGTCCTGTAAGGTGAAAAAACACAAAACAGGAAACAACTACCCACCAACACAGGTGGGAGCAGGCTACCTAAGTATGGTTCTCAATTAGAGACAACGATTGACAGCTGCCTCTGATTGGGAACCATACCAGGCCAAACACATAGAAAAGGACAACATAGAACAAAACATAGAATGCCCACCCCAACTCACGCCCTGACCAAACCAAAATAGAGACATAAAAAGGATCTCTAAGGTCAGGGCGTGACATCATGTTGACTTCAATTCTTCCCAAAGTTGTGTCAAGTTAGCTGGATGGATACAATATATAGAATTTTGCATAGGATAACCATTTTGGGTTCCATGTAGATCCCTCTGTGGAAAGGGTTTTACATGGAACCCCAAAAAGTTATACCTGGAACCAAAAATGGTTCTTCAAAGGGTCCTCCTACGGGGCCAGCCAAATAACCTGTGATGGACATTTTTAGGTTTGTGCTTTTCTAATAACCAATTTCTGTGTTCATGCAAGTGACTGATTGAACGAATCCTCACTATCAGTATCTGCAATTTGGCAGTACGCCCAGGAACTTGTTTTGAGAAAGGGTTATCTCAGTTTCAAGGTCTCAGCTTAGAGAAGAAGCCTTGTGAGGTATTGGTCTGTCACATGAAGGAAGCAAACTTTAATGATTAATTCATTATGAATGATGAATAAGCTAAATCATGCAAATATAACTTGTCTGTTCATAAGAGAACGAACGGGACTGCCCCGGGTAGATCTCCTGATCGACATGTGTACTTGGTGCATTAAGTTTGATGGAACCTCTCCAAAGCACTGATGATAAACAATGATTAATTTAAGATTGACTTTGAGTGTCCCTGTGTAGAATTTCCACGACAAACCCTTTAGGTTCTAGGTAGCACATTTTACCTAAGAGTGTTATATGAGATATGCATGTAAAACATTTACATTTGATATTTTAGTTATTTGGGCACTTATCCAGAGCGACTTAATACAGTTAATGCATTCATGTTAAGATAGCTAGGTGAGACAACCTCATTATCACAGTCAAATGCACAGTGTACAAACATTCCATTCCAGCTAAACAATGGATAAATAACATTTTGCATAGGACAACCCTGTTTTGGTTCCAGGTGGAACACTTTTTGGTTTCAGGTAGAACCCCTTTAGGTTCCATGTAGAACTCTCTGTGGAAAGGGTTCTACATGGAACCCCAAAAAGATCTACATGTAACAAAAAAGGGTTCTTCAAAGGGTTCTCCTATGGGGACAGCTGAAGAACCCTTTAAGGTTCTAGATAGCACCTTTTTTTCTACGAGTGTAATATCCTCTAATCAGGAAGTTACTTTAAATTATTGCATAATATACAGTATTTTGAAAGCAACTTGTTTGTTGCTTGGCATCCATCGCATTGGCTGGATCAATTATGCTATAAGGAGAAATTATTGCGTGGTTAAAAAGTAAAAACTCCTAATTAATTTCATGGAGCATGAATACAGATATTGGTGAAACACCTAAAGCTGAAATCCTTAATGGTGAAACTGCCACTGTAACAGTACTGCTTCCGTCCCTCTCCTCGCCCCGAACCAGGGACCCGTTGCACACATCATGTAACGCTCGTCCTCCTCCTCGTCTGAGGATGAGCAACGATCGGACCAATATGCAGCGTAGTGTGAATACATCTTGATTTATTTAAAGAAAGACGAACACTAAGAACACTTGACAAAATACAAAATAACAAATCGACGTGAACAGACCTGTACTTGAGAACATAAAACAAGAACGCACAAACAAGAAGGAAACACACGAACGAACGAACGAAACAGTCCCGTGTTGCACAAACACTGACACAGGAATAATCACCCACCAACAAACAGTGAGAACAGCCTACCTTAATATGGTTCTCAATCAGAGGAAACTTAAAACACCTGCCCCTGATTGAGAACCATATCAGGCTAGTTGAATGAACCCAACATAGAAACACATAACACATGCCCACCCCAACTCACGCCCTGACCATACTAAACAAAGACAAAACAAAGGAAATAAGGTCAGGAACGTGACAGAACCCCCCCCCCCCCCAAGGTGCGGACTCCGGACGCAAAACCTGAACCTATATGGGAGGGTTTGGGTGGGCATCTGTCCACGGTGGCGGCTCTGGCTCTGGACGTGGTCCCCACCCCACCATAGTTAATCCCCGCTTCCGTGGCCTCCTCCTAATGGCTAGCCACCATATTAACCCCACTGGATTAAGGGGCAGCACCGGACTGAGGGGCAGCACCGGACTGAGGGGCAGCACCGGATTGAGGGGCAGCTCCGTACTGAGGGGCAGCTCCGGACTGAGGGGCAGCTCCGGACGGAGGGGCAGCTCCGGACTGAGGGGCAGCTCCGGACTGAGGGGCAGCTCCGGACTGAGTGACGGCTCTGGCAGGTAATGGCTGGCTGACGGCTCTGGCAGGTCATGGCTGGCTGACGGCTCTGGCAGGTCATGGCTGGCTGACGACTCTGGCAGGTCATGGCTGGCTGACGGCTCTGGCAGGTCATGGCTGGCTGACGGCTCTGGCAGGTCATGGCTGGCTGACGGCTCTGGCAGGTCATGGCTGGCTGACGGCTCTGGCAGGTCATGGCTGGCTGACGGCACTGGCAGGTCATGGCTGGCTGACGGCACTGGCAGGTCATGGCTGGCTGACCGCACTGGCAGGTCATGGCTGGCTGACGGCACTGGCAGGTCATGGCTGGCTGACGGCACTGGCAGGTCATAGCTGGCGGGCGGCTCTGGCTGCTCCTGTCTGGCGGGCGGCTCTGGCTGCTCCTGTCTGGCGGGCGGCTCTGGCTGCTCCTGTCTGGCGGGCGGCTCTGGCTGCTCCTGTCTGGCGGGCGGCTCTGGCTGCTCCTGTCTGGCGGGCGGCTCAGGCTGCTCCTGTCTGGCGGGCGGCTCTGGCTGCTCCTGTCTGGCGGGCGGCTCTAGCGGCTCCTGTCTGGCGGGCGGCTCTAGCGGCTCCTGACTGACGGACGGCTCTAGCGGCTCCTGACTGACGGACGGCTCTGAAGGCTCAGGACAGACGGGCGGCTCTGAAGGCTCAGGACAGACGGGCGGCTTTGAAGGCTCAGGACAGACGGGCGGCTTTGAAGGCTCAGGACAGATGGGCGGCTTTGGAGGCTGAGGACGGGCAGTTCAGACGGCGCTGGGCAGACGGATAGCGCAGACGGCACTGGGCAGACGGGCAGTGCAGGCGGCTCTGGGCAGACGGGCAGTGCAGGCGGCACTGGGCAGACGGCAGACTCTGGCCGGCTGAGGCGCACAGTAGGCCTGGTGCGTGGTGCCGGAACTGGTGGTACCGGGCTAAGGACATGCACCTCAAGGCTAGTGCGGGGAGCAGTAACAGGGTGCACAGGGCTCTGGAGACGCACAGGAAGCTTGGTGCGTGGTGCCGGAACTGGAGGTACTGGGCTGGAGACACGCACCACAGGGAGAGTGCGTGGAGGAGGAACAGGGCTCTGGAGACACACAGGAAACCTGGTGCGTGGTGTTGGCACTGGTGGTACTGGGCTGGGGCGGGGCGGGGAGGTGGCGCCGGATATACCGGACCGTGCAGGCGTACTGGCTCCCTTGAGCACAGAGCCTGCCCAACCTTACCTGGTTGAATGCTCCCCGTAGCCCGACCAGTGCGGGGAGGTGGAATAACCCTCGTCCTCCTCCTCGTCCTCCTCGCTCGTCTGAGGATGAGCAAGGATCGGACCAATATGCAGCGTAGGCTGAATACATCTTGATTTATTTAAAGAAAGACGAACACGAAGAACACTTGACAAAATACAAAATAACAAATCGACGTGAACAGACCTGTACTTGAGAACATAAAACAAGAACGCACGAACAGGAAGGAAACACACGAACGAACGAAACAGTCCCGTGTGGCACAAACACTGACACAGGAATAATCACCCACCAACAAACAGTGAGAACAGCCTACCTTAATATGGTTCTCAATCAGAGGAAACTTAAAACACCTGCCCCTGATTGAGAACCATATCAGGCTAGTTGAATGAACCCAACATAGAAACACATAACATAGAATGCCCACCCCAACTCACGCCCTGACCATACTAAACAAAGACAAAGCAAAGACAATAAGGTCAGGAACGTGACACATCAACAACTGACACCCACGAGGCATTGTTACCTATTGCTCAGAGCGAGTGACGTCACCAATTGAAACGCTATTAGCGCGCACCCCGCTAACTACCTAGCCACTTCACACCGGTTACACCACGTCGTTTGCGATATTACAACAACAAAGAAGTGACTGCAAACAATGAACATGTTTTTTCCCCTCGGACATCATTGCTTCTGAAGCTAAGCAGGGTTGGTCCTGGTCAGTCCCTGGATGGGAGACCAGGTGCTGCTGGAAGTGGTGTTGGAGGGCCAGTAGGAGGCACTCTTTCCTCTGGTCTAAACAAAGATCCCAATGCCCCAGGGCAGTGATTGGGGACACTGCTCTGTGTAGGGTGCCGTCTTTCGGATGGGACGTTAAACGGGTGTCCTGACTCTCTGAGGTCATTAAAGATCCCATGGCACTTATCGTAAGAGTAGGGGTGTTAACCCCGGTGTCCTGGCTAAATTCCCAATCTGGCCCTCAACCATCACGGTCACCTAATAATCCCCAGTTTACAATTGGCTCATTCATCCCCCTCCTCTCCCCTGTAACTATTCCCCAGGTCGTTGCTGCAAATGAGAACGTGTTCTCAGTCAACTTACCTGGTAAAATAACGGTAAAATAAAAATAAAAAAATAAAAATTGCACGCACGATAGAAGAGCAATTTTTTTTATTTATCATCCTGCGCGACGCTCCTCAGCTCAGCAACAAAAACAATAACAATGGTGGTGGGGCGGCCAGTGCTGCTGTTTCCCCCGACTGCAGATTCCATCTAAACGGTCAAAAACGGGTAAATCATCTGACATTACACAAATATGCTGTACTACAGAGATAAAACAAGTAGCAAAGCACACAAATTAGACTTCTTATCATGTACATTGCTATGGCAGAATTGTCCACACATTTCCATGGGAAATATGTCATTAGTATGTAAATTATACCTTTGACTGATTTACCAAATGCAGGAACAAGTAGCTGTAATGACAGTCTTTAAAGCTGGATTTAGGCCCCACACAATCTCCATACGAAAGAACTTTCCTCAAGAAGAAATTCAAAAAACTCCACTGTCTAAGACAGTCTTGAGCAGAGAAATCTTGAGCAGAGCAAAGGGATTCCTGGGAGAATTAATCTAGACACAATGGTTACAATGCATATGTCCTCGTCATTTCTATCGTTTAAAAGGATCATTAGCGAAGAGAGGGTATGTTCCATCCTTTCCCTATTCATCTGTTTCATCACTTGTCACATACTGTAGATATTTTCCACCCCTCATCCCTCTAGCCCTCCATCCAATGTCGAGAACATAAATGAATCTGTTACCAATAGTTTGCAGCCCATCGCGGCTAATTTAGCGGTAACACTTTGAGAGATCAATCTTCCCTTCCAGATGACAAATTTGGCTAGTCACCTGTTCTGTTCAGCTAGTCCGCCGGTGCCATTCAATTTCACATTCTGTCTCTGTACCCCAGGCAGGCTCTCTCTCTCTCTCTCTTTCTATTTCTCTCTCTCTCTATAAATAGATATATCCCTCTCTCCCTCTCTTCTTATCCTTCCCTCTCTCCTTCTCTCCCACCCTCTACCCCTCACTCCTGTCTCTCTCTCTACCTCTCCCACCCTCCACTCTCTCTCCTTCTCGCTTTCTCTCTACATTCCCTCGCCCCCCTCTCTGTACCTAATCTAGAGGCTAATTACCACTAGAGGTGATGAAGGGACGCAGGTTTAAATTACACTACATTAATCAAACCGTCCTGAAACAACACATCATTTGAACACTCATTAGATTGAATTAGATGAAATTATCGAACCTTCCCTCTTTGCAGACTGGTCAGTTGATCTAAAGTCTATCTAGAAAACAGCCTGTCCAGGAAATGTACAAATAGTGGATCCTAAAACATGTAACTATCTCTGTCTGACACTACCATTAAGGGTAAATAAGAAGGCTAAATGATCATGCAGACTAAACAAAGTATGGTAAATAGTGTGTCCGAATGCAAATGCACCGAGTTGGCATTTGGCAGTCATGCCATGTATGCATGTATTGGTACTTTAGTTAATGTCGTCAGAGGGGATATGCATAATATCCTATTGTGGTGAGATAGCTTTGTCTGCCCTATTCACTGCCAGTTTTAATGCATCGCAGCTTGACAAATCCAGGAAATGAGACATTTGTTGCAACCGGGGTAAAGCCCCTTTAGGAACCATGCTATGAAACGCACTACTGCAGACATCCGAGCCCGCCCCTACTGCTCCTGCCTTCATCTTCTCCCTACACCTCCTCCCTTAACCTCTTTTCATTAACAAAGCACAAAGCTTGCTGCTCAGTGCTCACATCTCCCCTGACTGAACAATGCCAATTCCTTGTGTGGTGTCCCCAACATGTAATCTATTGAATATGTAAATATTGCACATAAGCAAAAAAAACACTGCAGTTTACACAGATCTCTAACAGTCCTGTTCTGTTCTGACAGTCACATTTTGTTGTTTAAGGCTAGCTAGGGTAAGTCAATAGTCAAATTGAATCAAATGAAAGGTTTATCTTATTTATCTGAAAAAAGTGTAGGTCTGCCAGACAAAATGGCTGTCATGTTTGATTAATAAACCAAATATCTTTGCTACAAGAACTATTTCCTAATTATAATGTGTCATTTGTTGAAGTCCTGACAATGAAAACACAACATTTTAAAATCAAACGGAAGTAACTAAACTTCTCATTCAAAACGTCTCTATAAACACAAGCTTTAAGCTTTTTCTCCAAAAAACTTCTGGACACTGAACAGCCAAACTTCAAACGTCATATGGTGATGTGGAACGGAATTGAATGCTAAACAGAGAAAAAATGTCTTTGTTTCACACTGAGTGGTGATGTGATGTTTCCTCTGAAGGCTTGCTGGGAGCAGATGGCGATACAATGTGAGGACAGGGCCATTAGTGAAGTCTTCAGTGCTTTGGACACTTTGGAGCTGTCTGTTTAATAGGAGGATTGGGGACCACATGCACACGCATACACACACGCATACACACACACACGCATACACACACACACACACACACACACACACACACACACACACACACACACACACACACACACACACACACACACACACACACACACACACACACACACACACACGCACACACAGGCACATACAGGCACACACACACACACACACACACACACACACACACACACACACACACACACACACACACACACACACACACACACACACACACACACACACACACACACACACACACACACACACAGGCATGCCGGCATAAAGGCACACTCATACCCACACACACGTGTACACATGTACACGTACTCACACACAGACTCTCACTGCCTGCAGGCATGAGCCAGCATCGTTATATGGCTACCGACCAGCCTCACTCTGTAAAATGACATGCCCACAAAGCTCACAGGTGGCCGAGAGGCAGAAACAGACAACCATTCCAGCATATTGGCACCACATCTTTCCACTTGTTTGTTTGCCATTGGCGTTGTCTAACTGTCTACATGAGCCATTTGCTGCCATCACAAACCACTTCACGACCAAACAGAACACACACAAATGTATGGGTTTGGAAAATGCAATGAAACCATGTAGCTGCATACATGGCCTCATTAGAATATGTGGAAATAGCAACATTTAACCGCTGAAGTTTAAATGTCACCCAATCTGACATATTATGTGACCGGAGGTGACATTACGCAGCTAGGCGAAGATACAACTCTAATCTCCACGGAGTATTGAGTTGTGAAATGAGGTTGTAATACAGTTGGGTTACCACAGACTGTGTAAAGTCTTTGAACTAAACCGTTGACTTTTGTGACTGTTATGCTTCATGAGGCCAGTGTCTATTTGTTGTGCAGCTCCCAACTGTGCCCTAACTGTGTTTTAGTCACAAACAAACAGCCACACAGCTTCCACGCAGAACATTTGGTTCTCCACTTAATAAAACATGTGTACTACTATTTGTTTTTTAGAATATCAATTGGATGTATTGCTTGACCGGTAAACTGTGAAAGGTCAACTCAGTAATTTGAAAAACATGAAGAAATACCATTGTATCGAAGTACTAAATTATTTATATAAAACAGAGTAGATACAGCAGATGGCTGGTACCGACGAAAGGATATTGATGTTGAGTTTAGGTTTAAACAATCAGACAGATTAGCCACTCAACCATTTTGCCATTTTGTAGTGGAGCTTGTCGAGAGCTTCAAGTTCCTCAGTGTCCACGTCACTAAGGACCTATCATGGTCCAAACACACCAAGACAGTCGTCGTGAAGAGGGCATGATAATGCCTCCTCCTCTTCAGAATGCTGAAAATATTTGACATGGGCCCTCAGATCCTCAAAACGTTCTACAGCTGCACCATTGAGCTCATCTTGATTGGCTGCAGTGTGTATGGCCCAGTACATCGCTGGGGCCCGAACACCCTGCCATATCAGACGCTTTCAGAGGAAGGCCCTAAAAAGACTCCAGTCATAGATTGTCTCTCTGCTACCGCACGGTAAGCAGTACTGGAACGCCAAGTCTGGGACCAAAAGGCTCCTGAACGGCTTCTACTCCCAAGACGTAAGACTGCTGAACAGTTAATCAAATGGCTACCCTGACAATTTATATGCATGGACACCCTTCATTATTTATTTCTTTATTTTAATTGTTTTGCATTGACTCCCTTGCACTGGCTCTATGCACACTCAGTAGACTCTACCCACACACTCATACATACTACACTGACACACACACACTACATACGCTCACACAAAACACACACACACACAGACACACTTTCACATACACTGCTGGTGCTCTGTTTATTATCTATCCTGATGGCCTAGTCACTTTTACCCCTACCCACATGTGAATACTTTATTACCTCAATCACCTCAACTACCTCGTACCCCTGCACATTAACTCGTACTCGTACTCCTTGTACGTATGTAGCCTCGTTATTGTTTTTATTGTGTAACTCTTTCCTATTTTATTTAGCAAATATTTGTCTTACTTTTTAACTCTGCATTGTTGGGAACGGGCTCGTAAGTAAGCATTTCACTGTAAAGTCTACACCCGTTGTATTCGGCGCATGCGACCAATACAATTTGATTTGAACTGACTTGACAGTACAAAAGGTAGCAATATACAGGACTGATCAAGGCAGATTACAGATTACAGACGAAAATAGCATCAATAGGACAAACACATGGTTTTTGATATTTGGATAAACACATTTGGGAATAAAGCTGTAAAAGCAAAGTGCTCTTAAGCAACAGATTTTTTATGACTATTCTCTAAACACGTTTAAATGTCTCAATAAAACCTGGAATTGAACATGAAATCTAGAAAATCACAAAGGCATTTAAGTACAACCTTTCTCTTTGCTTTTGATCTGATCAATATTAAATTGCCGTTTCAATCATTTGACATTATGTGCATGGACATCATTTGAGCAGTAAGTTCTCCCTGCTTATTTGGGTGGCGGTGCTCGGTCTGCACCCTGTACCTTAACTTTATTTTATTCATGCAGCGAAGGAGAGACAGAGAGGCAGTAAGGATAAAGACCACTTAGCAGCAAAGTAAGAAGAATCCTGGTGATTGACGACATAAATGGAATACTAATCTGGGGTGTTGTTGTCAATATCTAGATTTCAGAGTCCATTATCTCTACACATTTAAGTAGGCTAATTACTATTTCAAGGACAAGGAGGATACAGTATCAACTTCTCCTAGTGATATGGTTGTTATCCATTTTCAAACAAAGGACCGATGAAATAACCTCTGTATCCCCTTTTCTAACTATGGATTCAGGGATGGTGCATTACAGAACAAATGCGCATTATGGTGTTACAAAAAAATGTGGGCTTAATTCATTGCAACCTGATGCAACCTAAGCTTACTGCTCTATCTCTCTCTCTCGCTCTCTCGCTCTCTCGCGCGTTCTCTTTCTCTCTCTCTCTCTCTCTCTGTCTATATCCCTCTCACTATCCCTCTCTTCTTTTTTCCTTCTATTTCACTCCGGGCACTCAGGAGGATGTGTGCCCATGCAGAAGCACAGTACAGACTTTTAAGGGGTCCGTCAGGAATGACTTTTCATATAAAGAGGTACAATTCAAAGAAATTATATTTTGTGTTTCTGCAGTGGAGATGGCCCACATGCATACATGAAATCCAGAACACGCACGCATACACATACACACACCCACACCCACACACACACACACACACACACACACACACACACACACACACACACACACACACACACACACACACACACACACAGGATGTCGCTATTAAGCACTGGAATATATTGTGATGCAGTGATGATTTATTACAGTCTGACGGGGGAACAAAGCAACCCACTTGGAGAATAATTAGAAATGGGATGAAAGACAACATCATCAATGTTTACCCTCTTTTACCCTTCTATAACTGTGATTACTTCACTTTTTTGTTGCTAAATAATAACCAAAGTCAGATCGAAGATGACACCTGCTAGAGGAGTCTAGACAGCGTAAAGTCTGAGGTACTGTTTGAGAATAGGTCATAAGGTCATAAAGTCATAAACATAGCACCACAAGGTCATAACACCCTAAGGTCATAGAACCATAAGGTCATAAGGTCACACAAAAACAGTATTATACTGTCCTACAATTGCATCAAACAAGTATTTTAACTTCAAGCTACCATCTAGGTCATTTTGACCCCAGAGGCATATTTTTGATCATAGCCCAAAGGTGGTTTATTCAATTGTTCCACATGTTGCAATGACTTTGTCAATCGACTTGTTCCCAACAAATCTAAATCATTGCTTAGTGTTTCGGTATCAAGTCCTTTAGGGTGATTTCGACCCCAGCCAAAAACACCCAATTCTGCCTATAGTAATTTTATAAATAGGACATTTATTTGAATCTAGGTTTCTCTGGAGACATAATTACAAGTTATCCATACCCCCAGAGGGTGAAGTGGGACCTGTATCAGTGATTTTGACCAGATAGACAGATCATCTGCACAGATATGTACTCGCCTGAGATGTACTCGCCTAAGATTGTACTTTTCTATACCATGTATCGTATGACTGTGTACAAAACCAAAATCACCTTATTTTTGTGCATATAAAATATTCCAAGTGTATACAAAGTATGACAATGGTATAAATACTTGCAATTCAGACCTCTGATATGCTCTGAATCTACATACTGTACAGTAAATAGCTGTATTGGTGTACATTCTCAGAAAAGTAGTTATTTCAGGGCAAATCTAAAAAAGTATTTATTTGAATCCAGGTTTTGTTTCGAGACATACTATTAAGTTGTTTATACTTTTGTACCCTTATTTTACCAGGTAAGTTGACTGAGAACACATTCTCATCAATATAGCAATGACCTGACTAGAATACAGTATATACTGTACACATGAAATTAGTAAAACAGTGCAGATGTCACGCCCTGACCATAGAGAGCCCTCGAGGTTCTCTATGGTGTAATAGGTCAGGTCGTGACTAGGGGGGTTTCTAGGTAGTATATTTCTATGTTGGTGTGTGTGTATGGTTCCCAATTGGAGGCGGCTGATAATCGTTACCTCTAATTGGGGATCATACTTAGTGTGTTCTTTTTCCCACCTGCTATGGGGGATATTGTTTTGTATGAGTGCCTATGTGCGCTATGTATTTCACGATTGTTATATCTTTGTTGTTTTGGAAGTTTCACTATCATTCAAATGTGGAACTCTACTCACGCTGCGCCTTGGTGCA
Source organism: Salvelinus alpinus (assembly GCF_045679555.1). NCBI lineage: Eukaryota > Metazoa > Chordata > Actinopteri > Salmoniformes > Salmonidae > Salvelinus > Salvelinus alpinus. The sequence goes on from NC_092123.1 coordinate 8,900,734, forward strand.
ATTATTCATACGACGGTCGTGACAGCAGAGAATCAGTGCTATCCGGGATGCTTAGATGTTGCGACATTGGATTTTTTTGTGACCACAGAGAGTCAGGACATCTGTTTAACGTCCCGTCCGAAAGACAGATTTTGTCATCAGAGGATGGAGGGGGACCTGTATTAATGATTCTGACCAGATAGACAGATCACCTGCAGAGATGGAGAACCTTAATGTACTCGCCTATGACTATAACTGTGTAACTAAATTTGACCAGATCTCCAGACTGAGTGAAGGATCTATGTACGTTTGAACATCTTGAAGAACAATCTGGCCTTGTACTATCTCCACCCGGCACAGCCAGAAGAGGACTGGCCACCCCTCAGAGCCTGGTTCCTCTCTAGGTTTCTTCCTAGGTTCCGGCCTTTCTAAGGAGTTTTTCCTAGCCACCGTGCTTCTACTGTTCATCTACATTGCTTGCTGTTTGGGGTTTTCTCCTGGGTTTCTGTATAGCACTTTGTGACATCTGTTGATGTGAAAAGGGCTTTATAAATCCATTTTATTTATTGATTGATGTACAAAATCTAAATTACCTCAGATATATGCTTAGTTGCAGTCAATACAGCTCATAAAGGTATGTCAGTGGTAAGCATCCTTGGTAAAACTGTAAAACAGAAACCCGCTACCCTTAAATGTACACATACGGGGTGTATTTTCACACAGGTTTTAGCCCGGTGTTTTACCCAAAATGCAGAAACATTTGTTTCCATGCTGGCCAGCACCCGTGTCTCACTGCACTCTTATAACTAAACAAAGAAAAGGCTTCTATTTCTTGCTTCATATATGGCACCCCTAAAGGTTCTATATAGGAACCAATTTTGGTTTAGATTTTTCTAGGAGTGTGGGTCATGGCTCCTGCGGACCTGCTCTTACCTGGGACCAAAGCCAGGCCACTGGTACTTTTCACCTTGCATTTACATCACAATGGCTAACTGTGAACTTTAACACCTTCTCACAAAGCAACTGTTTTGATTATGCAGAGGTTGTTGATTCTGCTCTTCATAAGTCCTCACTGTCAGTCCTAGCTATGTAAACACAATATCCCTAGTATAACATAATGGTGTATACACTAGTGTCACACTGGTGTTACAGTTGAAAAGCAGCATTAATGCTGTGTTGGTGTGTATTATCAGAAAAAAACATATTATACCAAAAATGTTTTATAAATTCCAGAATTCCTATTATATCCTCCAATATTCTATATGTGTAACTTATTATGCTATTTTGGGTACTAAACCATTCGGTTTGAAGTGAATTTGAGGATTTGGGTATGCTTTTTGAAACATCCTGTCATAGGCTGTACCAGCATTGTTTCAATAACAGCAATGCTAATGCTGACTGTGGGGTAAGTTACGTTTAAAAAACGAAGCCATATTTTTGGTCAATGTCTCCCAGGACCACTTTTTTCAAGTGAATTTAATCACTTTTTGTCAGTAAAATTCTGTATATTTTAAATGTTGTTCAACTGCCTCTTAAAATGGCAGTCATTGATTGGTACCACATAAATATTATAAAATAAATATTTACTTTAAAATTCTGCAAATGAAATGATAATTTAATCAAATGATGGTAAATATGTTTTTTTTTTGTATTATTGTTTATTACACATTGTAAAACAGCTGCACATTTTCTAAAGAATATGCAAATTAAATGTAATTTGGCTAAAATAACAGTCTGTTTTGGTCTTTTTTTATTTCAGATAACATTAATTACATGTGTAATGATGTTTTGATAAGAAATGAGTTGATATTTTGTGATTGTTGCTTTTTACAAAAGTTTATTCTTGGGGTCAAAATGACCCCAGTTGGCAATCGATGTATGTAAAATATAGTAGTAGCTTGAGGGTTAAATGTGTAACAGTAATGGTATAATGTAAATGTATGTCACAACTTGTCTTTTAGAAGTAATAGTATATTAATAAAGGATATATACTGTATATAGTTATTTTAGTTACTTTACACACTTTGCCAAATGTGCATTTAATTGTCCTATACCACCTTACATTCAAATATTCAGGAACTGACCTCCAAGACAAACATTCATTCTGTGATTCATTTTAAAGTGTCCCCTCTCAGCATATCAGAAAAAGCAGGTCAGAAAAGAAATATTTAACCATTTAACCTTTGTAGAGGAGAGATCCTTGAATTCCTCCTAGTTTAGACACACATAGGCCTATAGCCAGGCTTTGCTTCAACACTCATCGGGGAGAGAGGAGGTACAGTAATATTTAATAGGCTAAAATCTCCACTGCTATTTCTCTGGAGGATACGGTGCCTCAATTCATATCTGAGTCCTTGGAAGAAAAGTTATTACTGGGCTTTTTCGTCCCAAATGGCACCCTATTCCATACATGGGCCCTGGTCAAAAGTAGTGCACTCTGTAGGGAATAGGGTGCCATTTGCACGATTCTGAGCTGTGACATTCCATTGGTCCAGCTACATTGGAATGGCCCGACTGGTCTGTTGGGATGATGAGCACAGAAACTTCCTTCCACTTAACCATGAAGGAGATGCATAGATAGTGCTGCCAATGTGTGGCATGATGTACTTTTACACACTTAAATGTTGAGGCTCAAAAGGCAGCCGTGCACCGTAACTGTACAGTAAATTAGGTAATGTACCACAGCCACCAGAGCCGCAGGAAAACTTGTTGCGAGACAAGCATTTACCCCAGTTGTTTTCAATCTGGTGTTGCGCCGCCACACCACTTTCAAAGCAGCAGCACCAAACACGTTTACCAGACATATTCATTAGTTTATATCATAGATATGTTTTTGCAATGGAAAAGAAAGCAGGCAAGTTATTGGACAAGTTGACATGGCACCTCCCCCACCTAGATGTTCTTTACCATTCGGCCATCAGATTTTCCACCAATGCTCCTTATAGGACACATCACTGCACTCTATACTCCTCTGTAACCTGGTCATCTCTGTATACCTGTCGCAAGTCCCACTGGTTGATGCTTATTTATAAAAACCCTCTTATGCCTCACTCCCTCCTATCTGAGATATCTACTGCAGCCCTCATCCTCCACATACAACACTGGTCGGGCGACGGGGAGCATACAACCAGGTAAGGTTGGGCAGGCTCAGTGCTCAAGGGAGCCAGTACGCCTGCACGGTCCGGTATTTCTGGCGCCACCTCCCCGCCCCAACCCAGTACCTCCAGAGCCCTGTTCCTCCTCCACGCACTAGCCCTATGGTGCGTGTCTCCAGCCCAGTACCACCAGTTCCGGCACCACGCACTCCGCCAGACAGGATCAGCCAGAGCCGTCCGCCAGACAGGATCAGCCCGAGCCGTCCGCCAGACAGGATCAGCCCGAGCCGTCCGCCAGACAGGATCAGCCCGAGCCGTCCGCCAGACAGGATCAGCCCGAGCCGTCCGCCAGACAGGATCAGCCCGAGCCGTCCGCCAGACAGGATCAGCCCGAGCCGTCCGCCAGACAGGATCAGCCCTAGCCGTCCGCCAGCCATGAGCAGCCCGAGCCGTCCGCCAGCCATGAGCAGCCCGAGCCGTCCGCCAGCCATGAGCAGCCCGAGCCGTCCGCCAGCCATGAGCAGCCAGATCCGTCAGCCAGCCATGAGCAGCCAGATCCGTCAGCCAGCCATGAGCAGGCAGATCCGTCAGCCAGCCATGAGCAGCCAGATCCGTCAGCCAGCCATGAGCAGCCAGATCCGTCAGCCAGCCATGAGCAGCCAGATCCGTCAGCCAGCCATGAGCTGCCGTCCCTCAGTCCGGAGCTGCCGTCCCTCAGTCCGGAGCTGCCGTCCCTCAGTCCGGAGCTACCCCTCAGTCCGGAGCTACCCCCCAGTCCGGAGCTACCCCTCAGTCCGGAGCTACCCCTCAGTCCGGAGATACCCATCCGTCCGGTGGCGCCCTCTGGGATGGTCTTCAGTCCGGGACTTGCTACAAGCGTCGCCGCTCCAGAGGCGCCACCAAAGCGGGTATTGACAATGGTGGAATGGGGGCCACGTCCCGCACCCGAGCCGCCGCCATAATAAGGCCCACCCCGGACCCTCCCCTTTTATGTCTGGTTGTGCGGTCGGAGTCCGCACCTTTGGGGGGGGGGGGTACTGTCACACCCTGGCCTTAGTTATCTTTGTTTTCATTATTATTTTAGTTAGGTCAGGGTGTGACATGGGGTATGTATGTGTTTTTGTAGTGTCTAGGGGTTGTTGTATGTGTATGGGGCAGTGTCTAGTGTAGTTGTCTATGTAAGTCTATGGTTGCCTGAGTGGTTCTCAATCAGAGACAGATGTCTTTCATTTGTCTCTGATTGGGAGCCATATTTAAGGCAGCCATAGGCATCATGCGTTTGTGGGTAATTGTCTATATCGATGTTCTATGTTGCATGTGTGCACTTAGTTCTTCTTAGCTTCATGATCGGTTGTTTTGTTCATTTTGTAAGTGTTTGTTTTTTCCTTCATTAAAAGAAGATGTCTTATTTTTCACACGCTGCGTTTTGGTCCTCCATTCAAAGTCAAGACGATCGTGACACCTACAAATTCTACAGATATACTAAATATTTTATCCACATACTGACCATAATGTCTATATTGCCTTAACATCCCATCACATACAGTACCAGTCAAAGGTTTGGACACCTACTAATTCCAGTGTTTTTCTTTATTTTTACTATTTTGTACATTGTAGAATAATAGTGAAGACATAAAAATTATTAAATAACACATATGGAATCATGTAGTAACCTAAAAAGTGTTAAATAAATCTAAATATATTTCATTTATTTGAGATTCTTCAAAGTAGCTAACCTTTGCCTTGATGGCAGCTTTGCACACTTGGCATTCTCTCAACCAGCTTCATGAGGTAGTCACCTGGAAGGCATTTCAATGAACAGGCGTGTCTTGTTAAAAGTACATTTGTGGAATTTCTTTCCTTAATGTGTTTGTGACAAGGTAGGGGTGGTATACAGAGGATAGCCCTATTTGGTAAAAGACCAAGTCCATATTATGGCAAGAACAGCTCAAAATAGTAAAGAGAAACGACAGTCCATCATTACTTTAAGACATGAAGGTCAGTCAATACGGAAAATGTCAAGAACTTTTAAAGTTTCTTCAAATGCAGTCGCAAAAACCATCAAGCGCTATGATGAAACTGGCTGTCATGAGGACTGCCACAGGAAAGGAAGACCCAGAGGTACCTCTGCAGCAAAGGAAAGATTAATTAGAGTTAACTGCACCTCAGATTGCAGCCCAAATAAATGCTTCACAGAGCATTTAGACACATCAAATGTTCAGAGGAGACTGCGTGAATCAGGCATTCATGGTCGAATTGCTGCTAAAGGACACCAATAAGAAGAGACCTGCTTGGTCAAAAAACACGAGCAATGGATATTAGACCGGTGGTAATTTGTTCTTTGGTCTGATGAGTCCAAATTTGAGTAGGTGAATGGATGATCTCCGCATGCGTGGTTCCCACTGTGATGCCAGGAGGAGAAGGTGTGAATGTGCGGGGGTGCTTTGCTGGTGACACTGTCAATTATTTATTTAGAATTCAAGGCTTAAAACCACTTAACCAGCATGGCTACCACAGCATTCTGCAGCAATATGCCATCCCATCTGGTTTATGCTTAGTGGGACTATCATTTGGTTTTTAACAGAACAATGACCCAAAACACACCTCCAGGCTGTGTAAGGGCTATTTGACCAAGAAGAAGAGTGATGGAGTGCTGCATCAGATGATCTGGCCTCCACAATCACCCGACCTCAACCCAATTGAGATGGTTTGGGATGAGTTGGACTGCAGAGTGAAGGAAAAGCAGCCAAAAAGTGCTCAGCATATGTGGAAACTCCTTTAAGACTGATGGAAAAGCATTTCTCATGAAGCTGGTTGAGAGAATGCCAAGAGTGTGCAAAGCTGTCATCAAGGCAAAGGGTGGGTACTTTGAAGAATCTAAAAAACATTTTGGTTTGTTTAACACTTTTATTGAACTTTTGACTGGTACTGTATATATTTTTATACTCTGAACTCCGACATTGCTCGTTCTAATATTTATATATTTCTTAATTCCACTTTTAGATCTATGTGTATTGTTGTGAATTTTTAGATATTACTGCACTGCTGGAGCTAGGAACACAAGCAGTTCGCTACACCCACAATAGCATCTGCTAAATATGTGGATGCGACTGATAAAATTTGATTTGATTTGACTTGATTTCTTTCTTTGCTCACGCTCCTCTCAAGTCTGTGGAATCTGACTTTGTGGCTGTGTTATCTCATGGAAACTCTCCTTTTCTGCCTGCCTGGTCTCCTGCCTCATAATAGAATGAACACACATGTTCATGGAAAACAAGGTACAGCTGAAGTCTGAAGTTTACATACACCTTAGCCAAATACATTTAAACTCAGCTTTTCACAATTCCTGACAATAAATCCTAGTAAAAATCCCCTGTTTTAGGTCAGTTAGGATTACCACTTTATTTTAAGAATGTGAAATGTCAGAATAATAGTAGAGAGAATGATTTATTTCAGCTTTTATTTCTTTCATCACATTCCCAGTGGGTCAGAAGTTTACATACACTCAATTACAATTTGGTAGCATTGCCTTTAAATTGTTTAACTTGCGTCAAACATTTCGGGTAGCCTTCCACAAGCTTCCCACAATAAATTGGGTGAATTTTGGCCCATTCCTCCTGACAGAGCTGGTGTAACTGAGTCAGGTTTGTAGGCCTCCTTGCTCCCACATGCTTCTTCAGTTCTGCCCACAAATGTTCTATAGGATTGAGGTCAGGGCTTTGTGGTGGCCACTCAAATACCTTGACTTTGTTGTCCTTAAGCCATTTTGCCACAACTTTGGAAGTATGCTTGGGGTCATTTCCATTTGGAAGACCCATTTGCAACCAAGCTTTAACCTCCTGACTGATGTCTTGAGATGTTGATTCAATATATCCACATCATTTCCATCCTCATGATGCCATCTATTTTGTGAAGTGCACCAGTCCCTTCTGCAGCAAATCACCCCCACAACAGGATGCTGCCACCCTCGGGATGGTGTTCTTCGGCTTGCAAGCGTCCCCCTTTTTCCTCCAAACATAAAAATGGTCATTATGGCCAAACAGTTCTATTTTTGTTTCATCAGACCAGAGGACAATTCTCCAAAAAGTACAATCTTTGTCCCCATGTGCAGTTGCAAACCGTAGTCTGGCATTTTAATGGCGGTGTCGAAGCAGTGGCTTCTTCCTTGCTGAGCGGCCTTTCAGGTTATGTCGATATAGGACTTGTTTTACTGTGGATATAGATACTTTTGTACAGGTTTCCTCCAGCATCTTCACAAGGTCCTTTGCTGTTGTTCTGGGATTGATTTGCAATTTTCGCACCAAAGTACGTTCATCTCTAGGAGACAGAACGCGTCTCCTTCCTGAGCGGTATGACGGCTGCGTGGTCCCATGGTGTTTATACTTGCGTACTATTGTTTGTACAGATGAATGTGGTACCTTCAGGCATTTGGAAATTGCTCCCAAGGATGAACCAGAGTTGTGGAATTCAACAACAACAAAAAATCTGAGGTCTTGGCTGATTTCTTTTGATTTTCCATGATGTCAAGCAAAGAGGCACTGAGTTTGAAGGTAGGCCTTGAAATACATCCACAGGTACACCTCCAATTGACTCAAATTATGTCAATTAGCCTATTAGAAGCTTCTAAAGCCATGACATCATTTTCTGGAATTTCCCAAGCTGTTTAAAGGCACAGTCAACTTAGTGTATGTAAACTTCTGAACCACTGGAATTGTGATACAGTGAATTATAAGTGAAATAATCTGTCTGTAAACAATTGTTGGAAAAATTACTTGTCATGCACAAAGTACATGTCCAAACCGACTATAGTTTGTTAACTTGTTTGGGATAGGGGGCAGCATTTTCACTTTTGAATGAATAGCATGCCCAGAGTGAACTGCCTCCTACTCAGTCCCAGATGCTAATATATGCATATTATTAGTAGTATTGGATAGAAAACACTCTGAAGTTTCTAAAACTGCTTGAATGATGTCTGTGAGTATAACATAACTAATATGGCAGGCAAAAACCTGAGAAAAAATCCCAACAGGAATTTGGAAATCTGAGGTTTGTAGTTTTTGAACTCACCCCTATCGAATACACAGTGGGATATGGGTTATTTTTCACTTCCTAAAGCTTCCACTAGATGTCAATCGTCTTTAGAACGTGGTTTCAGGCTGCTCATGTGAAGGGGGGCTGGATGGGAGCTGTTTTACTAAGGGGTCTGCCTACAGCCTCGTTCTCAGTCATGCGCTTTCACTTGAGAGGTTGCTCTCGTTCCATTGCAATTCTACAGACAATGGAATTCTCCGGTTGGAACAGTATTGAACTTTTATGATAAAAACATCCTAAAGATTGATTATATACTTAGTTTGACAAGTTTCTTCGACCTGTAATATAACTTTTTGAACGTTTCGTCCGAATGGACCAGATCACGCTTTTGGATTGTTTACCAAACGCCCTAACAAAAGACGCTATTGGACATAAATGGACATAAATGATGGACATTATCGAACAAAACAAGCATTTTTTGTGGAACTGTGATTCCTGGGAGTGCATTCTGATGAAGATCATCAAAGGTAAGTGAATATTTATATATGAATAATATGAATAATGTTGACTACCCAACATGGCGTATATTTCTCTGGCTGGTTTGGGCTCTGAGCGCCGTTCTCAGATTATGCTTTTTCCGTAAAAAAATTTAAAAATCTGACACAGCGGTCGCATTAAGGAGAAGTGTATCTAAAGTTTCATGTATAATAGCTGTATTTTCATCAACATTTATTATGAGTATTTCTGTGAATTCGTGTGGCTCTCTGCAATATCACTGCATGTTTTTGAACTACTGAATCTAATACGCCAATGGAAAATACATTTTTGGATATAAATATGAACTTTACCGAACAAAACATACATGTATTGTGTAACATGAAGTCCTATGAGTGTCATCTGATGAAGATCATCAAAGGTTAGTGATTCATTTTATCTCTATTTGTGCTTTTTGTGACTCCTCTCTTTGGCGGGAAAAATGGCTGGGTTTATCTGTGACTTGGTGGTGACCTAACATAATAGTTTGTGGAGCTTTCGCTGTAAAGCATTTTTGAAATCAGACACTGTGGCTGGATTAAAGAGAATTCTTTCTATAAAATGGTGCCTAATACTTGTATGTTTGAGAAATGTAATTATGAGATTTCTGTTGTTTTGTATTTGGCGCCCTGCAATTTTATTGGCTGTTGGCGAGGGTTAACAAGAAATTTGTGGTGTGGTTGAAAAACAAGTTTTAATGACTCCAACCTAAGTGTATGTAAACTTCCGACTTCAACTGTATGTCTAGCACCACCATAACTTTCACAAATAGGGAGACAAGCAGGCATCATGACATCGGTCTTTTTCAAATAGCTAGAGCATAGTGACACCTACTGTTATGAACTGGTAGTGCAGGTTTGGTTAGAATAGAGTGCAAGAGAAATGGGGGTTATTATTTTCAATGAAAATGTTGAAAGTAGTTGATTTAATGATTGAATTTGAAAGGCAATCAGTTCCTACAGTGAGCACCAGGTAACCAACCTTTGGTGGGCCAGACGGAGACACAAGCGTATTTTTGTTTTATGACTTACATGTAACAGTATAACTTTACGGCGTCCCCTCGCCCCGACACGGGCGCGAACCAGGGACCCTCTGCACACATCAACAACGGTCGCCCACGAAGCATCGTTACCCATCGCTCCACAAAGGCCACGGCCCTTGCAGAGCAAGGGGCAACACTACTTATAGGTTTCAGAGCAAGTGACGTAACTGATTGAAACGCTACTAGCGCGTACCCGCTAACTAGCTAGCCATTTCACATCCGTTACATACACATAAAGAATTGTGTTCAATGTAACCCTCCCTGCCTTGTTACAAAGTCTACCGTGTATAGTGTTACATGTAACCATGCCTTACATAAAGCTTAAAGAATGAATCATTGCAGAAGAGCACTGTAATCAGATGAACAATAAAAGGTTTTATGACATAAAATTTTTACAAAATTATACATTTTTTTTTTTTTCAAAGTCTACTGATCAACATTGTGTGTGTGTATAGAGTGAAATTAACATTTAAAGACATTGTAACAATCTTTTGCATAACACAGCCCTGCTATAGTAAACTACAGAGTACAGTGCCTTCAGAAAGTATTCATACCCCTTGACTTTTTTCCACATTTTGTTGTGAGATTTAGTGTCACTGGCCTTTTGTAACAACTTCTGCCGAAGTTGGTCTCTCTCTTTGTTCGGGCGGCGTTCGGCGGCTTTCTAGTCGCCACCGATCCATGTTTCATTTTCGTTTGGTTTTGTCTTCATCATACACACCTGATTTATATTCCATTAATTATGTTCCTTATTTAACCCTCTGGCTTCCCTCTCTGTTTTGTGCGTTATTGTTTGTCATGTGGGTTCGTGTTCTTGTGCTTTGGATTATTTTGTGTTTTCCTTGTTGGAACATTATCTTTATTTTTGAGTAAACTTTCGGACTCTACTCATATCTGTGTCCTGTGCCTGACTCCGCATTTTTTCCATTCACCAACACCCTCACACCTTTGTTGTAGTTGTTGTCTCTGGCTCTTTTGATATCAGATTCAGAATTGAAAAATAACAAGGCTTGTGGTAGTTAGAACTGGTTTTATCCACATTAGACCAGGAGTGTTTCCAATTCACATAACCCGACAAGAAAAAACCCAGCCCTATAGTCATAGCACAGATAAGGGAAGCGATCTATAATAATAATATTTTGTCATAGCTTACGAATAGTACCCAGAGTTTTACCTGACCAGGTCATGAGACCAGGAAAAACTCCATGCCCCAGAAGAAAAAAAACTAATTTTGCCATAATTTTTTTTTAAAACCTGTGGTGTCACCTCTGCCAGCCACTAAAAACACGTATGCAAGGAACAGATCTATCTCTGTCTGAGTACGTTTACTCCATATTCTCTATCATTAAGACTCAATTTGGATTTGCTAAGGCAGCAATGGAGTTGTCAATATTGGATTACATTTCTAAAACTGTTGTGGATAAACTGTAATGATGTTGGTCATTTATGGTCGATCTAGTGTTTATTGGATGTAAAGGTCTTCCCGCAGTAGCCTAGCCCATATTTCAGAGGTTTATATTGGTCAGGCAGGCTAAACAGATGAGCATGTAGTGAACAAGATGACCAGATGGATTTCATTAACCAGTAGCTTAGTGGACATACTGATGTTGAGCAGGTATACATGTATTTGAGTATTTGGTACCTTTGTTTTTTTGCGTGATTGTTTTTTTCTTTGATACATTTTCAACTGCATATAGCCCTAAACATTATCAATCAATTATGAATTCATTCCCATCTGTTATAAATCTATTTGAACAAGCCTGTATTGTTAAGGCTTTGCAACAAAATGTTTAATGTGGGTGGGCTATAAAGTTATTAAAACAACAAAAGGAAAGTGGTAGCCTACCTAATGCTCAATTATACAATATCAAATAATCATGTTATTTGGGTTAAATCACTGGATGAATAGAGCAGACTTCTGTTCATCTTCTGCATCACGCATGTTATCTATAATAATAGCATACAAAAACTTCAAAACGCGAATTCGCATTATTAGTGACAGTGCACATCACACACTTAATTCAGAGATTTGTAATTCAGAGATTTGTAACAAGCCTTGCTGAACAACATAACACATAGGCCTACGTGACAAAAAGCCAAGGACAAGGTCATAAAATGCTTTTGGAAATCTATGATTTGTGATGTGATGATGATAATGATAAGATACTAATAGATGGCTTTTCGACAGTAATAGCACAACGTGAACTTGTTTTACCTTGATCTGCATCCGCAGTTGTCAGCATTTTAGCAATTTGAAATAATCCAGATATGGTCAAAACAGCTAAAATAAAGTCGGACATCGTTGCGGATCTAAAACTGGCCGCAGCACTTCATTCACTCACGTCCTGGTCCGGTTATAACGTTCAGAAATGTCAACTGTAGATAGCCACTTCGCTTGTCACGCAAACCTTTGCGTTTTACCTTTACCTCTTCCCAGCTGTATGTGAGCGAGTGGAGGACACTGTGAAAGCGTGCGAGAGATAGAAAAGGTAGGAGGGGAGGAAGGCGGGAGGAAGGTAGAGCTATCGGTACGGGGAGATCATGTTTCTAACACTTTTCAATACTGAGGGTCTACATGACATATCCTGTCCTCTCATTTGTAAACGTGACGATGTTTCTCGTGAGTGAGAGAGAGAGAGAGAGAGAGAGAGAGAGAGAGAGCGAGAGAGAGAGAGCGCGACCATAATTTAATTGACAGTAGGGAATTACATACATGCATATCTCTTCACCTTAATCTACAGTAGTGTATTCTAAGAATTGTCAGTAAGATTACTGACAATTCTTAGAATATTGAGGTACACAAAACTCTGCACTTTTAAAGGGATAATGTGTTCCAGAAGAATAATCCTTTTAGTCCAGGGTTTTCTAAACTCAGTCGTGTAAAGTACTTAAGTAAAACTACTACTTAAGTCGTTTTTTGGGATATCTGTACTTTACTTTACTATTTATATTTTCGACAACTTTTACTTTTACTTCACTACATTCCTAAAGAAAATAATGTACTTTTTACGCCATACATTTTCCCTGACACCCAAAAGTACATGTTACATTTTGACAGGAAAATAGTCCAATTCACACACTTATCAAGCAAGACAACATCCCTGGTCATCCCAACTGCCTCTGATCTGGTGGACTCACTAAACACATGCTTTGTTTGTAAATTAATGTCAGAGTGTTGTAGTGCACCCATGGCTACCCGTAAATAAATGAAAAACAAGAAAATTGTGATGTCTGATTTGCATAATATAAGGGATTTGAAATGATTAATACTTTTACTTTTACTTTAGATACTTAAGTACATTTTAGCAATTCCATTTACTTTTGATACTTAAGTATACTTAAAACCAAATACTTTTAGACTTTTACTCAAGTAGAATTTTACTAGGTGACTTTCACTTTTACTTGAGTCATTTTCTATTAAGGTATCTTTACTTTTACTCAAGTATGACTTTTGAGTACTTTTTCCACCACTGTCTAAACTCGGCTTTGCCCCTCCCCCCCAAAAAAACACGCACGGGGACAATGAAAACGACCTAAGACCGAGTTCGGGAAACTCTGATTTAGTCCAGTAATCTGAGTGACAAAGGGCTTTTTCTCTGCAGGGCCCATTGTGAATATGAAACCCTCTTTAGTCCGTTAAACGTAATAATTTGTTTCCTCTCCTTTTGTCTCCTCTCAGTCAAGTCCCACCACTGTTCCTGCCAGATCTTAAACTGTAGTGATTCAGCCACTGTCTGATCTCTCTGGTTTGGTTTCCCCTGAGGAGATGCAGCCGGATGGTCCCTCCATTCTCTCTATTAGACTGCGGCAGCCCCACTCTCCATGCTCTTTTTCAAATATGGAATATGCAGGGCCAGGGGCAGCCTAACGACACAGATAAAATACCCCACCTAATGTGGATGTAATAATGTATTGTAATTGAAAAACCATTCACTGTATGTCCATGCAATGTGTGTGTGTATGTCAAATGTCAAATAGGGGGTGCTTATATTTGTCCTGTTTCACTGCATGTACAAGTGGACAACCTGTACGAGTGTGAGGACATGGAAATGTGTTTTTTGCATATCCCACTCCCCTTGAGACACCCTCAGAGTGGGATCACAGCCAGGGATCCCATCTCATCACATCCCGTCTCATCCCGTCTTTCACTTTTCAGAGATTGTCATTCCTCACCCATATGCCCCTGATTGTTTACAGACTTGTGCTGGGCCTGGGGTACTGGTACGGGGGCAGGCTCCTGAATTTCAATCGAGCACCACAAAGGAGGTCAGTGTCCTAGGAGGGAGTTAGCTAGCTGAGTGTTCCAGTCCCCCGGCGTAATGGATGAACAGAAGCAGCTGCTGCCTGCCTTGCTAACTGTCTTATACTACACTGGTGGAGCCAGAGCCTCACCAGCCAGTGGAGCTTACAGTACAGTCTTAGTCAGAAGACAGACAGGTCCAGAGTGCAAGGGCCTTCTCCACCCCCTCCTGGGCAATCACAGAGGTGAAGTACTGAAATTAGAAATGACATCCAACATACACAACCAGACACTCTTGTGGAAGGCTAATGTACCCAGCTTGTCTAGGGCTGCAGCTTATCCTCACTCGTAGATGTATTTCCACTCCCTTGTCTTGGCTTATGTGATATTTTAGGTTCCTTATTATCATGTTCATCCAAATGAATAGTGTGCGGTACTTTGCTGCCCCCTACAGGGCTTTTTCTTTTCATGTACACACAAACACAGAGAGAGAGAGAGAGAATTTCACCCAGTATTTCACGACTGGGTGAAATACCAGTGTGCCATCACAGCAGCAATATTTGTGACCTGTCGCCCCAAGAAAAGGGCAACCAGTGAAGAACCAACACCATTGTAAATACAACCCATATTTATGTTTATTTATTTTCTCTTTTGTACTTTAACTATTTGCACATCACTACAACATTGCATATTGACATAATACGACATTTGAAATGTCTTTATTCTTTTGGAACTTCTGTGAGTGTAATGTTTACTGTTCATTTTGATTGTTTATTTCACTTTTGTTTATTACCTATTTCACTTGGTTTGGCAATGGTAACATGTTTCCCATGCCAATAAAGCCCTTGAATTGAATTGAGAGAGCGAGTGAAAGAGAGCGAGAGAGAGAAGATGAAAAAGAGAGGACAAAAGACAATAAGAGAGACCAATTCCAGCATCATTGTCTAGAAGGCTAGCTGACAACCAGTCAATAGTGCTCAGTAAGGAGGTCATGTAGCCCATAAAGATGTGTTGTCCTCCATGTTTCTGAAGAAGAGGGCCCTGGAGACCTGTCCCAGCACAAAGCAGAGGCAGCAGAGAGCACCCCTCTTCTTACAAATGAGCCACAGAAGAGTCCATTAAAACCATGGAGGTCAGCACTTGTCAGATCCCAACATACAGTACAAGCTATCCAAGACCTTCAAAATATAGCTGACATTGAAACAAAATACAGTTATCTGTGTGAGTAGACTGCAATGGAGTGGGGGGGGGGGGGGGGGAGATAGAGGAGAGTGGATACACTCTAAAAAGTACAAGATTTACTTTCAATTGTATTGTGCAGATGTATAGATAAAGGATCAATACATGTGTATGGTGAGTTTAGATATTGTTACAATGTGAGATGCTTGGGCTTGTTTGAAGAAGAGCAGATTTGTTTGTGGTGAAAATACAAAAGCAGCAAGGTTACCTCTGGGACAGCTCCATTGTATTCTACAACAAACAACTATTCCCTATGCAGTGCACTACTTTTAACCAGGGCCCATATGGCTTGGGTCAAAAGTAGTGCGCTATTTACAGGGAATAAGGTGGCATTTGCGGACGGAACCAACTTCTGGCTCAACCTCTCCTTCTTCAGAATTGACTACTTCCTACATGAGACTTTTTAAAATGTAATTGTCAGACAGATATCCCTCCCAAAGCAAAATCAAACGTCCAAAATGTGCCGTTTATAATATGTAGAAGCGAAAGAAATATGCAAAGGCTTATTAAGACGTTTGAAGGGTTTGTGTTCGTCTACCCTTTTTGACTGGTGACTTAGCGGAAGACTGGTTATCTGCTATGACACTGTTAAGCCAAGGATCAACTCCTGCTGTCTGCAGCATTGAAGGGGGTGATTTGTTCGAGGCAGTCTACCATTGGGATGCATGCAGTGGTGTAGCGCAAGGCCATGAGGCAGAGAAACCTTTGCAGTTTTATAGCTAATATCATGCTGTTCTACACATTTTGACATGGCGCTGTGAGGTCGCCTAGGCAAAGTGCTCCTGTGCATTTTGTAAATATTTAATATTTTGTATTCATTTTTTGTTTAAATCTTTTTATTCGTATTTTGCTTTTGAATAGCTAAATCAGTATAGATTAAGTCTGGGTTACATCTATATGTTTCCTGCCCATGAATTTGAAAATCAGCTCTTACAACATAGCTACTGTATGATGTAAGTTTTCTCCTGTGGTACTGTATGTCAGTGGTAATCTTAAAGATGGATAAGAGCAAGAGAAATGTGGTGAAGGAGGATTGGAGTTGAGATCTTATTCAATATAGTAACGTTGTCTTCCTCTTCATGGTGCTGAAATTCCTCTCTCTAAATTGATAATGGAGCTATCTCTCTGCAGGCTCAGTGCTGATTCCTTCTATTCATTAACTAATTAGAACTGGCAGAGGAAATGTCCACTATGAATGAAGTTGGGAAATAGGTAACACTCAACTCCTATAGACTGACAGGTTAAATAGGCACCATCAGGAGACGTCCACCAGCTTGTCATGGAATACCATAGTACACTAATAAGTAGGAATATTAAGCATTGTGTTGTCTATTGTAAACTTGCAAGAAAGGTGGATCACGTTATTGACTCCATTCTCTATCTGCTCGCGCACGTTATGCTACGTTATGTGAGCTAACGTCTAGCTAGCTAGTCGCCATTTCGCCCCGTTGCGATGGACCGTTTTCTGATCAAGAGAAGAGTGCAGGTAGAAAATCCAGAACCTGTCTCCGAGGGGCCCAAAGAAGAGGGAGATAAGAAAGATGAGTTGGAGAGAGAAACGCGTGAACCACGACGTGAGGGAGCACCAGAGCAGTTCGTCGCTGCTAGCCACCGCTCCCTCTGATTTAAACCAGTCACCTGTTGAAGAACCAAGGCGCCCTCTTCTTCGGCGTTATCCAGCCACAAAAGTTGGACAGCGGGATCGCTACTTCAATCGTAGATGGTATGAGGATTACACATGGCTGGAATATTCTATTTCAAAGGACCGTGCTTTCGGCTTTGCATGCCGCCACTTTCAACGTCCAGGAAACCATGGTGGAGAGAAGGCGGCATTTACCCTCGATGGCTACCAGAAGAACTGGAAGAATGGGACAAGTTCGTTCAAGACACACGATGCTAGTGTGGAGCATAAATATGCAATGACAGCGTGGAATGAGTGGACTATTCAGAAAGAGTCTGGCTCAACAATATGCAATGCTCTAAGTGATGGACATTCGAAACTAGTCCGAGACAACAGAGAGTATATGAGAGCAGTTGTGGAGTCATTGCGTTACACTGCATACCAGGGACTTTCAGAGAGGAGACATAGACAATTACATGGCTGTCAACCTGGGAAACTTCCATGAACTTTTACAGGTCATAGGCAAATTGGACAAAATAGTTGCAACGAAAATCTCAGATAATACTAGAAATGCTAGGTACACGCATCATGATATACAGAATTAAATACTGGGTTAAACCCTCGACTCAGAACCCTTGTGGTAAGTAACTGAAAGGCCTTCTATTTATTGGCAGAGTGCGCCTGTCCGGTGGTGCGAACATGATTCAATCACGCTGATCTGGATGGAACAAGAAGACGCAGCATATTGTCGTCCAGTCGGCCTACAAGGATTTTTGCAATAGAAATATAATCGCTAAGATTGTGAGGATAGCCAGCTCGTTTTACACCATGTATGTACAGTTGACAGGCACAGGGTAAATGCACTTCTCGTTGTGGCTGCACTGAATATGAATTATTTTCATTTCTGACGTGATAGACATTTAATCCGTAACAGTATAACCAATGCACAGCAGGACGCATGTATATCGTCGGCCAACAAGTGCATTTTTTGTTTGCAATAGAAATACAATCACTAAGATTGTGACGATAGCCAATTCGTTTTACAAGTGTGCACAGTTAACAGGCATAGGTTAAATGCATTGCACTTCTCGTTGTGGCTGCACTTTGGATATTATTAATTTCATTTCAGACGTTGTGATAGCCATTTCACCCGAAACATTATTACCAATGCACAGTTGTCTGATTATGCATATGGAATAAATGCACTTGTAAATAGTCATGGAAATCGTCTATTTTCTTAGCATCCCCCACGTATTGGTCAAGCCCCCACTTAGCACCGGGAGAGAGAAAATCCTGGCGCCGTGCCTGACCCCTGTTTCCTCTAGTGCGATTTATTCTGTGCCCTGTCCAATAAAGTTAAGCGAACTTGTCGTGACATGCTGACTAGAGGTCTGTCAACCAATTAGATACAAGCAACGGTGTTCTTCCCGCCTCAATGACCTCGGGTCACCACGTACCTCTGCCCAATCGAAAGTACGAACAGACATTATAGGCTGTAATGAAAAGTAACACATGACAGTCAATAAAGGAAGTAGGTGTATAAAGGAAGTAGATCTACATAGTGCCTCTTCTTCACCCATATTGGATACAGGTGTTGTTTACAGTATCGATAATAAAGCTAGAAAATGACATGTAGTACACTAGGCTGGAATTAATGAAGTCAACCTCACCAGTGAGTTTATCTTTGAGGTCAATGATTAGCTAACTTCGGATATTTACAGAGGGGTGACAGAGCACTTGTGAGTGTGTCCATTTTAACTCAAACTGATGAAAGAGACTGGGATATATTCAACTGAAATTGGAAATACTTGCTTTATCTGGTAATGACCTAATTATTTAATTGTTTCTCCGCTTTGAATTGTCATAATTTAATATATTGAACTTTGAAATGCAGGCAGTGGTTTCGTGCGTGCGTAAATGTAATTTAGCCAACTTGTCGAAACATTTCAGGTGGGTATATAGCCTGTGTAGATAGTATACGTACTGTAGGACTAGCTTTGTTTGAGAACTATTTGTAAATGGCATATTACTCTGAATCATTTTCCTTTTTTCAACTTCAGTAATGGACCCATTTGACGCCATCTCTCCGCGCAAGGTTCTGGAGCGCGTCTCTGCTCTGCTGGGATGCAGCCAAACATCGAATGAAGTAGCCACATATCTGGACAATCACGACGAACTGAAGCATCTACGTGAACAGTTTCTATTACCCAAAGTTTCAGAACTTCCTCCTTGTAAGTAAAATGGCAAGCAGGCTTTTTAATGTTATGCAGGCTTTTTATGCACTGGCTAGTTGCTTCTCCATCACCCCATAGCAGTCTGTGGAGTGTCATGAAATTGTTATCTTATGTGTAGGAAAACCTCTGTCCTTTACTAATTTGTGGCCGGAGTTGTTCTGGCTACAATGAGCCTTGCTTGCCCCAAGTTAGTGGAAGGAATTTGCTGCCGTATAGTCACTATTGGGAGCTCTTTCTAGAACACCCACTTAAATTGTGCATAAGAGCATTTTATATATATTTTTTAAACTAGTGAGAAATATACTGTATGTGATTATTGAAAGCATCTGAGTTTGCTTAATTTACTATCATCCTAAATTAAGATGGAAAATTTGGCAAAATAATTAAATATCATCTTCAATTAAGATATTTAATTATTTTTCCATATCTAATTAATGTATATTACTCTACTTTTCATGATGTGGACAGTATGTGTTACTACATTACACAAGCTGACGTTTTGATCACATCGAATTGGAGGGAATTCCACATGCTTTTTACCTCAGATTGGTGATGTTAGTATAACAGTTCTATAGTCAACGACACAAAATCAATTGCTTAAAACATATCAAAGTCTTTAGTTTTGTACTGTTGATATCCTATGCTGGGTCGTGATTCGTCGAAGTTAACTAACAGAAAAAGTATTTTAATTGTTCCCTTTTCCACGATGGCAGCCTCCTAAAATCAACATCCGCCATTGCAAAACATAGGTATAAGCCTTCTACACGTTCTTGTCTAACCAACCATGTATAGGTTACGTTTCCGTGTGGCCTTTGAGTCATGTTAGTTTAAACAGCGCTACTCCCAAACGTTTGCCCCCTGTTCTATTGATTTCAGCGCGATATCGATGGAAATGATTAACAAAAAAAGTGTTGCATTACACTTACCACGTTGGCGAGCCACTCGAAACAAAATGCAACACTTCAAAATGTAGCTAGCTGTTTTCTACAAATTGTCCTCTAACCAGTGATGTACACATTATTCCCATGTTCTGTGTGGTTTTTGAGCGGTGTTAGTTTTAACAGGACGTGCAACCTCATCTCCCCCCTCTTGCGCAAATAATTTAAACGTGATGATCGATAGTGTGATTTTCAAACATTTTATTTAACCTTTATTTAACTAGGAAAGTCAGTTAACCTTTCTAGGACACACGTTCCGCTAGCGGAACCCCTCAACAACATTCGCTGAAAAGGCAGCGTGGGAAATTCAAACATATTTTTTTGAAATATGTAACTTTCACACATTAACACGTCCAATACAGCAAATGAAAGATAAACATCTTGTTAATCTACCCGTCGTGTCCGATTTAAAACATGTTTTACAACGAAAACACAACATATGATTATGTTAGATCACCGCCAAGTCCAAAAAAACACAGCCATTTTCCCAGCCAAAGATAGGAGTCACAAAAAGCAGAAATAGAGATAAATGAATCACTAACCTTTGATGATCTTCATCAGATGACACTCATAGGACATCATGTTACACAATACATGTATGTTTTGTTCGATAATGTCCATATTTATATCCAAAAATCTCAGTTTACAATGGCGCCATGTTCAGAAATGCCTCCAAAATATCTGGAGAAATTGCAGAGAGCCACAGTAAATAACAGATAGTCATCATAAACTTTGATGAAAGATACATGTTTTACATAGAATTAAAGATACACTTGTTCTTAATGCAACCGCTGTGTCAGATTTCAAAAAAACTTTACGGAAAAAGCAAACCATGCAATAATCTGAGACGGCGCTCAGATAGAAACAACATTTCTCCGCCATGTTGGAGTCAACAGAAATACGAAATTACATCATAAATATTCCCTTACCATTGATCTTCGTCAGAATGCACTCCCAGAAATCCTAGTTCCACAATAAATTGTTGTTTTGTTTGATAATGTCCATTATTTATGTCCAAGTAGCTACTTTTATTAGCACGTTTAGTACGCGTATTCAAACGCTCGCACAGGTCCAGGCGAACTTTGGACGAAAACTTCAAAAAGTTATTTTAAAGGTTGAAAAAACTTGTCAAACTAAGTATAGAATCAATCTTTAGGATGTTATCATAAATATTCAATAACGTTCCAACCGGAGAATTCCTTTGTGTCTATAGAAGTAACGGAACGCAAGTCGCTATCATGTGGAATGCGCATGACCAGGACCTGGCACTCTGCCAGACCACTGACTCAAACAGCCCCCATCCGGCTCCACATCACAGTAGAAGCTTCATTCAACATTCTACAGACTGTTGACATCTAGTGGAAGGCGTAGGAAGAGCAAACATATCCATATCCCACAGGGATTTCAATAGGCGATGAGTTGAAAATCGACCAGCCTCAGAATTTCCACTTCCTGTTTGGATTTTTTCTCTGCCATTTTTGCCTGCCATATGAGTTCTGTTATACTCACAGATATCATTCAAACAGTTTTAGAAACTTCAGAGTTTTCTATCCAATAGTATTAATAATATGCATATATTAGCATCTGGGACAGAGTAGGAGGCAGTTCACTCTGGGCACACTATTCATCCAAAGTGAAAATGCTGCCCCCTATCCCTAAAAAGTTAATGAAATAAAATGTGTATATTTGTATTTATTTGTAAACTCATGTTCATCTTATATTAGGTTTTAGTTGAAGATCTGATAACATTCAGTATCAAAAATAATCAAAAATAGAGAAAATCAAAAAGGGGGCAAATCATTTTTCATGGCACTATGTGTAGATAGTACATTATAGGTTTTCAGTATATCACAAACTGTT
Source organism: Salvelinus alpinus (assembly GCF_045679555.1). Lineage (NCBI taxonomy): Eukaryota > Metazoa > Chordata > Actinopteri > Salmoniformes > Salmonidae > Salvelinus > Salvelinus alpinus. Next base: position 8,922,547 of record NC_092123.1, read on the forward strand.
TCTGCATATTGGTTATTGATTTGGACACATTAAAACTGTCTTGACATTGGGCTATTTATCAATGTCTTGTCATCAAGAAGCAGCGACAGCATAATTTAACGTAAGTTTTAGGAATATACACTACCGTTCAAAAGTTTGGGGTCATTAGCAATGTTCTTCTTTTTGAAAGAAAAAATCAGCCATTTCCAGCTACAATAGTCATTTACAACATTAACAATGTCTACACTGTATTTCTGATCAATTTGATGTTATTTTAATGGACAAAAAAATGTGCTTTTCTTAAATAAAAAAGGAAATGTCTAAGTGACCCCAAACTTTTGAACGGTAGTGTAAATGGACATTTCAACATGAATTTCCAATGCTATTGTACTTAATCAGGTAAAAACTGCTGAATGAGTCTGAAAATGTGCTGGGATTTATTTATTTTGGTGATAAGGTATACCAGAAATCACCAAAATGGTTTTGCCCAGCCTATACATGTAGGTCTACAAGATCCTACATACAGTGAGGAAACGGCCTGCCTGGTCAGGTATTAGGTGGTCGGAAATAATTGCAGCTGGAAGAGAAATTTGCGTTGAGCTGAATAAAGGAGATGACTAAGCACTTTCATTTAGCTAAGTGTTTGAAAGTTGAATCATTTTAATGACATATTCTTCAACTGTATAACAAAGCCTCTTTCTGGGGGCCAAGAAGTATGCCATGATTTGAACGATGCAGGGAAGCTTCTTAGTGAAAATGTGTGGATCGATTGTGCTAATGCACTGTTAATGTTACCCTAGCTGACCTTACGCTTGTGGATGGCACCAATGAATGCATTTACTTTGTGGGGAACTCACTTGGCCTCCAGCCCAAAATGGCGAAGAAGTACATTGACGAGGAGTTGGATAAATGGGCTAAAATGTAAGTTGTTTCCCCCAACGTTTCCCCCAATGTCTGCTTTATGACACTGAATCAGCTCAGCTAAAGTTTGTTGACTATTTCAAGTACAGTAATGGTCATTCGAGGATGACAAGTCTCCCTCCACCATGAGCCTTTCTCTTTTAATGTAATTGTCCTAACTTTTATCTGTGACATGTGTATCCGGTCCTTGTAGCTGTGAGCATTGTTGTAATATTTCTCTGTTCTGTTTTGCAGGGGGGTTCATGGCCATGTGCAAGGCTCTCGACCTTGGGCCTGGGCGGAGAACAATATAGAGGAACTCATGGCTAATGTGGTTGGTAAGTTCATACAATAACACATGTCCAACGCATGATCAAATACAATGCATTCGACATTCTATGTTAGTTTTATGATCATAACAGTTAACATGAGCTAGGGCTGAGATGGGGCTATTTATCGATGCATGTCGGTACCTTTACAGGCTTTTTGCACTGATATGCGACCAAAGGGATCCAATACACGGTCGTCATGGTTCCCTTTTTCACACAGCACTGTTAAAAGCCTGTAATCTCCAGCTCTCATAACGTTCATGGTTAAATTGTCAGGTAATTCTGATAGCTAATTATCGTTCTGTCTGGCTGTTGATGATTCATGACAGAGACCTCCGATCTGTGACTGGTTTTAAAAGGTAATTGCACCCTGGCATTGTGCCATATTTGCAGTGAGCAAAGTACAGCCAAACCAAACAACTGAAGACCGTTATGCTCCTCGGATGTCTTTTTTTGTGTGGAAAATGTAGGTTATCTGATTGCCAAATTCTATTAGGTAAAAATGTGTCCTGAAGTTATGTCAGAGCAATGGGAATTAAATCACGCCGGTGTGTTTGCGTCCGTGCGAACAGGGGCTAAAGCTGAGGAGGTTGCCTTGATGAACGGGTTAACGGTTAATCTGCACATTCTGCTGGTAAGATAATGTCAAAGTTTTATACAAATCTCCAACGTAAACATACATTATATACCGCGACTTTACATCAACAACATGTTACATATTTGCTTTGCAGCTGTCTTTTTACAAACCTACAGCAAAACGTCACAAAATCCTTCTTGAGGACAAGGCTTTCCCCTCAGACCATGTGAGTAATTCCAACGACACAGAACTTGTTTTAAACCTACAGGATGTTGGTGCAATGACTGCAGGTCCTTTTTTTTTTTTCAAAGTCATTTGCATTCTTCAACTGCATTTCAACCACAATTCATGTTTTGCCCTAAAAATACACCTTTTGACAGTTGTATAATACTTGAGTGTGCAGGGCCTACTCTCCGTCATTTATCCTGTTGTAATAGAGTAGTCCACTGTTGTTATTCCCACCACATTGTATCTGTTGTCTCTGTGTTGGTGGAGGAGATGTTCATCGTGCTATTTCTTCAGTATGCAGTGGAATCTCAGATCCAGTTGAAAGGATATGACCCTAAGCAAAGCATGCTGCTGATGAAGCCCAGACCGGTAAAAGTAGTCTTCATTTTTTTTCTATAATCCCTTTTGGGGCATTATGACTTAAATACTAACTTTTTTATGTGCACCTTTCAAGGTACCGAAGGACATTGAGTATAAAGAGTCAAATTGAGTGTTGAGAAAGAGTTCATGAACAGTTATTAAAAGTGATTTATATGACCAACTGCCGTGTTTTCTACCTGTCAGGGCGAGGAGGTGCTGAGAACAGATGACATTCTGGACACGCTAGAGAAGGAGGGAGATTCCATTGCAGTGGTCCTGTTCAGTGGAGTGCAGTACTACACCGGACAGCTCTTTGATATGGCCGCCATCACTAAAGCTGGGCAGAAGAAGGTGAAAGGACTACTTTAGAACCAATCCTCAGTGTCTTTTTCTCACCTGCACTGAGACCATAACGTTTGTGTTTTTAAAGGGGTGGGTCTTTTTGGGAAATGTTATTTCAACTTTTGAATTCGTTCTTGATTGTCTATTAAACTACTTCTAAACACTTTACAAATCCCCTTAGTGCAGGGTTCCACAACGCCCAACTCACCCCCTGCTGTATATACAAACTTATGTGGACACCCCTTCAAATGAGTGGATTTGGCTATTTCAGCCACACCTGTTGCTGACATGTATAAAATCGAGCACACGGCCATGCAATCTCCATAGACACAAATTGGCAGCAGAATGGCCTTACTGAAGTGCTCAATGACTGTCATTGTGGCACCGTCATATTTTTTGTACCTCTTTTTCTCACCAATTTCGTGATATCCAATTGGTAGTTAGGGAGAGGCGAAGGTCGAGAGCCATGCCTCCTCTGAAACACAACCCCGCCAAGCCGCACTGCTTCTTGACAGACTGCTCTCTTAACATGGAAGCCAGCCGCACCATTGTGTCGGAGGAAATACCATACACCTGGCGACCGTGTCAGCGTGCATGCGCCCGTCCCGACACAGGAGTCGCTAGAGGACATCCCGGTCAGCCAAACCCTCCTCTAACCCGGACGAAGCTGAACCCGGACGAAGCGCGACACAGCCTGGTATCGAACCTGCATCTGTAGTGATGTCACTAGCACTGCGATGCAGTGCCTTAGACCGCTGCGCCATTCAGGAGGCCTAGTTCGTCAAATTTCTGTCCTGCTAGAGCTGCCCCATTCAACTGTAAGCACTAACTGTTTGTTGGGAGCTTCATGAAATGGGTTTCCATGGCCAAGTAGCAGCACACAAGCCTAAGATCACCATGCGCAATGCCAAGCGTCGACTGGAGTGGTATAAAGCTCGCTGCCGTTGGACTGAGTGAGAACGCGTTCTCTAGAGTGATGAATTACGCTCTACCATCTGGCAGTCCAACGGACGAATCTGGGTTCGGCAGATGCCAGGAGAACACTACCTGCCCCAATGCTTTAATGTTTTTGTCAAATATGATCTCTATTTGGGCTTCTTGCGGTCAATTTGTAGTCTACTAATTATTTGTAATTATTTTCCGGCCTCTGACCCACCACTCAAGAAAAAAATTGACCCACGGCTGAATCTATTTTATGGTCCCATGCCTTCTTAGAGGGTACCCCAACATGATCTGGATGGTGTTTTATGAAGGTTCAATTTAGACGATCTAGAGAGTAACACTGCTCTCTGGTGTCAACTGTGATACTGTCACTACATTGCGACAAGGAAGTGAAGTCTTTGTTTATAATCAGTGGTTAAATTGGGCTGGAGTCACGCCCACCTACCTCCCTTCTTGATTCTATTTTTAAAGTGAACCCTCATGTCAAAAGGGGGCATAAGCTTTATCTATACGTTATTAAACTCGCACAATTTGGATTTCCTGAACTCTTTTAAGAACCAATGGGAAGAGGATTTAGGTGAACAACTTTCAGACGAAACTTGGCAGAGTATACTTCAGAGAATACATTCTTCATCTATATGTCTAAGACATGCCGTAATTCAATTTAAAATAGTTAATCGGCTGCATTGGTCAAAGGCAAAATCATCCAAGATTAGTCCAGAAATAGATCCCACTTGTGACCGATGTCTGCAGGCTCCTGCTACTTTATTACACGCTTTGGGCAGGCCCGAAATTGACATTTCTGGATATCAATTTTTGAGACGTTTTCTAAGATATTGGAGAGACCTATAGAACCTTTTGTGTTTTTTTGCATTATTCTGAGTGGCCCCAAAGGAGGCCCCACAGGAGGCCCATCGAAACAGTTCTATGGAGTGGCACCACAGGAGGCCCCTCGACAGTTCTATGGAGTGGCACCACAGGAGGCCCCTCTAAACAGTTCTATGGGCCACATTCTGGCATTTACTTTTCTTCTAGCTAGACGTTGTCTACTATATAAGTGGAAGGAATGTGTTTCCTACTTATAACCATTGGATAAATGAAGTTATGCAACATCTCAAGCTGGAGAAAATATGCTACTCCGTTAGGGGATCTGCAATTACATTTTCTAATATCTGGCAACCTTTCCTATCTTTTGCAGAAGACATGGACCAGCTAATTTCACCCAGTTAACTCCATAAACCAACCCAAATTAGAATTTGTATAATTATTTAATACTTTTTTCTTAGATCTTTATTTTTTTACTATTTGATTATATTACTCATTGTATATCATGTCTGCTTTAATAAGTCTGGTTTTAGGGTGGGGCTCTGTCAGAGCATGGGGGGGGGGGGTGGGGTTGTGGTGGGTTTGATTTGGTGGGGGATCCGTGTGTGTTCTGCCCTCTACCTGTTCTGTCTGTTATCTGTAGAATCATAAAAAAATTGCAAAAAAAATTAAAAACTTGGGTCTGGAGCTACCAGGAACCGGGCTCCTGCACATTGGGTCAAAAGGAGAAACAGATGGAGCCGAACTCCAGCAATTTAAGGTTTTGAAGAAAAAAATAGGAGAAACCAAGGTTAGGGTTAGGTTTGAACATATCGTTAGGGTTATGCAAAGTTGGGGTTGTGGTTGAGGCTAGGGTTGAACTGGGATGTGGACATGAAGCTAGGCTTTGAATTGTGGATGAGGGTTAGAGTTGAACCAGGATGTGAACATGAACCTAGGATTAGGTTTAGAGGGGCTCCTCTGAATTCCTAATTCAACCTCTATTTATAGTGGATAATGGCCATTCTATCCATTGTGTATAGTCAAGTTATTTCATCATGCTTCTATTGTATAATGTTGTTATTAACATTGGCTTTTGAGGTAATGAAGCATGTTATTTAAAACCAAAAAAGCATTTTGTCTGACAACAGCTGCTCCAACAGCGTCCTCTGTTGTCAGGGATGTGTAACAATTTGACGTGATTGGCTCGCAGGATTTGTCTGCATTCAACTCATGCAAGTGTATGACACCCATTTGAATTCACTCCATGCTGAGAATGACATTTGTCAAATAAACAGCAGTGCGTTGACAAGGAAATCTAAATGATGACTCTCAGGAGATGTCAAACCACACACACACACACACACACACACACACAGGGGGAAGCCTTCCCTCTCTGTCACATTTAGCAGGGCAATCAAAACAACCAGACTTAGAGTCCTAATGATCCACACAAAAATACCCCCACTAGGAATACATGAATCATTTATGAAGTTTATCTTAAAAAGACACGCACACGCAAACAAACACTCACAGACACGCCGATGAACTGCCTCTGATGCGTCCTGCCTGCACAGCTCCGGCCTGCTGCCCTTAGCATCTGGCATGACGGTGCGTTTTTTCTCTTCCCGCAGGGCTGCTACGTTGGATTCGACTGTGCACACGCAGTGGGCAATGCAGAGCTGAAGCTGCACGACTGGGGAGTGGACTTTGCCTGCTGGTGCTCCTACAAGGTCAGCATTGGGGTTTGTGTGGCGAAATCAAGGGCAAATGAACTGTTGGCAGTGGCTTCACTCTGTCCTGTCCAACACCCGCTGACACAGGAAGACCACAATATGTGGGGTAGAAATTGACTTGTTCCAGCTTAATATTGCCAACAAGGATTTTCTTGCAGTTGTTATCGATGCCCATTTGAAATATTGTAGATTATCCTCGGTCTTGAATACTGTAGAAAATAGGGAGATAGACTATGTCAATGCGTTGACAGAGTCTATTTTGTATTCATGTGTAGTATGTGAATTCTGGAGCTGGTGGACTGGCTGGAGCTTTTATCCATGAGAAGAATGCGCGTACAGTCAAGCCTGCGTGAGTACGACAGTGCAGTACAGCTCAGATTTGTGTTCATGTTGACTATGTTATGTTTTAACTACTTATTACTTTCTCTCTCAGGCTCATGGGATGGTGGGGACATAACTTGAAAACAAGGTTCCGCATGGATAATGGTATCAACATATTTTTGATCGTGTTCTCATTTTATTCCCTATACTGGGACACATTACAGAATGTCGCTTCAAGTTGCCATTGTCGGTCTCTAAGCAGAGATATCCATGTAGCTTGCTTTACACTGACATCTCCTGGTCATGTTAGGGTATTACAGAAAATGGGTTATACCGTGTTCATTTCACCCTTTCAGTCAAGCCACATGAATTCATCACGAACATCCTACATTTTTTCTTACCATAGAAATGGATCTACTACCTGGTATAAGTGGCTTTCGGCTATCAAACCAACCCATCCTGCTGGTGTGTCCACTGCAAGCTAGTTTAGAGGTGACTGGAACCAATTTGGGTTTTTCATATCGATTTCATACAGCAAATATTCGAACAAGTTCGTATTCATCTCTCAAATCATGGAATTTACAAGTGACCTGTAAAAGGTTGTAACTGTTATAACCAGCGTTGGGGTCAATTGCATTTCTATTCTAGTCAATCCAGGAAGGACACTGTAATTCAAATGCTCTTCAATGCTTTTCAAGTAGGAGAATTTGGAATTGGAATTTTGGTTACTTTCTGAATTTAAATGGGATTGACTCCTGCCCTGGCAATAACTGTTCAGTTGTCAATCTTTGCCAATACGTCCAGGTCTTTGCTATGACCAGTATGACAGCTCTGAGGAAGAAGTCCAGACTTCTGACGGGTTACTTGGAGTGTTTGATCCAGCACTACTACAACGAGGATGAGGCCCAGCCTCACAAGCCCTACGTCCATATCATCACTCCCTCCCACCCTGAGGAACGAGGCTGCCAACTCTCCCTCTCTTTCTCGGTCCCCATCGCAGCCGTGTTCCAGGAGCTGGAGAAGAGGGGCGTCGCTGTGAGTGGCTTCATATATACAATAGTAGTACAGTATTGGCGAGTTTCCCAGACCCATATTAAGCCTAGCCTGGACTAAAAAGCGCTGTCTAAAATAAATACAAATTCACTTCAAAAAAGTAATAATTAATTGACCATGCTTTTTAGTCCAGACGTGGGCTTACATTTAATTTGGGTACGAAACACAAGCCCTTAACATGTATGCTGAACAAAATATAAACGCAACATGTGAAGTCTTGGTTTCATGAGCTGAAATAAAACATCCCAGATCATTTTCCAGATCATTTTAAGAAAGCTTATTTCTCTCAAATGTTGTGCACAAATGTATGTACATCCTTGTTAGTGAGCATTTCTCCTTTGCCAAGATAATCAATCCACCTGACAGGTGAGGCATATCAAGAAGCTGATTAAACAACCGCAGCCCAGGTCCTCCATACCTCCTTTATGTCTGTAATAAAGCACTTTTGTGGGGAAAAACTAATTCTGACTGGCCCTCCCAGGCCCACCCATGGCTGTGCCCCTGCCCAGTCATGTGAAATCCATAGATTAGGGTATAAATTAATTAATTTCCTTCTATGAACTGTAACTCAGTAAAATCTTTGAAATTGTTGCATGTTGCGTTTATATTTTTTGGACATTATAAATGTGTTTTACGCATGAGTATACGTACATAGATTAAAATCTATATTTTGTAATGGACTGTTTTGATCTATTCTCTCCATGCCGTCTCAGTGTGACATGAGGGAACCCAACGTCCTGCGCATCGCTCCGGTGCCGCTGTACAACTCCTTCAGTGACGTACACCGCTTCATCACTGTTCTAGGATCAGCTCTGGCTGCCGGCAAAGAACTACAACAATGATAGAAACAGTCTTATTGTTACCTCACCTTTCAGAGTGTTTTTGACAATGCAGTATAAAAACATACTGTTTTTATTGACAATGTGCTGGAGTCATTGACAGGTCTTCTGAACTACTGTCCCAAAGAATTGCAATATGTTTTGGCTAGGCTACTCAGTAAAACTAAATTGGTTGGAATTGTATCCCTACTCAACATTTTGTGAGACAAGTTTGTTACTATACAATGTCAAATAATAATACATTTATTTGGAATCGGAGTCAATGCTGAGACCAAGGTCTCTTTTCCAGATGAGCTCTGTATAGCTCGCATCCACTACAACAACATGGAAATTGCCTACGGAGCAGCAAGAGGAACTGCCCCTCCCTACCTTCAGGCTCAACCATACACATCAAAATACAATAAACACATTAAACTACAACTCACATGCAAATTAAAATGACAGGACAGAGAAAAGCTTGGACTGGGTTGAGCCCGAGCTGCCCTTCCGTGGGCGTGGGAGGGCCAATAGACCAGAGGTAGCAGAACAGAGTCCTTGGGTTGGGGTGTAGGGAATGAGCAGAGCCTGAAAGTAGGGAGGGGCAGTTCCTCTTGCTGCTCCGTAGGCAATACCATGGTCTTGTAGTGGATGTGAGCTTTGACTGGAAGCGTTGGAAGTTGACTGGAGTGGGATGACTTGGGAAGGTTGACAATCATGCGGGCTGCAGCGTTCTGGGTAAGTTGCAGGGGTTTGATGGCACAAGCGGGGAGCCCACCCAACAGCGAGCCTGGATTTGGACCTGCGTGTAGGGTCGTACTCTACGGATGTTGTAGAGCATGAACCTGCAGGAGTGAGCCACTGCTTTGATGTTTGCAGAGAACGACAGGGTGTCGTCTAGGGTCACGCCAAAGTTCTTTGCACTCTGGGAGGGGAACACTGGAGTTGTCAACCATGATGGAGAGGTCTTGGAGCGGGCAGGCCTTCCCCGAGAGGAAGAGCAGCTCTTTCTTGTCGAGGTTGAGCTTGAGGTGGTGGGCCGACATCTAAGCTGAGATATCTGCCAGGCAACGCAGAGATGCTTGACGTAACCTGGCTGTCAGAAGTGGGGGAAGAAGAAAGGTAGTTGAGGGTCATCCACATAGCAATGATAGGAGAGACCATGTGAGGATATGACGGAGCTGAGTGACTTGGTGTATAGAGAGAAGAGAGTGCCTAGAACCGAGCCCTGAGGGACAGTAGTAGTGAGAGTATGTGGTGTAGACACAGATTCCACGTCACCTGATAGGAACGGCCTCCAAGAGTGCATAGCCTGAGACGCCCAGCCCTGAGAGGGTGAAGAGGAAGATCTGATGGTTCATGATGTCGAAGGCAGTGGATAGATCTAGGAGAATGAGAACAGAGGAGAGAAAGTCAGTGCGGAGAGCCTCCGTGACCCAGAGAAGAACAATATTGGTTGAGTGACCCGTCTTGAAGCCTGACTGGATAGGGTCAAGAAGATCATTCTGAGGGAGATAGCGAGAGAGTTGGAAAAGAAAGAAGTGATACCAGTCAGAGGGGTCAAGTCAATCAATCAAATGTATTTATAAAGCCCTTTTTCGATCAGCAAATGTCACACAGTGCTATACAGAAACTCAGCCTAAAACCCCAAACAGCAAGCAATGCAGATGTGGAAACACAGTGGCTAGGAAAAACTCCCTTGAAAGGTAGGAACCTAGGAAGAAACCCAGAGAGAAACCAGGCTCTGAGGGGTGGCCAGTCCTCTTCTGGCTGTGCCGGGTGGAGATTATAAGAGTACATGGCCATTTAAGGCCAGATTGTTCTTCAAGATGTTCAAAGATGGATGACCAGCAGGGTCAAATAATAATCAGTGGTTGTAGAGGATGCAACAGGTAAGTATCTCAGGAGTAAATGTTAGTTGGCTTTTCATAGACAAGCATTCAGAGGTCGAGACAGCAGGTGCGGTAGACCGAGAGAGTCGAACTGGAGCAGCAACACTACCAGGTGGACTGGGGACAGCCAGGAGTCATCAGGCCAGGTAGACCTGAGACATGATCCCTAGCCCCACGGCACATGGACTATTGGAGCATAGATACTGGAGACTGAGACAGGTGGGTCAGGGGACACTGGTCCCATCCGACAATACCCCGGACAGGGCCAACCAGGCAGTTTATAACCACAACCACTTTGCCAAAGCACAGCCCCCATAACACTAGAGGGATAAACAGACAATTTACTACCCTGAGAGAAGGCCAAGTATAGCCCACGAAGATGTCCTCCACCACAAGAGCCCGAGGGGCCGCAAAACCGGACAGGAAGATCAAGTCTGACTCAACCCACTCAAGTGACGCACCCCTCCTGGGGACGGCATTGGAGAGCACTAGTAAGCCAGTGACTCAGTCCCTGTAATAGCGTCAGAGGCAGATAATCCCAGTGGAGAGAGGGGAGCCGACCAGGCAGACAGCAAGGGCGATTCGTCACTACAGTGCCTTGTCATTCACCTTCGCACCCCTGGGCCAGAATTCACTCAATCATAGGACCTACTGAAGAGATGAGTCTTCAGTAATGACTTAAAGGTCAAGACTGAGTCCCTCACATGGATAGGCAGACCATTCCATAAAAATTGAGCTCTATAGGAGAAAGCCCTGCCTCCAGCTGTTCGCTTAGAGGCGGCCTGCTTCTTGTGACTGTAGTGTAGGTGTAGGTATGTACAGCAGGACCAAAACAGAGAGATAGGTAGGAGCAAGCCCATGTAATGCTTTGTAGGTTAGCAGTAAAACCTTGAAATCAGCACTAGCCTTAACAGGAAGCCGATGTAGAGAGGCTAGCAGTGGAGTAATATGATTTGTTCTAGTCAGGATTCTAGCAGCCATGGTTAGCACTAGTTTATTTACTGCTTTATCCGGGTAGCCAGAGATTAGAGCATTGTAGTAGTCTAATCTAGAAGTGACAAAAACATGGATTAGCTTTTTGGACAAAAAGTTTCAGATTTTTGCAATGTTACGAAGATGGAAAAAAAAGCTGTCCTTGAAATATTCTTGATATGTCCGTCAAAAGAGAGATCAGGGTATAAAGTAATGCCGAGGTCATTCACAGTTTTATTTGAGACGACTGTACAACCATCAAGATTGTCAGATCCAACAGCAGATATCTTTGTTTCTTGGGACCTCGAACTAGTATCTCTGTTTTGTCCGAATTTAAAAGTAAAACGAGTGCCTCCAGCCACTTCCTTATGTCTGAAACACATGCTTTTCCAGGGTAGGCAATTTTGGGCCTTCACCATGTTTCATCGAACTGTACAGCTGTGTTTCATCCGCATAGCAGTGAAAGTTGACATTGTGTTTCCAAATGACATCACCAAGAGGTAGTGTACATATATACATATAGTGAAAACAATAGTGGTCCTAAAATGAAACCTTGAGGAATGCCAAAACGTACAATTGATTTGTCAGAGGACAAACCATCCACAGAGATGAACTGATATCTTTCTGAAAGATAAGATCTTAACCAGGCAAGATCTTGTCCGTGTAGACCAGGGGTGGACAACTCCAGTCCTCTTGATTGGTGTCACACTTTTTCTCCATCCCTAGCAAACACAGCTGATTAATCAAATTGCATTCTAAACTGAAGATCATGATTAGGTGATCATTGGAGTCAGGTGTGTTAGCTGGGGCTGGGGAAAAACTGTGACACCAATCAGGCACTTGAGGACTGGAATTGCCCACCCTTGGTGTAGACCAATTAGGGTTTCTAATCTCTCCAAAAGAATGTGGTGATCAATGGTGTCAAAAGCAGCACTAAGGTCTTGTAACACGAGGACAGATGCAGAGCCGTGATCCGACGAACCATTAAAATGTAATTTACCACATTCATGAGTGCAGTCTCAGTGCTATGATGGGGTCAAAAACCAGACTGAAGCATTTCAAGGCAGTGAGTTGCTGAGCAACAGCGTTTACAATTTTGTTTTGGAGGTATGGAAGATTCAATAGAGGCCGATAGTTTAAAAAAATTCCAGGTCAAGTTTGGGCTTTTTCAAGAGAGAATTTACTGCTGCCATTTTTAGTGAGTTTGGTACACATCCAGTGGATAGGTAGCCATTTATTATGTTCAACATAGGAAAGCCAAGCACAGGAAGTATCTCTTTCAGTAGTTTAGTTGGAATAGGGTCCAGTATGCAGCTTGACGGTTTAGAGGCCATGCCTATTTTCATGAATGTGTCGAGATACAGGATTAAAAAACTTGAGTGTCTCCATTGATCCTAGGTCTTGGCAGTTCTGTGCAGACTCCGGATAACTGAGCTTTGGAGAAATATGCAGATTCAAAGAGGAGTCTGTAGTTTGCTTTCTAACGATCATGATGTTTTCATCAAAGAAGTTCATGAATTTATCACTGCTGAAGTGAAACCTCTCTTGTTGAATGCTGCTTTTTAGTTAGCTTTGTGACAGTATCAAAAAGAAAAGTTGGATTGCTATTATTCTCCTCAATTAGGTTGGAGAAATAGGATGATTGAGCAGTAGTGAGGGCTATTCGATATTGTACAATACGGTTTTTCCAAGCTAGACGGAAGACTTCCAGTTTGGTGGAGCGCCATTTTCGTTCCAATTTTCTGGAAGCTTGCTTCGGGGCTCGGGTATTTTCTGTATACCAGCGAGTAAACTTCTTGTGAAAAATGTTGTTTGTTTTTAGGGGTGCGACTGCATCTAGGGTATCACGTAAGTTTAGATCCTTAGGTGGTTAACCGATTTTTGTACTCCGACGTCCTTGGGTAGGTGGAGGGAGTCTGGAAGGGCATCTAGAAATCTTTGGGTTGTCCGAGAATTTATAGCACGGCTCTTGATGATCCTTTGTTGGGGTCTGAGCAGATTATTTGATGCGATTGCAAACGTAATAAGATGGTAGTCTGATAGTACAGCATTTTAAGGAAAAACATTTAGATCCACAATATTTATTCCACGGGACAAAACTAGATCCAGTTTTGACAGGGATTATCCAGTTGCTGTACATTTCAATGACCTGAAGCATGACATTTCCACCTTTAGATTTTGTGGCATAGAGAAAGTTCAGATATCAGACAGGGGAGGAGATATTAATAATACTCTGAGTAAAAGAGAATGTTTTGGGATTTTCACCCTCCAGACATTATTTCCTAAAGGACTTAATGATGAAATGCCTGTTTGTTATGTTGTGAATTTGAACATGAAATATGTGTCTATTGTAGATTATTCTGACGTTTTTCGTACGATGTACCCAATGACTAATGAAAACTTGCTATGTCCTCATTGAGGTTTTACAGACATGTTCAATACGCCTTATTTATACACTTTTGTAATATTTATGAAATGCATATTGTTATATTTGGTAGCACTTTTGTTTTTGTTTTTCCTTTGCCTCCAACCCCCTTCGATGTGTAGAACGGATGTGGGCGGGGCCAGGTCTACATAAGGGTACAAATTTTTAAAAATCACAAAAGCTCTGACGAAGGCCATGAGGCCGATACGTAAGCTTATTAAATATCGGTGATACTATCAAGAGCAGTGTGCGGTTTCCTTTTTCCTTCATTTTGGTCAATTTAAATTTGCTGTCATAAATGTTAGCAACACCTCCGCCTTTGCGGGATGCATGTAAATAAATGAGATGCCTCATTTAACACAGTAAATTCATCAGGCTTGAGCCATGTTTCAGTCAGGCCAATCACATCAAGATTATGATCAGTGATTAGTTCATTGACTATGTTGGTTTCTTGAGGAGGGGAGTGACTCGGGACATTTTGAAGTCAGAGGGGACGCAGCCAGTGGTCAGGGATGAGTTAATGAGTGAGGAATGGGAAAAGGTCTCCAAAGATGGTTTCCCCTCCAGGGAGGAGGGGATTGGGTTGAGCGGGCAGGTTGGTGGGTGGCCGGACTTCACTAGTTGTAGCATTTAATCTGGAGAGCGAGGGAAGAAAGAGATCAAGGTCGTTCTATTTGAGTGGGTCCAGTGGCTCAATAGGCTGAGTGAATGAAAAGTGGATGTCGTCTAGGGAGGGAGAGTGGACGATTAAGGAGGAAGGAGTTTCCTAGAAGAAGCCTATTTGAATTCTTAATTTCTTAACTAACTCATCAACATGCTTTTTGAAAGATAGCTTTTCGTCAATCCAGATGCTCAAATATTATAGGCAGGGACATGATCAATGATGGCACCATCCAAAGTAAGTATGAATAAATCATCAGATGCGTTTTTACGTGATTTGGAAAATAACATATACTTGGTGTTACTTGCATTAAGTACCAATTTCAGTTCGACAAAGGCTTTCTGCAGGGCAATAAAGACAGATTCAAGTTCTGAAAGAGCCTGGTCAGCTGTGGGGGCAATAGCATACACCACAGTGTCATCTGCATACAGGTGAAAGTATATATATTTTTTTACAGTTAAACCAATATTTGGTCATTTAAATAGTGAAAAGAACCAGACCAAGAATCGATCCATGTGGGACACCCTTTGTTATGTCAAGAAACACCGATTTTTACACCGTTAGTAAAAAAACACTGTGTTCTGTCCTTTAAATAATTTTCAAACCAGCTACACGCAGTCTGGTCCAGGCCAATTGATGAAGCCTCTGAATAAGTAATGAATGAGCCACAGTGTCGAAGGCTTTAGACATGTCAATGAAAAGGACCACACAATGTTTCTTTTTATCTGGTCTGGAACCTGACTGGTGTACATTTAGAATACATTTTGTAGTTAAAAAGTATCTAAGTTGAATATTTACCAAGGATTCTAGAATTCTTTCTGATCTGTGGTGGTTGGTGGCATTTATCTTTTATTTTTTGAGCATGGTCTTGTTTCTATTACAGCATATTGGATGACTGTCACTCATTCACCAAGCTCAATGTAACATGGATAGGTTTAGGCTACTTACTACATGATACTCAAATTTGTCCATATAACTATCACGAGGTTGCTACAACCTGCCCTATGAATGAAAGTAAACAACAGGTCGAGAGTAATTTGAGTAATCAAGGTCGACAGCCATTGACACATTTAATACCACCTTGCACAATATAGGGTGCAATCATTATTCCAACAGTTGCAAACTAGAGTTTCTATTAAACAAATTCAGGTAATGTTTATCCCCGTTTCGTTCTGTTTGCTTCCATTTAAGAAACGTTTTTCAACAGAATCAGCAGAATGAATACACCTCTGATCACACACAAACACAGTTCACTTTCATAGCATACAGATCATTGTGTAAATCCTTCTCGCATCTATGCACGTTCCTCCTCTCAGCTTTTCCCTTTGCTTGTGGACTTCAGTGCACAACACATCAGGTGTCTGTGACCAGGTGAAAAAACCTTTCCAAGCCAAACCTTCATATCATAACCGGTAACCACTACACAAAGACTACATCGTTGTCACCATATTAGCTAACGTCAAGTTAACAACATAGCTACTAGAACTAACGCGTTAGTAAATCTTGCAGTACACTGGCGGGCCCCGGTGGCAATAAATTAATAAAACCAAAATCTTACCTTGACTTGGAACAGTTCCAGTGTTGGATATCCATAGCCAAACAGGTAACATAGCATCCCTCTCTGTTAGAGCCAGGTGTTTGAGTAGGCTAAAGTAGCTAGCTAGCTGCATTTGCTAGCTAAGTAAGTGACAATAAAAGTGAAAAGAAATACAAAAATGAAAACACTCTCTCACTCGCTTCTCCTTAATTTTTGAAGAAATTAATTTGTTCAAAACTGTTCAACTATTGTCTTTCTCTTTGAGCATAATACTACCACATTTTATACACTGCAGTGCTAGCTAGCTGTAGCCTATGCTTTCAGTACAAGATTCATTCTCTGATCCTTTGATTGGGTGGACAACATGTCAGTTGATTTCATTCTGTAAGAGCTCTGATAGGTTGGAGGACGTCCTCCGGAAGTTGTCATAATTACTGTGTAAGTCTATGGAAGGGGTTGAGAACCACGAGCCTCCTAGGTTTTGTATTGAAGTCAATGTACCCAGAGGAGGACAGAAGCCAGCTGTCCTCTGGCTACACCATGGTGCTACCCTACACAGTGCTGTTAAGGCTACTTTAGACCTTCATTTGTGAATTTGTGAATATATTTAGTATAGTTTATCTAAAATTACCAACTTTTTTTTATGTTACACTATTTTTATTTTTATGAAATTTACTGAGGAGGATGGTCCTCCCCTTCTTCCTTTGAGGAGCCTCCACTGTTGCTAGTGTAGAAAGTTTGAAAATGGGGAGAATTATTTAGGTCACACTGGTCACCACCTTTGTGAAGGGGGAATATATCAAGACCCCTCTTCCAGACCTTGCCGAGATAAAATGCTGATTAAAAACATCATTTATTTAAAAAATCTCAGTAGTGATGCCAGTCTGACACAACTTTCTTAGACAAGGAAGGAGAGTAATTTCCACGCTTAAGACAGATCACCAGCAGAGTCTGAGATAGAACTTAGAAAGTATCTAGGTTTAGCTTTCTTGATCGAGGAAGTGCATCTATTTCTCAGTTTCCTGAAAAACTGCCAATAAGATACAGTCAGTTTTTCTAGCCTTGGCCCAAGCCTGATTTATCATCATAACAAGATCTGAATGTTCTGTAGAGAACCAAGGATTTGTTATATTTTTTACTCTAAGGCGTTTAACGGGAGCGTGTTTGTCCGCCAGAGAGATAAAATAGAAATAGCACTCCCCCCATATTTTGGTTAGGCTTGCCTCTGCCCTCCCATGCCCCTCCCCCCTGTGTTTTGGTGAGGCCTGCCGCCCCCCTCCCATGTACTCCCCCCATATTTTATTGAGGCTTGTGTCTGCCCTCCCATGCACCCCCAACCCATATTTTGGTGAGGCCTGCCTCCCCCCTCCCATGCACCCCCACCCCATATTTTGGTGAGGCCTGCCTCCCCCCACCCATATTTTGGTGATTCTTGCCTTGCAGATATGCATCCCAGCCCGCCCCAGCATGGGGTGTGCAAATGACAGGATTTCATGATTTAGAAACTCCATCCTTCTCCTTCCTGCATTACACACCTCAGTAGCCTGCAGTCCACTTCCTAGCAATTAGCGCTCACTTCATTACATGTTGGGTTGCTCCTAATGTAGCTCCTGTGTTTATGCACTATTACCTTGATGGATGTCTATCCCACAATTATACATAATTGGCATATCAATATGCAGAAGCTAAATGGATTAACCTTCTCTAAAACTAATGAGCACTCCCATGACCAGCTGGGGAATGGACCAGAATTAGCATTTGTCATTTTTGGGGGTTTGATGATAATATAGAAATAAATAATTTAATAAAGGGTTAGGGGGGTATTTCCTTTGTCTTTGGTAACTTAACCCCAAGATTGTATGCATGTAAAATATGTATTAAATGTAGAGATACTCTACTAAGTAACAGGGATTGTTGATAATATTGGTTCATGCAGTAACATATTAAAACAGGCAACATGAAAAGGTATGCACAACAATGCTACAATACTACTAACAACACTGTACTACCAGTATACTGTACATCCTTATACCATTGGAAATATATCGGATTCGCTGATTCCTTCTAGTCTAGTTGCTAGTTTGGGCACCGCTCCAGTGAGAAGCGTTACCTAGCTGATTAGTTACAGAGAATATTGACCGACCAACCTGACTGTGTTCAGTACCTTCTAACCCTGATTTCCTTTGCATTCATTTTCAGAACTCTTTGTAATCTAATCACCGACAGCAGCCTTGGTGGTGCTGGGTTTGGTTGCTGGCAGGGATGATGATTTGTGGATGTTCCTCTACATACCCTGAAAATCCAGGAGGACGCATTGATTCGCGTTCTCTGCCAGATTCCCGTATTGAGGGGAGGTGTGTGTGTGTGTGTCAGCTGAATCACCATCAGCAGAGAGTCTTGTTAAACATCTGGCCTCTGACACCAGGGAGACTCAGATACCGGCAGCTTTAGCAGAGCGATCCGTCTACCGTGCCAAACGCCGAAACACATCTGACAACCTGCTCAAGTAGCAGCATACTGCATGATTCATTCTGGATATACTTTCTTCTTTTAGGAAACAGAAGTATTGGAAGATATCAATGCAGTGCTGCAGCATTAGAAATGCTGAAAGAAGAGGAATGATTGCCTTGTTGAAATCACGGTATATTTTATCACTTGCCGAAGTGGGTGAAATATTTTTGACAAAATACGAAGACGTATAAGACAATGGTTATTAACCATATGGAATAAATATGATATACTAATACTGTACATTTTTGATCAAATCAGCCTTGACTGTTTAGCTCAGATTTTTTGTGTCAGAAGATTCCGAAACACCTCCTTCCTTTTGCACCTAACATCTTCCAGGTTATGACCCATCCGTCTCTTTATATTAGGCCTGGGGTATTGTTGCAGGGCTCATTACATACACTGTCTGTGATATGAGCTTGACGTTCACATCAAGTGACAGATGTAAAGCTTGACTAATTCACACTGACACTTGGCATGAAGGTACTGAAATGGCAGACTTCGTCCCCGACTGTTTGTGTTCCTATACTAAGCAACTTATTTGGACAACCGCTGCTTCAGTGTGCACAGACGTGGTGGATTTGAAATACTTCAATTTTGTCACTTTTGTCACATTGTCTATCGCTCCCCCTCTCCCTCTCTCTCCCTCTCTCTCCCTCTCTCCCTCTTTCTACAAGGACATGTTAAACTAGCATAGCGGTGGTCCTGCCAGCAGACTGCAGGTACAGTAATAGGGATTGAGAGCTGTATGCGTCAACCTTAATTACCCTTAAATAGCAGCCCCTCGGGCTTCTTTCTACACTCCGCGTGTCTCTGATTTGACAGATTGAAAAGGTAGCCAGAGAGGCGAGGTATGAGACTTTTCAGCCTATGAATTAATTGTACAGGAACTAAACCATGACCGCCAACCCCAGATAGGGAACTTTAGTGACCATTTCTCCAGAAAGGTCTCGTCACACTATTGTAGCTAGCTTCACTAAGGACTGATTCCTTAGTCGTATTCCTAAATGACATGCAGTAATGGTTACCGGTATTCAACTCTAGCTTAGGTATTCTGTCTCAAGCTGGTGACCTTGTTCTGAGCATCATAGTGGTTTGGAAATCAAATAAGGATTTTCCTATACAGTATATCTCAAATCATGCCAATTTACCTGGCCTTACATGTTCCAGGTTCAGTTTGAAGCATTGCACTAATCCCACTCATTTAGGTCCCTTTTCAGTCCGGCGGCAGCCATACTAGCTCTGTGAGAAATGGACAATAAGTTGCAGCTTCAAGTTATCAAAGAGATCCATCAAAGGGCTTTACACTTTTCAAGAAGTGGATAAAAGGCTTGTTTTCAGCCAGAAAAGTAGCTTGTTGGAAGAAGAAAAAAAAGAAACAGCTTCATAAATAAGAGAAAAGGAGAAATAAGAAATAGAAGGCTAAATAGAAGGGAGTGCTTAAGAAAAGAAAGCTGGCTGGCGTTTCTTTTTTCATGTTCAAATGATTTCAATCCCAAATCACATCCTATAACCTTGTTAGCATCTGAGCTGATTTCCATATTAACAACCTCTTCAGAACCTTCAAAGTCTTGAATAATTGACAACAAATGAAATGTTTTGATTGTCGCCGGTCGGCACATAGTATGTTTAATGTTTTATATGTGGCTGGCTGCTTCCTCCTAGCTAATTATGCAGATGATGCATTTGTCGGCTAGCTAGACCCCCGTCCCTTCCTGTCCCTCCCTGCCCCTTCCTGTCCCTTCCTCTCCCTCCGATCTATCGGTACTTGGTTCAACGTTTTCAGACTGGAGCGCACACACGCATGCATACTCGCGCACACATACACACACACACACACACAAGCTAGTAATTAACTAGAGGAATGCTCAATGACCTGCACCAGAGTCAAACATCTGCCAATAAAGCCATTGTTTAGCCACAGAAGTATTGGGATAATTAACATTTTAAATGAGCTCATAGTTAAAAAGGGAACAGTCTTATTCATAGTGATGGTGTTGTAATAGCTAGGTCAGCATAGGAGAGGACTGAGTTATTGATGACACACACACACACACAGTTATTGATGACTGTCTGTCAAAGCCATTTACTGCATTTAATCTACATTTCTTAGTATGATGTGATTATGTGGACAGTACACACAGAGGAGGTGTAGAGTTACAGTTAATATAACATGGATTGATTGAGGATACAACTGCTGATATGGAATGACAGCGATCATGTCCAAAGGAGACAGATAGCGAGAGAGCTTGCGTGTGTTCTATAAGTGGATGCATGTGTAAGCTTATTTGTGTGTGTGTGTGTGTGTGTGTGTATCCATATGTGAGTGTCTCTGCATATACTGTATGTGTTTGAAACAGATGAGAGTCAGTGCCCAGTCAGGTCTGAGTATGTATCCTGAAGACACTGTCAGGCAGGATTGATTTCCACTTTCCCATTTTATACAAGTGTTCCTGTAATACAGCTGACCCCCACATTGCGTTACCTTGTCATTCTGCGAGACAGATCAAAGAGAGGATGAGCTGGAAATAGCCAGACTATGACCTTGAACTCAGAGCAGAACGGAGGGGTGACAGAGGAAGTGAGGAGCACAGCACACACACACACACACACAGAGCAAAATAGGACAATTCTGTTAATGATTATTTTGCCATGGGAACAGTAGAGGGCAGACCAACACTGTTAAAAATAGGAAAAAATTGCTGTTTTTTGGTTGACCACAAACACATTGGGTTTCTCTGAAACATAGTGTTGGGTTTGACATTCTAAGTCTCAACTGACCTGGCTGTATACAGATATATATGTTAAATATCAAATATATTTGTTAAATGTATAAATTATATCATGATTGATACATATAGTGAACTACACTCAGTGTACAAAACATGACAACAAAACATTACGAATACCTGCTCGTTCAAAGACATAGACTGACCAGGTGAATCCAGGTTAAAGCTATGATTCAGTGTAGATGAAGGGGAGGAGACAAGTTAAAGAAGGGTTTTTAAGCCTGGAGATAATTGAGACATGGAATGTGTGTGTGCCATTCAGAGAGTGAATGGGCAAGACAAAATATTGTGGTTCCTTTGAACGGGGCATGGTAGTAGTAATGACGATCAGTGCTGTTTAAGATGAGACAGGACAATATTTTGTAAATTTTTATGAGCATGCCCTTTTTATTTCTATTACAGCATGTTGGATGACTGCCATTCACATTCCATTCACCCAGCTCAATGTGACATCGATAGGTTTAGGCTACTACATGATACTAACATTTTCCCTATACCCATCATGATGTGGCTACAACCTAGCCTACGAATGAAAGTTTACAACGTAGGTGCACAGGTCAAGAGACATTTGAGTAATCAAGGTGACAGACATTGACACATTCAGTACCGCCTTCCAAACTCTTGCCTGTATCTTGCTGATCTTTGGTGTAATCACTAGTCCGACAGTTGCAAAGGAAAGTTTCTATTGGACAAATTCAGGTATGTTTTTCCCGCTTGTGTTCCATTTGCTTCCATTTTAAAATAAGTTTTAATCGGCGGAATGAATACACACAAACACAGAACTAGCAGTCTCATATAAAGGGCATGATTACTTTGCTCGTTACATTTATAATTCCTTCTCTCATCTACGCTCCTTCCTCCGTTCACCTTTGCCCTTTGCTTGTGGACTTCAGTGCACAATACAACAGTTGCCTGTGACCAGGCGAGAACCTTTCCAAGCCAAACTTTCATACCATAACCGCTACACACAGCCTACATTGTTTTCACCATATTAACGTCATAGACATAGCTACTGGAACTAACGCGCTATCATGGAGTACAGTATACAGTATACAATCATGCAGTACAGTATACAGCAAGCAGTTTAGCAGTTTCACCAGCAGGCCCCGGTGGCAATAAATTAATGAAACCCAAAGCTTACATTAACTAGGAAGAGATCCAGTGTTGGATAGCCATAGCCAGCTAGCTAACATAGCATCACTCTCTGTTTGAACCAGGTGTTGAAGTAGTCTAAACTAGCTAACTTCATTTTCTAGCTAAGTCAGTGAAAGTGAAACAAAATACAGTTGAAGTCGTACATTTACATACACTTAGGTTGGAGTCATTAAAACTCGTTTTTCAACCACTCCACACATTTCTTGTTAACAAACTTTAGATTTGGCAAGTCGGTTAGGACATCCACTTTGTGCATGACACAAGTATTTTTTCCAACAAATGTTTACAGACAGATTATTTCACTTATAATTCACTGTATCACAATTCCAGTGGGTCAGAAGGTTACATATACTAAGTTGACTGTGCCTTTAAATAGCTTGGAAAATTCCAGAAAATTATGTCTTCAGAAGCTTCTGAGAGACTAATTGACATCGTTTGAGTCAATTGGAGGTGTACCTGTGGATGTATTTCAAGGCCTACCTTCAAACTCAGTGCCTCTTTGCTTGACATCATGTGAAAATCCAAATAAATCAGCCAAGACATCAGAAAAAATATTGTAGACCTCAACAAGTCTGGTTCATCCTTGGGAGCAATTTCCAAATGCCTGAAGGTACCACGTTCATCTGTACAAACAATAGTATGCAAGTATGAACACCATGGGACCACGCAGCCGTCATACCGCTCAGGAAGGAGACGCGTTCTGTCTCCTAGAGATGAACGTACTTGGTGCGAAAAGTGCAAACCAATCCCAGAACAACAGCAAAGGACCTTGTGAAGATGCTGGAGGAAACAGGTACAAAAGTATCTACATCCACAGTAAAACGAGTCCTATATCGACATAACCTGAAAGGCCGCTCAGCAAGGAAGAAGCCACTACTCCAAAATCGCCATAAAAGTTTCAGACTACGGTTTGCAACAGCAAAGATCATACTTTTTGGAGAAATGTCCTCTGGTCTGATGAAGCAAAAATAGAACTGTTTGGCCATAATGACAATCGCTATGTTTGGAGGAAAAAGGGGGATGCTTGCAAACCGAAGAACACCATCCCAAACGTGAAGCATGGGGGTGGCAGCATCATGTTGTGGGGGTGCTTTGCTGCAGAAGGAACTGGTGCACTTCACAAAATAGATGGCATCATGAGGATGGAAAACTATGTGGATATATTGAAGCAACATCTCAAGACATCAGTCAGGAAGTTAAAGCTTGGTCACAAATGGGTCTTCCAAACGGACAATGACCCCAAGCATACTTCCAAAGTTGTGTCAAAATTGCTTAAGGACAACAAAGTCAAGGTATTGGAGTGGCCCCAAAAAAGCCTTGACCTCAATCCTATAGACAATTTGTGGGCAGAACTGAAAAAGCGTGTGCGAGCAAGGAGGCCTACAAACCTGACTCAGTTACACCAGCTCTGTCAGGAGGAATGTGGGAAGCTTTTAGAAGGCTACCCGAAACGTTTGACTCAACAATTTAAAGGCAATGCTACCAAATACTAATTGAGTGTATGTAAACTTCTGATCCACTGGGAATGTGATGAAAGAAATACAAGCTGAAATAAATAATTCTCTCTACTATTATTCTGACATTCCACATTCTTAAAATAAGGTGGTGATCGTAACTGACCTAAAATAAGGATTTTTTACTTGGATTAAATGTCAGGAATTGTGAAAAACTGAGTTTAAATACAGTGGGGAGAACAAGTATTTGATACACTGCCGATTTTGCAGGTTGTCCTACTTACAAAGCATGTAGAGGTCTGTAATTTTTATCATAGGTACACTTCAACTGTGAGAGACGGAATCTAAAACAAAAATCCAGAAAATCACATTGTATGATTTTTAAGTAATTAATTTGCATTTTATTGCATGACATAAGTATTTGATACATCAGAAAAGCAGAACTTAATATTTGGTACAGAAACCTTTGTTTGCAATTACAGAGATCATACGTTTCCTGTAGTTCTTGACCAGGTTTGCACACACTGCAGCAGGGATTTTGGCCCACGCCTCCATACAGACCTTCTCCAGATCCTTCAGGTTTCGGGGCTGTCGCTGGGCAATACGGACTTTCAGCTCCCTCCAAAGATTTTCTATTGGGTTCAGGTCTGGAGACTGGCTAGGCCACTCCAGGACCTTGAGATGCTTCTTACGGAGCCACTCCTTAGTTGCCCTGGCTGTGTGTTTTGGGTCGTTGTCATGCTGGAAGACCCAGCCACGACCCATCTTCAATGCTCTTACTGAGGGAAGGAGGCTGTTGGCCAAGATCTTGCGATACATGGCCCCATCCATCCTCCGCTCAATACGGTGTAGTCATCCTGTCCCCTTTGCAGAAAAGCATCCCCAAAGAATGATGTTTCCACCTCCATGCTTCACGGTTGGGATGGTGTTCTTGGGGTTGTACTCATCCTTCTTCTTCCTCCAAACACCGCGAGTGGAGTTTAGACCAAAAAGCTCTATTTTTGTCTCATCAGACCACATGACCTTCTCCCATTCCTCCTCTGGATCATCCAGATGGTCATTGGCAAACTTCAGACGGGCCTGGACATGCGCTGGCTTGAGCAGGGGGACCTTGCGTGCGCTGCAGGATTTTAATCCATGACGGCGTAGTGTGTTACTAATGGTTTTCTTTGAGACTGTGGTCCCAGCTCTCTTCAGGTCATTGACCAGGTCCTGCCGTGTAGTTCTGGGCTGATCCCTCACCTTCCTCATGATCATTGATGCCCCACGAGGTGAGATCTTGCATGGAGCCCCAGACCGAGGGTGATTGACCATCATCTTGAACTTCTTCCATTTTCTAATAATTGCGCCAACAGTTGTTGCCTTCTCACCAAGCTGCTTCCCTATTGTCCTGTAGCCCATCCCAGCCTTGTGCAGGTCTACAATTTTATCCTTGATGTCCCTACACAGCTCTCTGGTCTTGGCCATTGTGGAGAGGTTGGAGTCTGTTTGATTGAGTGTGTGGACAGGTGTCTTTTATACAGGCAACGAGTTCAAACAGGTGCAGTTGATACAGGTAATGAGTGGAGAACAGGAGGGCTTCTTAAAGAAAAACGAACAGGTCTGTGAGAGCCGGAATTCTTACTGGTTGGTAAGTGATCAAATACTTATGTCATGCAATAAAATGCAAATTAATTACTTAAAAATCATACAATGTGATTTTCTGGATTTTTGTTTTAGATTCCGTCTCTCACAGTTGAAGTGTACCTATGATAAAAATTACAGACCTCTACATGCTTTGTAAGTAGGAAAACCTGCAAAATCGGCAGTGTATCAAATACTTGTTCTCCCCACTGTATATTTGGCTAAGGTGCATGTACACTTTCGACTTCAACTGTAGCTAGCTCTCTCTCTCTAGCTATCTTTCTCTAGCTTCTCCTTAAATTTCTCTTTAATATTTTCTTTCTCTTTGAGTCAACTAATCACCAAATGTTATGCACTGCAGTGTTAGCTAGCTGTAGCTTATGCTTTCAGTACTAGATTAGTTCTCTGAACCTTTGATTGGGTGGACAACATATTAGTTAATTTCATGCTGCAAGAGCTCTGATAGGTTGAAGGATGTCCTCCGGAAGTTGTCATAATTAGTGTAAGTCTATGGAAGGGGACGAGAACCATGAGCCTCCAAGGTTTTGTATTGAAGTCATTGTACCCAGAGGAGGACTGAAGCGAGCTGTCCTCCAGCTACAACATGGTGCTACCCTACAGAGTTCTGCTGAGGCTACTGTAGACCTTCATTGCAAAACAGTGTGTATTAATCAATTATTTGGTGATGTAAATATATTTAGTATAGTTTTATCAAAAAATAATACTTTTTAAAATATTTAACAATTTAATTTCTTTTGAAATTCACTGAGGAGGACGGTCCTCTCCTTCCTCTGCCGAGGAGCCTCCACTGGCTAGTAGGTGCCAGGCGCACCGGTTTGTGTCAAGAAGTGCTGGAGTTTTCACGCTCAACAGTTTCCCTTTTGTATCAAGAATAGTCCACCAGCCAATGGACATCCAGCCAACTTGACACAACTGTTGGAAGCATTGGAGTCAACATGGGCCAGCATCCCTGTGGAACGCTTTCGACACCTTGTGGAGTCCATGCCCTGACAAATTGAGGCTGTTCTGTGGGCAAAAGGGGGCAGTGCAACTCAATATTAGGAGCGCTCTTAATGTTTTGTACACTCCAGTGTACATGATTTAAAGCAAACTGTAAAAACAGACTGTCAAATCTGCTCCTAATAAGATAAGAGTCTTACAGAAACTGTAACGTTGGCGTTCCGACTACACCAAACCGAGAGAGAGAGAGAGAGAGAGAGAGAGGGAGAGAGAGAACAGGAGGGGAATGAGAGCGAGAACGGGAGAGCCCCAGCTGTGAGAGACTGCTCTCTCTCTCTCTCTCTCTCTCTGAGATATTTGGTTCATTATAGTTCCCTGGAGAGTATGCATCCTGTGAATGAGGCCCATTGCCAGGCCTTTGCTTGCATTGTGGTGGAGTGAGACTGAGTGAGAGACTGTCTTTAGGACACTGTTTGGCAGTTCCACAAACACATTTCCAAAAGACAACAGTAGTGCTGTGAGGGAGGTCGTGTTGGAGAGGACATGTAGGTGTGGATCTGTGGACATCAGAAGCGTGTGGATGAGGTGCTGTTCATGGTGGGAATAGAACCCCAATCATGCTGTCATCTATATCAATGACCTACTATAATGGTGTTTTAATCGGGGCATGGTTCATACATTGGCCTTTCACTGTAACACATTTTTGAAAATATTTTTCGGAATATTTTCGGGGGAATATTTTTTCACAAGTACAGTATATTCTTCTTCATTTCCATAGCTTTGAACACTCAGATTTTTACTGTGTCTCGTTTAATTTAGCTCTAAGGTTTGTAGTAGTCTATTTTCTTCTCTCTCCTGCACAATTATCTGTCTCTAATATTTCCCATTGCTTAAGCTCGCTGCCGATTTTGGTTAGGAACTCATAAATAATTTACTGAAAGAGCGGCTGGAAATTCATGTGCAATTTGCAGCTGCTAAAATCCGGCTATTGTTTCCTGGGCTGTTCGACAGAACTACAGATAGAATCTTAGAATGTTAGACAGTCACTTTGTACAACAGAGAACATGATCTAAAATTCTAACAGTCCCTCCCTGACAGGCCAGACAATCATTAGTGGGCGAACTGCAAGTCACTGTCCACTAAGGGCTACAAGCTGTCTCCAGCTATCATTTTATATACCAGAGAGACCCACATCTTCCTAATATATTTTGATACTGTTTGGTCACATTTATGCTGTTTCACCGTGAAAGCGTGTTGGATTAAACAATGCTATGTACTGAATAATTTAATATGAGCATTATGGCATATCCTATTTGCATCAACTGCAGTCTCCCTACTACAACACATTTTCACTCAAACATAAATACATCATATTGAACATTTTGACTTTTACTCCACCAACCTAAATCTTCATGAAGGTAGTTTTACTGATTTGATATGATTATTTTGAGAACTGATTTGCCCCTGAAATAATCCTGAACGTCTATGTTAAAGTGTGATATTGTTTACCGTGGTTCTTCTGGGGGAGAGGCTGAGTCAGGGAGTTAAGGTTAGGGATATAGCATGGAGGTGAATAGTCCCCGCCGGAAGCTCCAGGTGCAACCTATCCCTCAGTGGCTCCTCGGTCCGGGTAAATGCACCCTCACAGTTTGATCTCTCCTCCCCTGGACAGGTGGCCAGTCCTCTGGTTCAGAGGTTCCCCCCTTCCCTCTCCCACCACCCTCTCTCCCCTCGTCCTTCTCCCCTCTGTCTCTCTACCCTCTGTCTCCTCACCCAGCACCCCTGAATCTGATACACTGTGGGGAACCCAGCCAAGCCTGGCAGCGGATAAATGACCCCACAATCCACCATCTTAACCGTTGTCGTACGCAGCAAACAGGAGACGGCTCTATAGTAGTGTGTGCTTGTGTGTGTGTTTGACGGCTATGGGGAAATAAAACAACATTTCCTCCCCAGCAGCTCCCAGCTCCCTTCCTATACCCTGACCTATTTTGAGGATGTATCTCTTAGCAGAAAGATTAAGGCTGTTTAATGGTAGGTGACACAGCAGTGTCCTGCAGTGATTTTCTTGCTTAATCCTTAGCATCTTCGGTAAAAGAGCTTTCAGAAGAAATTTGGTGAGTTTTTGGCATGTACCCCTGGAGGGAATGCGGGATTGTCAGAGAGCATTTTTCGATTCTTGGAAGCTATTCCTCAGGAGAGTCATGGAGGGCTTCTCCCTTCAGTGAGTTAGTTAAGAGAGTCAGGAATAGTTGCCAAAATAATTCCACCTAAAGCTCTGTTGGAAATTACAAACTGTTTCTTCTATATTAGTCTGTCACCTTGCCTCAAACATCTCTGGAAACACTATAAAACGAAGACCACTGAAGTGAAGCATTTCCTTACGAGGGGCTCTTAAGAAGAGGAGACTATGTCCTGGGGCTATTTGGTGCCATGCTCAGAGACTCACAGATGAGGCCAGGGGATGTTTAGCAGCTACTGGGCTGTGACCATGTTGTGAAGCTGCCTGTGTGTGCCATGGAAGCAGAATCAGATGCCCACTCTGGCCCTTATCCTATCCTCCTCTCAGGAATTAACAAATACAACAAAATAGTATTTTCTTGCCAAACAAATGTGAAGTTAAATGCCAAGCTTTCTCAAAGTTGTTTTGTCAAATCAAATCATCAAGTCAAATGTTATGGTTAGCAGATGTGAATGCGAGTGTAGCGAAATGCTTGTGCTTCTAGTTCCCGCAGTGCAGTCATATCAAACAGGTCATCTAACAATCCACAACAACTTTCTAATACACACAAATCTAAAGGGGTGAATGAGAATATGTACATGTAAGTATATGGATGAGAGTGGCCGAGCGGCATAGGCAAGGTGCAATAGATGGTATAAAATGCAGTATATACATGTGACATGAGTAATGTAAGATATGTAAACATTATAAATAAAATACAGTATTTACATGTGATATGAGAATGTAAGATATATAAACATTATTAAAGTGACCATATTTAGAGTGGTATTGTATAAAGTGACTAGTGATCCATTTATTAATTTGGCCAGTGATTGGGTCTCAATGTAGGCAGCAGCCTCTATGAGTTAGTGATGGCTATTTAGCAGTCTGATGGCCTTGAGATAGAAGCTGTTTTTCAATCTCTCGGGCCCAGCTTTGATGCACCTGTATTGACTTCGCCTTCTGGATGGTAGCAGTGTGAACAGGCAATGGCTCGGGTGGTTGATGTCCTTGATGTCAGTGAGGGCAGGTAGTTTGCCCCCGGTGATGCATTGTGCAGACCGCACCACCCGCTGGAGAGCCTTGCGGGTTGAGGGTGGTGCAGTTGCCGTACCAGGCTGTGATACAGCCCGACAGGATGCTCTCGATTGTTCACCTGTAAAAGTTTGTCAGGGTTTTGGGTGACAAGCCAAATTTCTTCAGCCTCCTGAGGTTGAAGAGGCGCTGTTGCGCCTTCTTCACCACACTGTCTGTATGGGTGGACCATTTCAGTTTGTCTGTGATGTGTATGCCGAGGAACTTAAAACTTTCCACCTTCTCCACTGCTGTCCCTTCGATGTAGATGGGGGGTGCTCCCTCTGCTGTTTCCTGAAGTCCACGATCATCTCCTTTGTTTTGTTGACGTTGAGTGAGAGGTTGTTTTCCTGACACCACACTCCGAGTGCCCTCACCTCCTCCCTGTAGGCTGTCTCGCCGTTGTTGGTAATCTAGCCCCCTACTGTTGTTTTGTCTGCAAACTTGGTGATTGAGTTGGAGGTGTGCATGGCCACGCAGTCGTGGGTGAACAGGGAGTATAGGAGGGGGCTGAGCACACACCCTTGTGGGGCCACAGTGTTGAGGGTCAGTGAAGTGGAGATGTTGTTTCCTTCCTTCACCACCTGGGGGCGGCCCGTCAGAAAGTCCAGGACCCAATTACACAGGGTGGGGTTGAAACCCAGGGCGCCCAGCTTGATGATAAGATTGGAGGGTACTGTGGTGTTGAATGCTGAGTTGTAGTCAATGAACAGCATTCTTACATAGGTATTCCTTTTGTCCAGATGGGATAGGGCAGTGGGCAGTGTTTTTTTATTTTTATTTAACCAGGTAGGCCAGTTGAGAACAAGTTCTCATTTACAACTGCGACCTGGCTAAGATAAAGCAAAGCAGTGGGACAAAAACAACAACACAGAGTTACACATGGGATAAACAAACGTACAGTCAATAACACAATAGAAAAATCCATATACAGTGTGTGCAAATGTAGTAAGATTAGGGAGGTAAGGCAATAAATAGGCCATAGTGGCGAAATACTTACAATTTAGCAATTTAGTGTGATGGCGATTGTGTCGTCTGTGGATCTGTTGGGGCGGTATGCAAACTGAATTGGGTCTAGGGTGGCCGGAAATGTGGAGGTGATATGATCCTTGACTAGTCTCTCAAAGCACTTCATGATGACAGAGTTGAGTGCTACGAGGCGGTAGTCATTTAGTTCAGTTGTATTTGCCTTCTTGGGTACAGGAACAATAGTAGCCATCTTGAATCATGTGGGGACAACAGACTGGGATAGGGAGCGATTGAATATGAGCCGTTGAATTGCGACTCCACCACCTTGTTCCTGTGGTTTGGTAGTCTTGATAAGGGCAACATTAGTATTAACATTGTAATACATAGTCAGGTAAATTAATTACCGTGGCCTCCCGAGTGGCGTAGTGGTCTAAGGCACTGCATCGCAGTGCTAGCTGTGCCACTACAGATCCTGGTTCGGTTCCAGGCTGTGTCACAGCCGGCCGTGACCTGGAGACCCATTAGGTGGCGTACAATTGTCCAAGTTAGTTTGGCCGGCCGGGATGCCCTTGTCCCATCGCGCTCTAGCGACTCTTGTGGTGGGCTGGGCGCATGCACACTGACACGGTCACCAGGTGTATGGTGTTTCCTTCAAAGCATTGGTGCGGCTGGCTTCCAGGTTAAGCGGGCATTGTGTCAAGAAGCAGTGCAGCTTGGTGTGGTCGTGTTTATGAAGACGAAAAATAATAATATTACCAAATAATTCACATAAATAACATTTCAAGATATACTATATTGTATACTGTACTAGTTGATCACATAGTACAACTATAGAAAACATGTCAACCTACATGACACTAGAATACAGTATGTTGATGTTTATACTGAATTATGAAGTAGTACAGCTGGAGAGCAGACTCTGAGGTATCCCAGCCGAAGAACAGCAGGCCAGGTTCAGAGAAAGAAATAGAGAGCAAATTGTCTGGTCAGTTGCTACTCCTCTCTTTAAGATATAAGGGGTTGACCTCTATTATTCCATCTGTAAGGCCTGTTGCTCTCCATCTGTAAGGGCAATGTAATGTAATGGCTCCAGGATCTAGGAACTTCCCCCAATCAAATGTTCTATTAACCCAGTGCCATGTTACCTAATTGAGACTGGATGTGGTTAGATACACCAGTTTGTCATTTCTACTTATGTTTGGTAATGTCCCAGCTAGCACATAACGCTCTGAGAACATATGTTTCTTAGAGGTTGGTGAGAGCGTGGTTGTCGTATGGTTATTTTGCACACAACCTTCCCACGTTCAGGGAATGGTCCAGCATAGCTGCTTGGCTTTGGAACATTCTCAGTACAATTAAGGAACTTGACAAAATAACTTTATTTTCATGGTATTTCATTGATTTACCAGAACGTTTCCTAAAAGTTCAAACGTGGTTACATTTAATTACATTTTCGGTAATGTCCTAGGAACGTTCTCCAACTGGTTTGACATTGGGAATGTTCTCAAATAGTTCAGCGAACGTTAAGAAACAACGTTCTTCTGTGGGAATGTCAATACAATTTCAATACTTCAGCATAACGTTTCCTACAGACTTCCTCATGGTTCTATTTAAACTAATGTTCTCAAATTGCTCTGAGAACGTTAAAAAACAACGTTCTTCTGTGGTAATTTCAGTAATTCAGCATAACGTTTCCTACACATTTTCTCTTGGCTCTATTTAAAGTCATGTTCTCAGAAAACGTCCCATAAAACCACATTCTAAGAAAGTTATTTAAAAACATATGCGTTCCGCTCCCAGCATCAACAAACTCTCTCCTCAATCTTGTTAATTGTGTTCAGGTGTGTTGGCTGCGCACACTGATCTTAATGAGTGCTTATTTGAATAGACTAAAATGAACAGCTTTGTATGAGTAAAAAAAAACACGGCATGATACAGTAGCTCCATCCGCAGTGGACTAATTCCCTGGATAGAGAACAGAAGATCATAGTTTCGAATATCGCTGATGCCGTGCCACAATAAAACATGTATGTGTTTGCAAGATTAATGCCTAAGCAAATTCATTTCCATGTGTCCTATCTGTGCTTCAAAAGGTCAAAACAGTTAACCTAAGCTAGCAGTGTTATTAAAAGTCTTATTGAAGCATTCAGTGAAAGTTTCAAGTTATTCAAAACCTCCAAATAACCTATAATTTCTGTTCTCAGAACATTTAAAAAATGTTCTGTTTTACCGGTCAGGAAATGTTATGGCTTCATTCCCAGAACCAATGGGAAACCAAAAATGTACTTTTCCACAACTTCCAAGGAACCAGATGTGCTAGCTGGGGTGCTATTATGTGGTATTTACTACAAGCGTCATATCAGGACATTTCTGCCAGTTTGTGTAATTATTTAACAACTTCTGAGATTTTATATTTGATTATGTTCAGATTAGATTGTCTTTTTGTTCTGAGAATGTAGACTTGTAAGTAATGCTTTGGATTTCCTGATTTTTAAGCAAGTTGAGATACCCCTATATATATATATATCTGATATGTCCATTTATGTGTTATGCAACAAATTATTTATTTATGTTAGAGATGCTTAATTTAGTGTGAACATTTAAATAGCCATGTGAAGTGTCATACAATTTACCATTTAACCTCAGACTCCCACACAAATGATAAATTATAAAGTTAATTTGATTTAATGTTTCTACTCCATTTCAACATATTTTTTGTTTCTTCAGTGAGGATAAAGACCGTCAAATACATTGTTAAATAGTTATGTTGCTTATGCCCCTTCCTGATGGTGTGTGTGAGTGTCTTATCTCCTTGAGAGGAGTAAAATGTTCTAATCTGGTCCCCAATAGACTTAAACTCTATCTCCAGTACGTTAACTGTTGTTCAGCATAATCCCAGAACCCAGCACCCGGCAAGTAGGTCATGTGGTCATGTTTGTCAAACCCAGCTGAAGTGAACATGACATTTTTCCTGGCTTAATTCAGAATAGAAAATGCATGCGATTTTGAACTTTAGATCTCCGGAGAGAGGCGTAAACAAGTATGAAATTAAGTGTCTTTTGAAATGCTGGGCCAGGGACGTGAATCGAATTGAGACGTGCGCATTATTCACGTTTACTGCCTTCGAGAGAGAGAGAGAGAGATATGAATGGGGTACAATGGTACAATGAATGGGGATGACCAGTATAGTAATTATATAATAGTCTAGTATTATCAATACTCTTTAGAACTGTTGTTCTAAAGATTGTGGACCTCTGTAGCTCAGTTGGTAGAGCATTGCACTTGCAACACCAGGATAGTGTATTCGATTCCCGGGACCACCCGTGCGTAAAATGTATGCACGCATGACCGCAAGTCACTTTGGATAAAATAATCTGCTAAATGTAGTATGTTATTATGGTATATTGCAAAGTCATCACGCCTGCAGTCCTTGGTTCTATCCCAGTATAGAACCAAGTTCCCTTAGCTGTCTCATTAGGAACAGCTAACTATGTTTGTCCCCATTTTAACAGTAGGTTACTCTCGGGTCATATTAATACCCAAGAAACAGAAAACATCCTGAAAGCCCCCAGGATACTTTACCATCAGCCAGTTAGTTGTAGAGCAAATCTTACATTTTAATAAGAGCTTAATAATAATTTAATCTTGCCTTATTTGCAATGCACATTCAAGCCTAATACAAGTCTATTATGTGTTTTAAAATGTGTTTGACATTCAGTAACTGGATGACTGGTTGACTGGAGTGCTGCTTTAACAACAAGGATACCATAATGCTCAACCATCAGGCCACAGAGCATGGATAAGGGTGCAGTCCTGGGTTCAAATAGTATTTGTTATCATTTAAATACTTTTAGAGTTTGATTGGGTCTGCCTGAAGAGCTACATCATAGAGGTTTGCATTTTTGGGGAGTCTTTAATTGGTTCCATTGAGCCAGGGAAGCTCAATCAAGTGCTGCAAATGTGTTTGAAATAAAACAAATACTACTTGAAACCACATCGGGTACGGTGGACTGGGCTGCTGCAGTCAGTTCTAGGACCACCTGACAGACAGTGTGACCTGAACAGACCAGACCAGTGGAACCTCCAGCCAGCCTCCCGATGAGGGATGGAACAGAGCAGGAAACTACAGCCCATATCAGTGGAAATGATCCCTCAGCAGAGAGATACGGACAGGATTAGATGTTATTCCATTGTAATTTCCTCTGTGTGATGAATGGGTCGAGATACAGACCTTATTGTCTGTAACCCTTTGAAGACCTCTCTGATTGTTACTTATCATCCATTTGCCATCAGGGCCTTTCTGACACATGTTAGCAATTGCTCTCTGACCGATTCCAAGCCGGCGTACTTTTCTGATAAAGCATTCTGGCCCCACAGACACACACCATACACACACAAACACTGAGTCATACAATGTATAATATATATTTTGTATCCCAATGGTTCTGTCAACTGTGTTGTAGGTACATCAGTCATAAGCTACAAACTGTGTGTGTACAGCAGGTTGATGTTGGTTAGCCACTGTGAAAGCAGACCCTTTCTATGACAAAACCCCCTAGAAAACCCCACAGCTGAGCTGCCACAGACAGACAGGCACACAGAGAAGCACCGATCTCTGTAAAAGCCATGCAGCTGTGTCAGGTAATTTCACAGCCACAAACCCATGGTGTGCAGTCATGTTCCCCTGCAGCACCCCAGCCATGAACTAATTCATTACCTGTCTGAGACAGCCGTCGAGAGGACCGGGGACACGAGCGGTGGTGGGGGATGAAACACCGAAACACCTTCTGGAAACGCTAGCGTTAAACAAGCTATTTAGGGGGAGATATGTCTCCTAAACGCCACAGTGAAAACAGACAGTGATGTAAAGCTCCCAGTGAAATGGTTCGTCCTGGTCCTGGAGGCTAGAGGAAAGAGAGAGAGAGAGAGAGAGGAGGAGAGGGGGATGGAGAAAAAAAAGACCTATTGTGACAGACCTGGGTATCCTCAAATAGAAGCTAACCCGGGGAGGCACGCCAACTCACCTTGTAGCAACAGCAGTCAGAACCCCCCCCCCCACACACTGGCTCACCTCTGCTAGTCAGGCTGGTGTGAGGGGAACTGAGGGGAGCGAGGCCGCGAGCTGTCTGCCGTGACATTGCAGCGTTGCAGGGCTGAGGGAAGGAAGCGGGGGGGGGGGGGGGGCTGGGTGTCTGACAATGTGTCCCCCTCAACCTCCCTGCTGTGTGATAGCTGTCAGGGGGTGTGTGGGGGGACTGGGCCGGACCTGCCAGCACGCATCTGGCTGACAGGCGACTGGGAAGGTGCACTGCAAGCGCACGTCACTATCAATAACCTCTGCCGTGGACGATGGGTCAGGGACATACCCCTGGTACAAAACATACAGTCACCATGCACTCTCTGTGTGTGTGTGTGTGTGTATGTGTATGTGTGTGTGTGTGTGTGTGTGTGTGTGTGTGTGTGTGTGTGTGTGTGTGTGTGTGTGTGTGTGTGTGTGTGTGTGTGTGTGTGTGTGTGTGTGTGTGTGTGTGTGTGTGTGTGTGTAGTGGGGGCGGGGGGGTTGTCACCTAACACAGAATGATGTTTGCTAATACTGAGAGTCGTGAATTCATTTGGGAAAAATACAGTGTATGAATAAATAGTAGTTTAGACTAACATGCAGGAGTACACACTATGAGATGAGGCAATATACTGACAAATAGATGCCGGTGAGAGGGGAGAGGTGGGAAGGCATATGCTCAACTGTATCTTATTTGCCTGTTTGCTCACTCGGTCGATGGCAAACAGACAGACAGAAGTACACGCCAGTTTTGTTAGGTCAGTTTGAGAGAGGGAGAGTGGGAGAGGGGGTCGGGGAGGGCGACCGAGGGGAAGATGAATGATGCATTATATGAGTGCTTACAGTCAACAGCCAGTCAGTCCACCACGCTGTCTAACATGTAGATCTGTTACAATCATTTCCAGAAAGTGAGGAAATCAACCTGAGTGTCTGTGAGACGTGTATTCCTGGCACATCCGGCCACACACACACACGGGCACACACCCACACACAGACATTCTCCCATACTGTCACAGTAAACAGATAGAATAGGTAAGCTCTGTAAGATGAGAGAATGTCAATGACGGCTGACACAGAAGCTCCAGACCACGGATCGATACATGACATTACACTTGGCTCTCTGAAAAGGGGCCTGCTTCAGTCTGTGAGTATTACAGAACATCTTACTTTACAGTATAGTTGACACCTCCCTGGTTTTCCTTTTATTTCACCTTCATTTAACAAGGCAAGTCGGTAAAGAACTAATTCTTATGATGGCGTGTGTGGCGATAAATGCGTTGGTACCCTACATATTTACTGAAGTAAAATGTACAATTCTCAGGAGTAACACTAGCAACACCCAATCATTAGCCCTTTTTCTTTTTACTTCATCTCAGTCATGGAATATGTATTAGATGTTTTACTACATTTTTTTCTGATTGCTTATCTTATCTTGTCTTTGAAACTATAGGCTATTTTTGAAAAACTCTACACACTAACCGCAAAACCTTACACCAAACCAGCAAGACATTATATGTCTCCTGCAAAAGCAAACAATTCTTGCAAAACTCTTCAAACTCTTAAAATATATATTTTTTCTTCTTCATTACAGTACACACAAACCATCATTTGAATAAGCACACGAAGCACCAACTACGCACTGATAGTATAAATGAAAAACACTTGTGGCTTTTGCTTTTTCCGCGTGCAGGGCAGAGCAGTTTGCAATAAAGTTTTGTCATACATGTAGTAAACACACATACACACAGGTATCCAAATGTGTAAAGTATGGATGTGTGTTCCCGAACATAACACACTATCAATACAAATAAGGGGGAAAAGTGTTTTTTTTCTTCTCAAAAATGTTCTAGCACTCCTCAAACAACAGTAGAAGAAAACAAAAACATTTGTGCTAGAAAAAAAAGAACAGGAACATTTTTGGCTACCTCTCGCTTTTGTGGGTCTGGCCATAAGACTTCCTCCACATCACATGTGACGTTGTCTTGAGCTAGGCAGCGTGGGAAGAGTGCCGTATCCAGCCCAGTACGTCCTGTGCCAGCTCCCCGCACTCGCTGTGCGAAGTGTGTCATCTGTCCGGGACAATTTGTGCCGGCTCTACGCACCAGACCTCCAGTATGCCTCCACAGCCCAGTACGTCCTGTGCCTGCTCCTCGCACTCTCCCTGAAATGCGTGTTCCCAGTCCGGTACGTCCTGTTCCTGCTCCTCGCACTAGGCCTCCAGTGCGCCTCCCCAGTCCAGTACGTCCTGTGCCTGCTCCTCGCAATCGCCCTGAAGTGCATGTCACCAGTCCGGTGCCACCTGTGCCGGCTCCACGCACCAGGCTTCCGGCGACGGTCCCTAGTCCGGAGCTTCCGGCAAAGGTCCACAGTCCGGAGCTTCGGCGACGGTTCACAGTCCGGAGCTTCCGGCGACGGTCCACAGTACGGAGCTTCCGGCGACGGTCCACGGTCCGGAACCTCCTGCGACGGTCCACGGGCCGGAACCTCCTGCGACGGTCCACGGTCCGGAACCTCCTGTGACGGTCCACGGGCCGGAACCTCCTGCGAGGGTCAACGGTCCGGAGTTTCTAGGCAAGGCGGCCAGTCCAGCTCCAGGGCAGGAGCCTCCCTCTGCGCCGGTGCCCAGTCCAGGCACGGCGTCCAGTCCCGCTCCAGGGCAGGAGCCTTCCTCTGCACCGGTGCCCAGTCCAGGCACGGCGTCCAGTCCAGCTCCATGGCAGGACCTTCCTCTGTACCGGTGCCCAGTCCAGGCACGGCGTCCAGTCCAGCTCCATGGCAGGACCTTCCTCTGTGCCGGTGCCCAGTCCAGGCACGGCATCCAGTCCCACTCCAAGGCCGGAGCGTTCCTCTGCGCCGGTGCCCAGTCCAGGCACGGCGTCCAGTCCCGCTCCATGGCAAGAGCCTTCCTCTGCGCCGGTGCCCAGTCCAGGCACGGCGGCCAACTTAGCTCCATGGCCGGAGCCTTCCTCGGCGCTGAGGCCCAGTTCGGGCACGGCGTTCTACCCGGCTCCATGGAAAAGTCCCGCACCAGAGCCACCACCGATGCTAGATGCCCACCCGGACACACCCTATAGAGTCAGGTTTTTTTTTTTGGGGGGGGGGTACTGTCACGCCCTGACCATAGAGAGCCTTTTTATTCTCTATTTTGGTTAGGTCGGG
Source organism: Salvelinus alpinus (assembly GCF_045679555.1). NCBI lineage: Eukaryota > Metazoa > Chordata > Actinopteri > Salmoniformes > Salmonidae > Salvelinus > Salvelinus alpinus. The sequence goes on from NC_092123.1 coordinate 8,961,391, forward strand.
GTGTGACTAGGGTTGTTTTATTTCTATGTTGGCCTGGTATGGTTCCCAATCAGAGGCAGCTGTTTATCGTTGTCTCTGATTGGGGATCATATTTAGGCAGCCATTTCCCCACTGTATTTTGTGGGATCTTGTTTATGTGTAGTTGCCTGTGAGCATTCCATAGATTCACGTATTGTTTGCTTTAAAAAAAAAAAAAAATGTGCGTTTCACGAAATAAGAGATGTGGAAGCCATATCACACTGCGCCTTGGTCCGAATGTTATTTCGGCGATCGTGACACGCACACATTGTTATGTTGCCACCACGTTGTCTTGGGACGTTGATGATGGCACGGTGTCCGATGATATTTCTGCTGCGTCCCCTTGTTTTTGCAAGGTTGAAACCTGCCTCATCCACATACCTGTATATTACCTCATGATGCACTGCATCTGCTTCTAGCTCCATGACTCTCTGAAAGAGACAAGACAAAACAATGTAGCACAGTAGGAAAAGACAGGGATCAGTCAATATGATGTCGCACCATACACTTCCAGATCCAGTACCAATGATAGGATAGTACAGCTTACCTTCACATATTCATACCTCAGTTGTTTTACACGGTCTGAGTTTCTTTCGAAAGGGGCTCTGTACAGCTGCTTCATCCTAATTCTAATGCGTTTCAGTAGACGAGACAGAGAGACTCACTCTGTTGACGTTTTGGAATATGGTGTTATCTGCCATTATGTGGTCCTGCAGTTCTCTGAGTCTGATGCAGTTATTTGCAATGACCATATTTACCCCCGCCCTGGGGTGAACAGTTGACCTCTTCCACCAGATACTGGTTTTCTTGCAGTTCGGTAAAAACGTTTGAATGGTTTTAGTGATAGATCCTTCTCATTATGAAAGTTCAGTACATATTACTGTACCAGTAAGACTACAGCACTTATAGTTACTTACCGGTTCTCATTTTGAAATATTCAGATGATACCTGCAACAGTATAGCGGCTCAGATTTGGTTGAACCCGTTGCCCACCCTAACTCATGCTCATTCCATGGTTGACAACATGGTCAACCACAGTCGCTCTGATTTCATCAGTTATTGTGTTCCTGACTCCCCTTCCTCTTCCCCGTCCTCTCCTTCTCCCCCGTCCTACTTCACCTCTTCCTTCTCCTCCTTCTACTCCTCCTCCTCTTACTTCTTCACCTACTCGTCCTCTTCCTCCTCTAGTTCTCCCCCCTCTTACTCTCTGTCCAATATTGGCCTCCATTGTTGTCCAAACCAAATGTTTACCTGTGGCCTATTTATAGTGCTCAAGCTCTGATTTGTAAGTGAACTCATTATCTAAAAGGGTTTTCACATGTGTCAATGTGGAAAGGCAATTAGATAGGAAATGTGGAAAGGCAATGTAGAGACCAATGTTTACAGTTTTGCTAGAAGTGTGATATCAAATTGTAAACTGTGTGTAAAGCAGTGAGTTGTGTTTACAGTTTTGGAAAAAAGTGTGTTATAGAATTACAAACTGAGTGTAAAGCGGAGAACGTGCATTCAGTTAGGCACTGTTGGTAAATGCATTGGCTACAAGGGTTAATGGTTTCAGAGATAGTGCTTCAAGAATCACTGTTAGTGTTTAAGCATTCAGAAAAAAACTGTAATATGCAATTTAAATGCATGATTTGAAATAGCGTATTACAAAACTGCTTTTGACTGATCTAAGCGATTAATTCTAAGCGCGTTAACTAGTAATAACTCATTTGGGACATAGACTGTGGTAGAAACAATATTTTCCTGAATGAAGGCCCATGTGAGATGATTATCCACATCCAAACCCAACATAGTGTCACATCACATAGTGTTTAAGTTGACACCGCCATAGTGTCCTCTGTCAGGTTCCTCTCCTTTCTACTGCTGTCAGATTCCAAACTAGCAAATTAACAGGCTTTGATTCCGAGGTTCCGAGAAGCTCATCCCTTCAAAAGCCAATCAGAATGTTTACCAGAACGGTCGTCGGGTAAAGAAGTTTAAAGTGTATGACTTTAATCTGCAGTGTAGCCAGGGCTCTGATGTGGTCCTTTCGTGACAGCGACACACACACACACACACACACACACACACACACACACACACACACACACACACACACACACACACACACACACACACACACACACACACACACACACACACACACACACACACCTCCTCAATGATGAGCTCGTCTCTGCGCTTTTAATGAACCGCAGGGCAATTATCAAAGCCTCCCAGTATTGATCTCCCCTTAGTGAGAGGTCCAACAGCCACCAGCCTTACACACACATGTTTTAAGTCACTTTCATCCCTGTTCATTACAGAGACCAGGCACCATGAAGCCAGTGTCAGGCTCAAGTCCTATTCCTCGGCCCACGCTCATGTACAGTTACACCACATACAGCAGTGGTGGAGAAGTGTTGATGTCCAGTGTGTGTGTGTGTGTGTGTGTGTGTGTGTGTGTGTGTGTGTGTGTGTGTGTGTGTGTGTGTGTGTGTGTGTGTGTGTGTGTGTGTGTGTGTGTGTGTGTGTGTGTGTGTGTGTGTGTGTGTGTGTGTGTGTGTGTGTGTGTGTGTGTGTGTGTGTGTTTGCAAGACAAGAGCATGAGAACATACCCATGATTTCTCAGCCTTTGCGGAATCTCTCATTTTTTACACTGACTGACCTCCATGGTTGCTGTCAGTGCAGTAATGTCGAGGTATACAACATGTCTCTGTTGTTTAACTGAAAAATGAAAGCTCCAGTCATTTCTGGGTTCTAAAATCAGTTGATACTTTGCACAATCTTTGGGGACCTGCTTCCAAACATCCATATATCCAGGCTGTTCAAGCTTAGTATTTATCTTTCCCTATCCATGGTGTACATGGACCAGTTTTTGCATTGCCACCTGTCACAAACTCTCATTTATAAAGTTACCAAGTTCTCTCCCTCCTCCAAACAATGCCAAAGCTGTGAGAGACTAAGTGTTATATTCACGCCGAACGAAATGTAAATATTTTGAGCAAAAGTTTAATGGAGTTTTTTTGTGTAAATTAAGCTGTTCTGTCATACAATATACAACCTCAATTGTTACCTTTATGAAATCACGGATAGTATTTACGCCGGGGTCAGAGTGAGTGATAACGACATCAGTGCTATGTTTGTAATATTAGAGAGCTAAGAACTGAACTGCTCTAGCTGAGACAATGTTGTATGTATACAGAGTTTATATGAAAAACCTGTTTATATTGCAAAAGAAGAGTATTTTACAAGATTTTCCCCTGTGTTTATTTAAATGTAAAATATTTATCTCCCCCTTTGCCTCACGGCAAAGCTGGTGTGTCCAAAGCAGTTGTATAAATCACCTAATGCCGGGTCACAGCCATTTCAACAGCATGCAACATTGTGTGGATTTATTAAGCATTGTATCAAATCTGTATTTATGGCTTATTTTGATGCAGCTGTTCTGGAATTCCACGTAGATTAATGTTCATTGGTGTTGATATTGATTGGTTGGTTGGAATCATTCTAGACGCGGAACCGTGTAATTCCGACCATATGAACACGCTGAGACAGGTTTCTCATGTAACTCTTGTCTTAAACCTTAATGGGCGTCCTTTGAAAATGGTACATTTTCAATTATTATCACTGTATCTGTCGCTAGTCCATCTGTCAGCTGTGGTTGGTAAAGTAGCGGGATGGAGGATGCACATGGTTATGGAATGCATGGACCCCTCTGTAATCTTCAAAGTCTGTAATCTCCCTAATCTCCTCAGAGCTAGACGTATCTTTATGACTTCCACACGCATTGTGTAACTTCAGTAGCTCCAAAACGCATAGGGGTAAAGACAGTGTACCTTTGAAGATTTAACCTGTGTTCAAAATGGCACCCTTTCCCCTAGATTTGACCAGGGTCCTGGTCAAAGTAGTGCACTACAAAGTGAATAGGGTGCCATTTGGGATGCAGACTGATTCTTTCATGCTTGCTATATTATTCATTTCTAACAGTTGTAGGAGAACACAGAAGACCAATCATGGGGTTTATTAAAGTTATTTTTCTATTTTGTTTTCCAGTGCCTGTTATTTGGCCCTCTCTTCAAAGAGATGGTTTTTAGCCACAGGAAACAGAGAACGTTTCAAATGACCATTTCAAAATGGCATTTCCTACAATTGTTTCACAATTAAGAAGATGAAGTACAATCATTTGACACGTCTTTCATTCCAAAGAAATACCATCAGCTATTGGATTGCAATTCATTTTTGTATGTGAAAAACTTCATACAAGATTAGGACGCAAGTGAAGAATTGTTTTTATTTATGAAATTCTTTTTGCATAGTTTTACTAAGGTTTCTCAGTCTAGTATCGCTCATTGTCATTACATACAGAGTATTCTGCATACTGAGCCTTATCTTTTAGTCTTTTGTTTATCATTTTTCTAGGAGAGCTTGGTCTCTGGTCATTTTGTATTTATTATTTATATCTTTTTTCGAACAGATTTTATCTATTTGATAATGACATAGAAACCACCTACATTTTCTCATGTCTTTAGATGGATGTCTCTTATGCAACATTTCTTTGCTCTTTTATAATGTGAACCCTACTGTTAAATACTCTGTTCTTAAACTTCTATTAAACTAAAGGCCAGATCGACCAAAAAGGAGAGATTATAAAATGTTAAGGCCTTTTCAAATGGTACCTAAGTGGTGTATCATATAACCAATATGCCTTTTTATGGATTAGTCGTTTATTCCTTTTTATGGAACCTTTCCCAAAACCACACGGACTGGGCTTCAATAAATCCAGCGCACTGTGAATTCTGGTTGGGAGCGCTGTATGTGTGGCCCGTCTCCAAGTGCCTGTGGTCTTCCTGTTTATTTGTCCTGCAGCGCAGGTTTAGAGTGAGGTAGGTCTGAGGACTCCAGCTGAACAAGGGTAAACACACTGTCCTGGGAGCCTTGGCAAAAAGTGGATATTTCTACTCAAGACGGATTTCAACTGGCCCAGAGAGCCGACCTCTTTAAAACATTGGGCACTTTCTCATAGTCCCTTGTGCTGGGCTAAAAAGTGTTTTGTATATGTCTATTGACAAAAATATTCCTGTGTTATGGCATGTGTATACTAGGGTTTATGTAAGCTAAAGAACACTAGTACTTTGGCAAGTAACATCAACATTTTTAGACAGTGTTCCCTGCAAATCTCTCTGGATATTGGAAGAGCAGTTCCAAAACAAATGCTCATATATAATCTATACTCTCACATATCCTCCCAGTGTTATCTCAATGAAGATCCCTCTCTCCCACATGATTACACTTTGTCCGCAGAACATTTAGGTAAGACGTCTACTAAGCTGTGTAAGCTACTTAAGTCAACTCCTGAAATAGGTCACCGGACAAGGGACAAACGTCAGACGTATTATCAACTTACTTTGTCCCAAGCTCACAACAACAGGCCCTTATCGTAATCCAATCAAACCCTCTCATGCTCATGCAAAGAAATGAAATCATTGACTACAACAGACAGGCAGTGCCTCCAAAATAGAGATTGTTCACCGCCACCGGATGGAAGTCAGGGACTCGAGACAAGCCACAGCCGCACGGCTACTAGTCTAGGTTCAGAAGGAGAAAAACAACATGCCACAACTGTATAAAGACAGCTCGGGTCCATGTTTGAGTTTGTCGCTATGTGAAAGCCACTCTAGGCAGCTAGTGCACTCTGACCGGTGGTTGTGGCCTACAGGCCAGGCCAGTCAGGCTGTAGGGGAGAAAGGGGATAGGGGGCCAATCTGCTGTGGGGGTCTGGGACTAGGAACCCAACCAGGGTCATGTGGGTGACTGTATATGTCCTAAAAGCAAACTGTAACCTACTTTTCCCCTCAGTCAGAGAGACTTCTGGTTGGCTAGAGGAAACTCTCTCTATGTTGCAATGTCAACAGGAGAGAAACAGTGACGGTACACACACGTCTCTAAAAAGTAAAAAGGTTTTCTATGGAAATATTTAAACACAATCTTTGTTAATGGTTGCATGAATGCTATATTTGGGACTAAACTGCTGTGCAATTTAGGTCCAGTTTATCCCTTGTTTCGTCAACAGAAATTCTAAACATAACATGCAGTAATGTACAACACTTTGCTTTGAAATACTTATAGTTCCCAGGTCAAAACGTATGAATTATAAACAACATTTGAGCCTCACAGGATGGTCTGTTCAAGTCCACACGCAACCTCTCAAAGTGTACTATGCTGGCTGTTGAGTTCTGTCTGCTGCCGTTAACAGTATGAGTATGTAACGACACTGTTAGCCTTCTAGCGTTAAGACAAGATATCCTCCACATAAGATCTTCGTCCATTTGCTATATTGTTTCCAGGGTAAAGAAGGAGATGTTAAACAATATGACGTTTCAGCTTCGACCACAAACAACCAACCACCAACCAACCCTTTAATTGAGCTCCCAGCTCTTTCCTTTTTTCCCCCCTTCGCATACACAGAAGTAGCTATTAGAGATTGGCTGAAGACAAAAAAACATTTCTGGAAGCCAAATGTGCACTTCTTTTGTGGTGAGAAATATATGAAGATCAACACAGCATCAGTAATCATGTTAGGGCCAGGCCAGGGCGATGTTCAACTCCCTCCAAACTAATCCTCCCGTCCTGTTCATCGCTGTATATCACCGGCATCTGATAGACCCTCTGGCTAGTCCATGGATTCCCTTTCCTCTCGCTCTCGCTCTCAAATTCACATTTTATTTGTTACATGCGCCGAATACAACAGGTCTTGACTTTACAGTGAAATGCTTACTCATTATACGCACTTAATTTCACGTGTTGAATATTACATCAGTGACTTAAAGTACATCTCTTTGCGTAGTGCATCCAAGAATGTTTAAGGAAAAAAAATACTATATCTGTATGTGCGTTCATGTCCAAGAGTATTTAGACATTAGCCTGGTAGCCAAGCCAGACAACGGTTGTATTAGAGTTGGGAAATGTTGGACAGAGTGCGGTCCAGAGACTGTAGCCTATTATCTGTCTTTGATGAGAAGAGCAGAGAGATGCAAAGCCTGGCTGGAGACACTCTTCGTCTCAGCAGGACATGCATGGGGCAGAGATGTGGGTTATACAGACAGTGCAGAAGGAGGATATCAGTGGTGTTGGTGAAATGATAAAACCTCAGAGGTTACGATCGAACAGAAACAGGGGGTGCTCCTCTGGCGTCAACACATTTTCCCTCTGAAAGTTTCCCCGTATCATTTTGTACTCTTTCATACCCAGTGTGTTTCATGCCTTTTCCCCCCAGCGTGATATTCCTTCTTTATTTGGTTTGTCTCTCTGTGATTTCTTCGAGTTTGGTAAATATGTGTTTTTCGTAGTGATTGGGATGAGAGGGATGTGTCCTTTTGAAATATTGTATTGTCACTGCTGTGAGCAAATGGAACTGTTGCTCATCGGTCTATTGACTATGTAGACTTTTCTCACAGAATAAATAAGAGAAAGGGAAATTAAGACAGCCTCCCCAATCACCTAACATGCTTAAGACTTCATTGCTGCTGAGTGGTACTTTACTGTTCCAGTATTTTGACTGGAATCTTAATGCAATGAGGATTAAACGGATTACAACATAATCTTGAATAATCCAAAGTGCTATGGACAGAGAAAGGCTTGTAATAACGGTATAAACCCGTCATGAGGTCTGACAACATTGCCAGTCAATGCTAGGATTAAATATTTGTGAAAAAAGTTTCAACTAATGCCTTAGCATCACAGAAAGTACAGTCCAGAAAGAAATGTGTAATTTAAGAGACATACCTCTTAAATTAATAGCTGGCCATCTCCCGTAGGAGAAATGCTAACAGGAGATGAAGGGTAGATGGTTCTAACAAGATTCAGTTCTCTTCATTTTGGTTTTTGATCACCAATGTTGAACAGGTTCATTATACATGTAAAGCATCCTAGGTTAGTGAAATGCTAAGAATCGATTTTCATTAAAGGGCTTTTCAAAAATTCCATCAGCTTGTCCATTACTTAACCTATGAATATATTTTTTAAAGAGTTAAAGAAATGTGGTAGCTATTTCTCGTATATATTAAGGATTATGCAAAAATATTTATCTTTTGAACTAAAACCGGCATTCATCTGTGATATTGACATGATGTTTTGACATTTTCCAAACTACAGTTTCTTTAAACCCCTTAATTACTAACCTTCACTCAATAAGATATGCTAAGTTATGTTATTAAGGCACATTACTGTGTTTTGCAGTAGGCTTAGTTATGAATACAGATATATTGATGTTGTGAAGCATGGAAATGGTAAAAGTTCAGGTTTATGAACATGCAATGATATAGCAATGTCCATAACTTCTTCAAAAGAACAGATAACCATACCCCTGACAAATAACAAATGTAGTTGTCAGTTGTTTTCACAAAATTTCACACCTTTACCTGTGGTATATGGTCAATATACCACAGGTAAAGGCTGTTGGTGCACAACACAACGCGGAGTGCCTGGATACAGAATTGGCCATATACCATAAACCTCCAGTGTGCTTTATTGCAATTATAAACTGTTTGACCAAAGTAATTAGTCCAGTAAAATTAATTGTTTTGTCATAACCATGATATACGGTCTGTTATACAACGGGTGGGTCTAATCCTGAATGCTGTTTGGTTAAAAACGCATTCCAGCCGGTTTCTATTCCACAAGTTACAACCGGCTAAATCTATGACGTTAAAATGCCTATTTACTCTGTTCCATCTGACTGTGCAATCCGCTGTTTCATCAGCCCAGCCAGGCATTTTATAAACTTGATCTCCACTATTAAAAGCATCTAGACATTCAGTTTTCAATAGCGGAGAGTTGTATAAACCTTGCTGTCTGTCTATTCTGACATTTGCAACATTGTTTCAATATTCAAATTCGATTTCCTGCGGTGTCACGCCCTGATCTGTTTCACCTGTACTTGTGCTTGTCTCCACCCCCCTCCAGGTGTCGCCCATCTTCCCCATTTTCCCCTGGGTACTTATACCCATGTTTTCTGTCTGTCTGTGCCAGTTTGTTTTGTTCGTCAAGCCTACCAGCATTTTCCCCTTGCGCCTGTCTGTTTCTAGTTCCTGTTTTATAGTTTTCCCGGTTTTGACCATTCTGCCTGCCCTGACCCTGACCCTGACTGCCGTTCTGTACATTCTCACGCCACACTGGATTACTGACCTCTGCCTGCCCTTGACCTGTCATTTTGCCTCCCCCTGTTCTAGTAATAAACTTTTGTTACTTCAACACTGTCTGCATCTGGGTCTTCCCTAAAACGTGATAAGTTTATCTAACCAAAACATCAGTCCTAGCTTGTTATTTTGAAAATCAAATTCAACAATGCCAATAATGTTTTCAATTCAACTTTTACTTCCAAACGCAGCTCAAACATAGAACATGTAAGAATGAACTAAAGCTTTTTTATAATCATTTTTATAATACCATTTTTTTGAAAGAAGAGATGCGATTACATATTTACAAATTTTATTTGAACGCGCGTGGTCAGCTCATGCCACTCTGCCAGACCTCTGACTCATTCAGCTCTCATTCATCCCCACTTCACAGTAGAAGCCTCAAACAAGGTTCTAAAGACAGTTGACATCTAGTGGAAGCCTTAGGACGTGTATATATGACCCCACAGACACTGTATATTCGATAGGCAATGAGTTGAAAAACTACAAACCTCAGATTTCCCACTTCCTGGTTGGATGTTTCTCAGGTTTTCGCCTGCCATATGGGTTCTGTTATACTCACAGACATCATTCAAACAGTTTGAGAAACTGCAGAGTGTTTTATATCCAATACTACTAATAATATGCATATATTAGCATCTGGGCCTGAGTAGCAGGAAGTTTACTCTGGGCACGCTTTTCATCCGAACGTGAAAATGCTGCCCCCTAGCCCAAACAGGTTTTAAAAAATGATGCCAGCTGATTCATCATTTTGACTGGCTGAGAAACGCTGCCTGCCTGTCTGTCTGTCTCGTCCTGACTCCCAACTCGTTCGTTACTATGGGACAGCAAGAGATCGAATTTGAATATTGAAACAATGTTGCAAACGTCGGAGGGACAGACAGCAAGGTTTATACAAATCTCCACTGTTGAAAACTAAATGTTTGTCTAAAATAAATGTGAGATAATGTCCAGATGTTTTTAATAGTGGAGATCAAGTTCATACATTTCCTGGCTGGGCTGATGAGACAGGGGATTGTGCAGTCAGATGGAACAGAGTAAATAGGCATTTTAACGTCATAGATTTAGCCGGTGGTAACTTGGAATAGATACCGGCTGGAATGCGGTTTTAACCAATCAGCATTCGGGATTAGACCCACCCGATGTATAATTCCTTATAATGGATGGCGATTCAGCACAGTCAAATTCAATGGTTTTAGTTCACTCTTACATGTTCTATGTTTGATCTTCTTTTGAAAGTAAAAGTCGAATTGAAAACATTATTGGCATTGTTGAATTTGCTTTTCATAATAGCAAGCTAGGACTGATGGTTTGGTTAGCAAAACTAGCAGGTCTGTTTTGTTACTAAGGCAACTAATGTAGCTATCTAGTAAACTTGATAGCTTCTTCAGTGGATGTTGAACAAGTCTACCAGCAAATGAACACATTTCTAGTGGCAAATGTGTTAAATTATAGCCATGGTGTAAAAGGGATAATCAACTTGGGGCTCTATATATTTAAAATATATATATTGTAGCTCTGTGGAAGGTTAGTTCCACTTCCCTAGCGTGTTGTGGAACAGAGTTTCCATGTCGTTCATTATTTTCCATAGAACACATAGCCCCTCGTTGATTATCCCTTACATATTTGTAAATTCCATACTTTTACTTTAGATTTTGCATGTATTGTTTTTTATTGTCAGATATTACTTCACTGTTGGAGCTATGAACATAAGCGTTTTGCTACAATAACGTGCTTAATTTGTGTAAGCAACCAATAACATTTTATTTTATTTGAAATAAAATATTCATACAATTTTGATGAATAAGATGTTCACACAGTATTGCAAGGTGATTCTCTTCAGCTAGAATGCATTTCTACCTACATGCAAGCTTGTGTTAGAATGTATTGGATTTATTTTTCACTATGTTGAGAAGAAAACATCTCATTATCAGCGGTCGGCATTCTGAGGTAATTTATTTTTATTAAACTGGCAACTTTTTGTTAGCAGTTGTTGCTATAGATCAAATCAGCAATCATATGATTCATATCTTATCTCTTTTCTATTCTTCTCTTTTCTTCTCTTCTCTTTTGTTAGTAAGATTCTGAAAATGATGCTTCATCCTTTATCCAGTTTTTCATCAACAACACATCATTAATTTGAATAATTTGTGATATTTTTAAACACATTGAATTTCCTTATATAGCAAAATCTTGAAATATATTTTTTCTTTTTAAAGACCGATTTAGGTATGATAATTATATGTTTTTCTATCAGAATACTGTATTTGATGGACTGTAAAAGCCACAACTCACAAGCACTTTACACAGAGGTTTGATGAAGTCACAGTGCTGCCACCCAGTGTAATTCTTCATAACAGCACTTTTACAAACCCCCCCCATCCTACCCTGTCAACTCAGCCAGGATAATGAATCCCTTCACAAAGGTATATTACTATACCTCCACTGTATCTTATGTTTGAGTAAAACAATGATAAGTCATGAAAAAGTTGGCAGTTGGCACTTCCACCTACTGTAGCCTACGAACTCCTAATTTCTCAGTGTAGACATTAGCCTCAGAACCTAGACAGTTTATTTTCCTGCCTATGAGCTGTAAGGAACTCGCCCCCCAGGGAACCACTGGAGAGGAATGTTATTACTGTCTCAGAAATGTGCAGCACCTTCTTTTTAAGTGGCATAAAAAGCAGGAAAACTACTGTCAAACAATTAAACTGAAGTGAAGTCCCAAGATTGGAAAAAAACAACTGGTGGCGATGGAAATGTGGGACAGAAAGGTTTACTTTAGGATGTGAGAAAGAGGAGGGGAGGAGGGGGTGGGGGATGGATGATCTGGCTTCTCACCGACTGCAAGTTATGTGAATGTTATCTGCTGCGGTAGTAAGAACAAAAAAGACCTGGGACCTTTTCCATGGTGAATGCATGGGAACCAATATGACGACTTTGAATGATAAGGGGGGAAGGAGGGAGGGAGAGGGATGAAAACTTGTATGAATTACTCTTACTCTTCTTTCCTACGTGGGAAAGGAATAGCTCAGCTGCCTGGACAAAGGATGCAATAAGTCTGTAAATATGTCATCTCTCTTCTTTCAAATGTTTTTCCCTGAGCCCTTTTCCTACCGATTGTTACAGTGAATGCCAGTGCTTCCTTAATAGTCACGTTTTAAGAAAGTTGAATAATGAACGCCTCTTCTGACCTGACCTTTGTGCAATGTTTGCAGTTCTGGCGCTGAAGATGATTTTGACATATTTATGAACTCTCAGGAGGTGTATTTTCAAAAAATATCTTAACATTTGATCAGATATTTTAGAGTTAACAAGTATCAGTATTTCATAAAAAATATTCTATGGCAGATATTCGTGTGTGAATTTTCAGATGGCTGTATTTTTGGCCCTAAAACATGTGTAACTTAACATGGTGCCTGCCTCCCCAAAAAGTCAGTTCATGTTTCTATTTCACTTCCACTTTTTTTCCCCCAAATAACACAGCAGCCCCATCCATTGTTCCTTAATTCCGTCAGTCAGAACAGCATCCTCACCAGTCCGGATAGCTTTGACATCATCAAACTACAGCGCCGAGGCAGGTCGGGACCCTGAAAGCGTTGCACTTCATTGTCAGCTCTCACCTTTGTGTGTGTCTGTCTTTATGTCTTTAGGATTTGTCATGTAACAACGTGTCAAACATGCCCTTCATGAGCCTGTCTGGGAAATGGTGTTCATCAAATGAGGTTCCCACAGGAAGTCAGGAGGTAGGGGGGAAAGAGCAGGAAACAGCATATCAAACAGGCCCCTGGAAGGATTGTGATACATCTAGAGGAAATAATATAAAAGCTGTCTAGTCATTTTGACATTTTACATGAATAGGCAGAACAAGGTGCATTTGCACACAGTCAGGTATATTTTAATTTCTGAAATTACTGAGTTTGGCTTTATAGGTAGAATCACACATACTGTATCCAAAGACATGAAGCAAATAAATAAAAAGTAAAGTGCTATCAAGTTAACCATGGTGCAACATATCTTCCAAACTCTACTGGGGTCTCATGTCATACCCATCAACTCAGATCTGCTGAAGAACCCCTCATTAATTTACAATAGGAAACCACAAAGAAGGGTAGCAGAGTTTGAACTAAAATGTCATAAATCGTGGTCTTTTTTCCCTAAAGGTCCCATGTAGACTGCTTCTGTGTTAGTTACTGTACAGTACAGGCCTCTTATTGATGGTTTGTTGGGACCCTCTCCTCTCCTCTCCTCTCCTCTCCTCTCCTCTCCTCTCCTCTCCTCTCCTCTCCTCTCCTCTCCTCTCCTCTCTCTCTCCCCCCCTCTCTCTCCCCCTCTCTCTCGCTCTCTTTCAGAGCCATGCATCCATGATGGCCTAACCACCACACCAGAAGCCTTTTTGTGTTTCTGCACACTTTACAAAATAGCTATAAGCCTGTCATGGACCACATCAAGGTTCACTGGTCCGTCAACATTTACGGCGAGATAAAGACAGAGAGGGGAAAACTCCGGACTCTGGGGAGAATTCCCGAAAAAGAAGTAAGCGAGCAAGGAGTGTTTACGAAAGAGTTCTTATGTGTGTTTTCTGTGGTGACAAGTCGAAGTTGAACAGAAAAGACTTAGAGCATGCAAAGGGAGAGCAGTGTGGAGCACATTAGACCTCTGTGACATGATGAATCGGAGCCTTGACGAACACAATTGGATACGGCAACCCCCTGGGTTCATACAGAGCAGCGTTTTGCGCTTTCTTTCCTTAGTTGGGGGAGCAATATCACAAGCTCAGTTGGCTCAGATGTGTTGTAACAACACACGCTTTGGACATTCAGTTGAAGAACTGGGATTTCTATCTGTTCTTCCATCTCCCATCACTGACAACACCCCGAACTAATAAACAACATGGGATTCAGCAACATGCAATTGCTTTCTTTGAAATCGTACTGTATGGGCGTAAGAAGAATACTGCAGAGTGGAATAATTATAATCAAAAGACCCTAATGATCATCCACCTACACTACTCCTACTATGTGCAGGGAAATATGCACATTCTGTCACAGATTACCAAGGGTGCTTCATTACGACGTGTTATGCTTCTGTGAAGTTCTGCCATGACATTGACCTCCATCATTTCTACAGGGAAATTGCTCCTTATTTGTCCATAGTTACCTTTGAGCTGTACATTTTAGCTAAGTGCTGCAATTGAAATAATATATTAATGAAGGACACCGATATATCTATCGTTTGAATCCATACGGAAACAGTCACACGTCATTAAGCATAAGTGGATTCATATAATACTTATTCAAGCTACATTATCTATTTTAGTTGGCAAGTGAAGTACAGATCCTATGATCTAAGCCGTCTTCCCATCATATTCTGGTTTCCACTTATGTGTCACCTGTCCTAGCAATTATAGCTGTCCTCTGACCAGAACATGTGACTTGACTGGGGAAGACGAAAAGGCATCTATCACTGTAGTGTCCGATGCCGTTGTGTCATGGTCACTCTCGGGGTAATGGAAGTGACATGAGTGGAGATCGGTCGCTCCGTGTCTCTCAGAGAGAGATCATACAGCAGATATATTACAAAGAAGGATCGGTGAGTGTATTCTATAAGGGCACAAGGCGAGACCCAAATGCAGACACAGGAGGCAGATGGTTGAGCTCCGATATTTATTATAACAAAGGGAGCAGGCAAAGGCAGGTTGGCGACAGGCGAGAGTTCATAAACCAGGTCAGAGTCCAACCAGTACCAGGCGATAGGCAGTCTCAAGGTCAGACCAGGCAGGGGTCAGAAACCAGATCCGAGTCCAAAACAGTACAAGGGGATAGGCAGGCTGGTTGTCAGAACAGGCAAAGTTGTCAGGCAGGCGGGTTCGGAGTCAGGACAGGCAAGGGTCGAAGCCAGGAGGACGAGAGACAAACAGAGACTGGGAAAATAGGAGAAAGGGAAAACGCTGGCAAACAAGACGAAATGGCACGGAGAGACAGGAAACACAGGGATAAATACACTGGGGAAAATAAGCGACACCTGGAGGGGGGTGGAGACAATCACAAGGACAGGTGAACCAGATCAGGGTGTGACAGTATTCTGCTTGTACTCAATTCACTTAGAATGGTGCGTTTGAATATATTTAAGTACCTGGAAAAACTCATGTGCAATTGCAATTTGGAGCTTATTGAGTTTGGGATTTTTTTGGATCCGCATTTTAAAATGAGTTTAATATTTAAGTTACATTCTCACATGTATTTATCATCCATAAATGTGTTTTGTTTTTTTAAAGTCAAAAGTTCAAATCGCACGAGATGTAAGTGTCTAAGTGTGAAAGTGTAACTTTTACAACACAATTCACACAGTGTTTTGGCGTCGGTTACAGTACCCGAGCAGGGATAAAAAGATTTACTGTGGGGAGAATGTGAACACTGTGTGAACAGCATATACAGTATAGCCTATGAGGAATAGTTATGGAATGTGATGGAATACCTGGGTTGGGTTTCAGAGGCAGCAGGTGTTTTCATTTTTTCACCATGTAAGGGTTTGACCACCTGTTCTCACCCTGCTAGTTATTCCAGTGGGTGGACTCATAGCTTCCCCCAGGCCCGGAACCAAGGGCAAATCTGCTTGAGGACGAGCAAAAGACGCCGTGTGTGTGTGACGTGTGCATGTGCTTGCATGCATGTGTGTGTCTCTCTGTGTCTCTCTGTGTTCACTGCGTACATGGTTTTCCCATGTTTTTTTGTCAGCCATACACTTGTCAATGTATTTGTTCAGGCAACTCAACTGCGCCATCCCAGTGAGCGCTGTGCACCACTGGCTTTTTTTCCCTTTTAAAAAGGATGCGGTGCTTGCTTGAATGGTTGCTATGTCCAAGCCCAGTGCCTTAATCCTGCCTTGCTCTTCCTCTAAGCAGGGTGTTAACTTAATCCCCCTCATTTAGGCAGCTGCACTGCCGGGGGAACTGAGAGGGGGAAAAAAGTTATAGTTCTGTGACTGACACTTTCAGCTGTTGTGACATCGCCTCTGATTCTGCTTTACATCGTCTTAAGATACAACTCGACCTCCGTGGACTACCCTGACCTCCTTGGGGATATTTAAAGCAAGGAAAGTAGGTATAAGTAGGTATTTATACATACAGTGCTGTACATATATAGTGTAGGCCTATTGTTCATATGCATGCACTATTCTTGCAATCGAATGTATAATCCATAAATAAATACAAAATGATCGAAAAAGGGAACGACCTTTGCATTTCTTGAAAATACATCTCCTTTGCCTAAATTTCTTAATTCCTTTCTTTTCATTTTGGGGATTTGTGTGTATTGTTTGTATTGTTAGGTATTACTGCACTGTTGGAGCTAGGAACGTAAGCATTTCGCTGCCCTGCGATAACATCCGCAAAATATGTGTATGCGACCAATAACATTTGATTTGATTTAATGATACTGAAACATTGCAGAAACATCACAATCTCCATGAACATCTGAGCTGCTGTAGTTACTCCCTTACAGACAAAAACACATGATTTCACATGAAATTTCACATGTGAAATCATATGAAAACATGTGTTTTTGGAACACTTCATGTGATCACGTTTTCACATGTGTAGTTTCATGTTATCACATGTTACTTTACATGTGATCACGTGTTTTTGGTACACTTCACGGGCTTGAAATCCGTGAAATTCTCAAACATAACAAATGTTTCGAGGGCATCACACATCACAGCCAGGCCAGTGGTGGTAACCTAGCCTACTGTATCATCCCACCTAATCTGCCTTCTCTAGCTTATAAACGTTGGTAATAGGTCTCAATTAGACCAAGAGGAAAGATAACACAATATGGCTGACACAGGCCTCTGGAATGTTGTGAAGAGCCGGGTCAAAATCTGACAAATAGACAAAGACAAATAACGGTAAATTACTCCCAGTGTGCCTCTTCACTGTCACATTGCTTGTTACCTTGAGCACTAAAAGGTATTTATCTGATTCGCCCTCTGGGTTCTCTCTCTGAGCCGTTTAACTAGGACCCTGTAGCTAGCTTCTACAGGCCCTAATTGCGGAGCGACTCTCTGGAGCTCACTTGGCAGAGTGCAGGTGCGGCATCCAAGAAAAATAATTGAACAAACAATTATAATGTGGATTCCCACACCATCCTGTACGCTACAGTCTCTGGCTCTCTAGCTGGAGACAGGATGGCTGGAGGCCTTTGCGGGTTGTCAGAGGGCTGCGTATTGACTATTTAGCTTCGCCAGTCCAAAGTATACCACGTCTTCCTACGCCTTCGCTGTAGGAGTGAGGGAAGCGTTGAAATTACAAAAGATCTTTGGTCGAGCGGTGTATACTCTGGCAGCCAGCGCACTCTGAATACCATCCTGCACCCTGAGAAAGAATGAGTGTCCCTGCAACTATGTGAGACATTTATCCCTCTTCCTTTTTTTTCTGCATTTGGACAAACAATGAGTAGTTCCTGTCTAGTGCACCTGAAATGTAGCAGTCAGTGTCCCTGCGATGTTGACACGGCAAACTCAGGAGAGGAAGAAGGGAAGGAGGACCACCTTAAACTCACAGCGGGTGTCAACTTGCCAACTTTTACTCCTCAGCCCATTTGACAACATCAACATCTACTGGACCTCAGTGCCATGTCTGTGGAAAGATCCCTGTACCCAAACAGATGGAAGAAACCGAATCGGCCTGTCAGAAAAGCTGTCCATCCTCAGGTCATTGTTATTTATGTACTCGGAACCAGAATTGCTCCGTTGTCCAACTGGCTCTGATCAAATAAGAGAGGGAAGGAAACTAATGTTACATGGAACAAGTCAATCGTTTGTCCCCACTGTAATCATTCAATGTCTACAAAGCTCTGTGGTTGGTATGTGAGTAATACGGGAAGCTGACTGGGGAAAAAATGATTTGGATAAACGTTTTAAACCATGTCATGAGGAAGAGTGCAAATAAAATAAAATGTTATTCGTCACATGGTTCGTAAACAACAGGTGTAAACCGCTGAAAAGTGCCAATTTTGCCTGTTTCCATTTGTACATTTCCTAATACTGCAGTATCGAGCAAACATAAGCCATGAACAGACTTCAGATACTATGGGTTATGATAATTAAACATAAAGATACATATCGCCAGACATACAGTACTCTCCATTACTCTTATAGTTTCTCAACCAGTGGAGGCTGCTGAGGGATGGCTCATAATAACGGCTGGAATGGAGCGAATGGAAGGGCACCAAACCATGTGTTTAATGTGTTGGATACCATTCCACTCATTCCGCTCCAGCCGTTACCACGAGCCCATCCTCCGCAATTAAGGTGCCACCAACCGCCTGTGTTCTCAACCCTCTGTACCCAATCTTTCACACAGTTAATTTGATTTCTCTATCTCCAAGGACTTGTTCTCTTCCCAAAGTTGTTGTTGGTTACCCCCCCCCCTCTTTCTCCTTCTTCTCTTTTCTTCCTGAACATGTAGACGTTGGCATCGGTTCCGTAAAAACAGATGGAAGCTGAAATGAACACATCTTGTCTTCTTGTTATTCTCCAGTCTTTTTATTTTCAATACTGCCTGTGAGTGTGAGAGGCGGCAAGGCCAGGGAAGGTGTGTGTGTGTGTGTGTGTGTGGCCAGTAGCACCTGTCAGGAGTGGTAGTAGCAGTAATATTATGTGCCTAATTAGCTAGCACACAAGGAATTTGGTCACACGAACAAACGAACGAACGAAGGGACGCGGAGGATCTGTGGGAAAGGAAAGAGTGTAATTAGACATTGTTGGCACCTACTGTACACTCACTGACTACGCCATATCTTGTTTCCTTAAGAGAGAGACAGAACGAGAGAGAGACAGAACGAGAGAGAGAGAGAGGGGGGAGAAGAGTCCCTCAGTCAGATTTTCTCCCTGAAAAGAAAGGTGGCATGTTTTGACAAAAGCTGCCTCATGTATGTTTATTTTTTTAAAGATTTATACAGTGCATACTGTATATTGTATAGTGTACATTTGCAAGCTTTACACACTCCCCCCCCCCACACACACACCACTGGGACAGCCCTGGCCCTGTGTTTTCACCCAGCCGTCGATATCCTTCCCTGCACAACATGGGAAGCCAGTAAAGAGGAGCATCGGGATAAGTGCAGAGACTACAGGCTACAGCCTAGAGCCCAAGGTTTTCCGTCCCGCCGCAGTCCACCGAGCAGCCTCCCCAACGCACTCTGAACGAGGCTGCCAGTCTGCCACACGCTGCACGGCTCAACAGGGCGCCTTGCATAGGTTTGACTTAAAACCCCTGTTTAAAATGCCACTCTTCTCATGTGGATCTGACCATATCATTGCATTTCAGCGCAACGTAGATTTTTGGACAAATTCTGAGATACGCTTTTGTTCTAAAAAGGATTCAGAAAAAGATGGTGGGGTAACAATGGTGGGGTGTGGGCTCCGAATTCAGACTGCCTTAAATAGGGTGTTATACCTTTAACTGTCTCGGGGACTTAACATGTGCTAGTCTTGACTCTTCAGTGGAATTTGCTTAGGCATTGATTGCTCATTAAAATCATATCAACGTGTTGATATGCAGGGAATATTCAGAGAAACAGAGATGAAATTTAAATAATTTCAAAATGATTATGTCAAGGTTTACATCATTTCTATGTAACTCCTACTGATAATGTCCACTGTGTCTTTGTCATAGGAAAACTAATAGAATGTATTAATCAAACCGGCTGCCACATCTTCACAGTTTGATAGGGGGCAGGGGGGAGTTGAGAAGAGTTGGACTTCTAAGACTGTCGAGGGGATGAAAATTGCATAAGAAATATACATGACCTTACTGTAGACTCTCCCGAATCATAAAGATAACGATAGCACTTTTACACACAACACTAAAAGGGAACAAATGTGTCTTTCATATTTGCCATGAATACAAAATTCCTGCCCCCAAAAAAACATGAAAAACATCACATGAATAAAACAAAAGAAGGGAAAATGATAAAGGACCACTGTCATGCACTATCTTTGTATAACGCGTAAGTAGGAAATATGTGTGATGTCAAAAGCCTTTCCATTTTATCTGCCGGGTACAGCAGCGATTGTAGTGTTTCCATCAAGCCCCCACTTCAATAATTGAAGAGAGTACGGACATCACCTGCTGAGCGCCCAAATCACTGCTCTACTTTGAACAAACTGCTGTGACATTATAGCATTAGGCATGGCAACGCTGGCATCTTCGAAACATAGATAGAGAAACAAGGGAAAGGAGATGGATCCATCTGAGCTGAGGAGAGCGAAAGAGGAGCGCCTCAGGCTGGAAAGTAATGAGCAGATTTCCATGGAGGGTTTTCGAGACCCACTTGTTAAAAAATGGTTTCTTGTCTTAATAAATCCTAAAAGTGTAATTTACTTCCAAAAGAGAAACAACAAAGGCACTCGTGACATTCCTGTCTGTGAAAAAAGGAAACACTTGTAAGGGTTGATGTGCCTCGTGCTTTTTCAGACGGCGGAGAGCTTGACGGTTTCTTCTTTCCTCAGGTGGCCACGGAGCCCCTCAGATCTCCACCGATCGCTGATTCACACAGTCACTACGTCATTGAAAGTCTTCCGACGGTTTACTGAAATTAGAGAGCCTTCCAAGTCAATTAGGACATCAATGGAGCTGAACTTTCCTCTGTTGAATACATATAGTGCTGTATAAAAAGGACACTTATTTTGTGTAATAAACAGGGGGTTTTCAGTGTTGGAAACCTTGTCAGTTTGATACTAGAACATACAAACTATCGTTTTCAACTCTACCCACGGTATTAGACAGGAAATGCAGTACATTCTATATATAAAAGGTCTCTATTTTCGAAGTAATTTTGACATTTTATTCAGAGAGCATTAACACATCGGCGAAGGTTTATTAAGACATCTGAACATACACATTTTGCAAGTATAATTGTATATTCCAAGTAATTCCTTGTTGTCTTCTGCGGAAGAAGGTACATTAACACCAAATATAGGTCTCCTATTAAGCGGAATGTTATTTCACTGTTTATCTCAACTGGTGCCTAAGGGTTCTACAGCTCTGCCATCTCTTTAGTTCCCCCATTAGGACATTTGTGAAGTGAAAATTAAGACTTGTTTTGCCTGCTGCCAGAATGTTTGCAATATCCAAAACCCAAACACCAAAGATGGTTTGAAATATAAAAAAGCTCTTTGAAATTAACCACATTCTCTAATGTATTGCCATACCGAGACAGCAGACCCCACTTTGCAGTACTCACACAATACTGATCTATACAGTTACAGTTTTCCTCGAAGTTGTCTGTTGTTAGATATAATCATAAGTTGATCAATTTTGATGCAAAGTTATTTAAACATCGTCGTAGATGCGGTGGTTCTAGTTTGTGTGCTTTTCCTCTGCTTGCCAGATCCCCAGGCCGTGCTGTCTGTGTTTGTCTTTCCATACAGGGATTGTTGTTGCTCTTAGAGGCGAAGAGACAGAGGGGGGGAAAGAGAATAGCCAGGGAACCCTAGAGCCAGGACTCTTCCTGAACTGAACCCCGGGTCAGTCTACACCTTAGGTAAGGCAGTTCCACTCCTTTCTCCTCCAGGGTGAAGGCTGATTGGTGGAGCAGGAGGAGGCAGGAGGAGGAAGGAGGGGAGGCAGGAGAGGAGTCAGGATGAGAGGCTGGAGAGGAGGCAGGAAGGGCGGCAGGGGCGGCTACCCCCGTGTCTTGTGTAATCAACATTTAGAGAAGAGCTGGAGGCATGACTTGTATTCCCCGCTGAGTGACAGGGAGCGCTCAGAGCGAGGATAAAGCTCTACTCTCCATCCCAGCATTCCAAGGGTCAATATAGTCTGCCTGGGATTGCAATTTTGCAAATGAAATAACTCATAACTCAGAGAGCCCAAAAATTTGAAGGAACTTTATATCCTCTTTACATAATTTTTTTTAAAATATATGATGACAAATGAAACAATTTACAGGATTGTAATTGTTTCTTGTTTATGTTTCTTGCTCCTCTTAATCTCAGTAGAAACAATACTATTTGTTCAGTCTAAGATATTGTAATGAGAGGTTTGTTTTAATGAATATTTCTCATAAATATTAAATGGATGTTCCATTGGAAATGCAACAAGCTTGAAAGAAAATGGGGTGATGATACACACAACAGTGTAAAATCCAATAGTGATCCACCTGACTAATTAACTGTGTATGTGACCATAGCAAATAACTGCAGGCAACATGTGAGCCCCTCAAATGGCTGTTCCCCCAGGAACTAGAGACCTTTTCATTGTTCACAGAGGAAATAATCAATAATTTCCATAATTCTGAGCATATAAACAGAATGAACCAGCACAGGAAACAAAGCCGTGGCCTGGGCAGCGCCAGCTACAGCCTCGACCCGCCCCACAGGCTCAGCCTCTGAGGCTGCTGCCTGCCCATGAGAAACACAACCCCACCCAACTGTCTAAAAACAGCCTCTGCAGCTGGTGGCACAAATGCATCTCTCAGGCAGCATTCAGAGGCCTCAGTCTGCGCAGTTTACCGCGCTAAATGTATGGAATCAGCCACATGCTAAAAACTACAATTACAGGTGATATACAGAATGAAATCACAGGGCTGTTTTTTTTGTGGAAGAAAATTGTCCTAATGACCGGTTTGGCGGTTCAGCGATGGGAGGGGATAGGGAGGGAAGAGAGAGGGAGGGAGGACGGGAGGGTTGCGTCTCTCCTTTTTTTTCTTTGCCCATGATGGGAATAGCTGAAACAGCTGCACCTGCTGATGCGCCGTGCTCTGCAACACTTAATGATATCGGATGATATCATTAGGCAAAGTGTTCACAAACAGATGTTGAGCCGCTGCCTAAATAGTGTCAGCTGAGCCCCGTGCATCCCGGAACAGTATTATTTATATAGAACATTTAAGTTTGTTATGTTAATAACCCTGCTATTAGCACGTGGGTGTTGTGGTAGGAATACAAATGCCACCAATAGGGCCATGCCAGGAATCACAAAATGCCGAATTAAATACGTCTTAGGAGCTCTCGGGGTGGCGGATGACTGGAGTGAGTAGCATGTAGGGCTATGTTTAGGTCTATTGTTTGCCTTTTCTCCTCAACACCTAACGCCTTATTTGAGAAAACATCTGAGGAGGCAAAGGAAGGTGTGTGTGTGTGTGTGTTAGTCTGGCGGGAATGCTGTGGAAGTAGTTTCACTAGCTCAGGTACCTTGCACCTTGGCAGCGTCAGGAAGAGAAGTTGATGTGTTTGACCTGTGAGAGTCTCAGAGCATTTCGTATTATTCTGTACGAAAATCCAGAATACTCCATTTAGTATGATATGTTATGTTTTGTATGGTATGTATTAAACCATCATCCATTTCGCATGACACAGTATGTTACTAATTACAATTCATATGATATGTTCAGAATTTTAATTCCTACAACACGCAATTCGTACAATATTTTACGAATTGTAAAATGTATGATATGTTACGAATTCCAATTTGTTGTGTCTAAAGTTAGCTAGATGGTTAGGTGGCTAATGCTTATGTTAGCTAGCTCTAGGAATTAAGCTTTTTAAGGTTAGGGTTAAGGTTATGAGTTAGGTTAAAGGGTTACGGTTAGGGTAGGGTTAGAGGAAGGATTAGCTAAAAGGGTTCATGTTAGACTTAGGGTTAGGGGAAGGGTTAGCTAAAATGTTTAAGAATAAGGGAAGGGTTAGCTGTCATGCTAAGTAGTTGCGAAGTAGCTAATTAGCTCAAATGCTAAAGTTGTCCGTGATGAGATTCAAACACGCAACCTTTGGGTTGCTAGACGTTTGCATTATAAACCCACCCACCCATCCACCCACAACCAACCACCCACCCACCCACCACCAACCCTGACCCTGACCCCAACCAAACAACCTCCTTTTGTTTTTGCCTTAAGTAACCTTCTGTCTGATGTAACCATACCAGACGTAACATATCATAATAATTTGAGTGTCCCGGATTTACATTTACTATGTTACGTGTAGTCTATGAGACCAGTCTGGTGAGAGTTGTTTGGCTGACTAGGGGTCAGAGTGGCGAACAGATAGAGCTCATCTCTCTGTATGTTACGTGGGATTAAACAATAAGAGGAACGGGACGATAGAGAGCGCCGACAGGCACTCTGGAGGTAACTCAACATGCTGTGACCTTTTGAGGTTCAAATATACAGTACCTTGAAAAAGCATTCAGACCCCTTGGATTTCTTCACATTTTATTGTGTTACAAAGTGAGATTAATATTGATGTAATTGTGCATTTTCTTCCCTCAAGTCTACACACAATACTCTGAAATGTCAAAATGGAAGTAAAATGCTATATATTTTAAGGATGAATACAACATTCATAACTAAAATACAATTGTTGCATAAGTATTCAGCCCCTTTGCTTAGGCAAGCCCAAATTATTTTACGAGTAAAAAGTGGCTTAACAAATCACATAATAAATTACATGCACTCACTCTGTGTGAAATAATTAAGGTTGACATGATTTTTGAATGGCTAATCCTTCCTCTGTCCCCTATACATTCAACATCTTTAAGGTCCCTCAGTCAAGTATTGAATTTCAAGCACAGATTCAACTACAAAGACCAGATGCATTCATCCTTCTGAACTGAGCTGCAGGACAGGAATGAAACTGCTCAGGGATGTCACCTTGAGGCCATTGGTGATTTTAAAACAGCTACAGAGTTAAATGTCTGTGATGGCAGAGAACTGAGGATGGATCAAAAACATTGTAGTGACTCCACAATAACGACCTAAACGACAGAATGAAAAGAAGAATACAAATATACATAATATTTTCTTGCTCCAAAACATATATCTTGTATGCAAGAAGGCACTAAAGTAATGCTGCAAAATAACAGAAAAGGAATACACTTTTTGGCCTGAATGCAAAGCCTTATGTTTGGGGCAAATCCAACACAACACATCACTGATTAACTGCCTCCTTATTTTCAAGTATGGTGGTAGCTGCATCATGGTATGGGTATGCTCGACATTGGCAAATAACGGGACGTTTTTCAGGATAAAAAGTAGCTAAGCACAGGCAAAGTGACTGGGAGAGGAATTCACATTTCAATAGGACAATAACCTACAACACAAGGCCAACTCTACGCTGGAGTTGCTTACCAAGAAGACGGAATGTTCCTGAGTGTCAAAGTTACAGTTTTGATTTAAATCTGCTTGAAAATGTATGGCCAATTTTGAGAATTTTGAAAAGAATAACGGGCCAATATAGCACAATCCAGGTGTGCAAGGTCTTAAAGACTTACCCAAGAAGACTCACAGCTGCCTGTAATCGACAGCTGCCAAAGGTGTTTCTAACATGTATTGAATCAGGGAGCTGAATACTTTTGCAACAACTATATTTTAGTTATTTAATATCTATTCATCTTTTTAAAACGTATTTGATATTACAGAGTATTTTGTGTTAATTGTTGACAAAATATACAATTAAATACATTTCAAGCCCACTTTGTAGCACAATAAAATGTGAAAAAAATCCAATGGGTCTGAATGCTTTTCAAGGCACTGTGTGATGTGAGTAAATTGGTACTGGCTTCTTGCTGGACCTGCACCTACAAAAATCTACACAATGCATTGATAGTGAAAGAGAACATATCCTAAAAAGCTTTTTTTGAACATTAAACTACATTACACTAGAGATTTGTGTTGGCTTTCCCATTGCTGAGAACTGGAATGTAATAAGCCTACATTACCTTAGACAGCAAATAAAGTCATGAGCATGAATCCTAATAGTGGTTAATGAAATAATAAAACCTCACACCAACGGCCCTATTGGAATGAACATGAGTGGGAGAGCAACATCTCCGGCAGGCAGGGGCCGGGGTAAATAAGATAAAGCCCTATTGCCTGCATGTTAAAATACTCCTAAGACACGTGTTAACAGATTTATGTAAAGGTTAGGAGTCATGCACCATTCTCCTCATGCAGTTGCCATTCTATCCCCCTGAAAGGCACACAAGACAGGCGCCCATTTCCACGCTAGCTATTATGCTCATTTGTCCTGTCAGGCCTGACAGCCTGTTTGACTCTTCCCCAGATACGGTCATTAGGTACCGCTCTGTCATCTGACAGGAGGCATTCTGCCGCTCCTAAAAACCTCAAATTATTTCCTTCGCCAGAGACAAGCGGGTGCTGAGAAGGTAATTTTTAACCTTTCACGTGCACCTGGGGAACGCTCCTCCTGGGAGCCAAGGTGCCTGTGTGGCATTCAGTCATCAAAACATGACCTTTAATGGCCGCGCGGAGAGCAGTTGGCACCGGGTGCCACGCGCGGGGTAATGCTAATGTCGATGGCTAATTTATGCGTCAGACGCCCCGACTCTCGCCGCCTGAGCCGGAGCCCGCCCGATGCATCTGTGGTCGGTAGGTTTAGGTGGTGGCCGTGGTGTTGCCTTGTTGTACGGCAGTTAGATTTAACAATGTGGGGAAAGGGGGATTGGGTAAAAGGGGGAAAGGGAGGGGATCTGGGGATCTGCCCCAGAGCAGCAATCTAGAGGTTAAAGGCATTTTGGGGAGGGGGATGATTTTTACTGGCACGAGCCCGGGAGCCGGCGGAGGGGGAATTGAGGGGGCTAATTATGTAGCAGGGAATACATTTGGCGTGACCACTGAGCCTTTTTAGAATTTGTGGAGCACACATCTGACTAACGCGCCTGACCTTTACTTGTTCAGCCCAAATTGCAGGAGACTAGAGTGGATGCAAGATGGATGCAGATTCCATGACTTAATTGCCCTTTATTCTTAGCAGGGTGGCTAGGATGGGATAGAGGCAATACCTTGTTGAATGTGTCAAATTAGAAGTGGTATTTTGTTCTTAGGTCTTCAACATTTATGACAAACGGTTGTCCTCCTCCCTCGAATACGTCCCATATTTTTCTTATTGGCTATAGCACCTGACAATCTCTCTCTATACTTCTCATAGATCCAACCTGAATAGATACAATGTCTCTCCACTGTGTACACTTCGTAGATACAGGACTCTAGGAAAGGCCTGTGTAATACGTCTGCTCTCCCCATTCCCAGCTAAAGTACATCTCCATTCTGCAGCATCTTGTGCCATATTTCACGTCACGGCCATTAGGCTCCTCAAAGAGCTCCCTGCCTGTCGCTCATATCGCTAGGTTGGTTTCCTTGACAGCAACAATGTCCCAGCTTATGTTATTACATGCAACCTCTATAACATATGCGACTTCGCCAGCTGGTGCAGCACATGCAGACAGGAGAGGAGGCCAAAGAGGAGAGGACAAAGGTAGCGGAGTACAGTAACGTGCACTGTATGTAGAAGTATAAGAATATAGGAAACATATTAAAAATAGCATTTATATAATCGACTCAAATGAAAGTGTTATTTGTCACATGCGCCGAATACAACAGGTACCGTGAAATGTTTACTTACGAGCCCTTAACCAACAATGCAGTTTTAAGAAAATGTATTTAAGAAAGTATTTACTAAATAAACTAAAGTTAAAAATAAAAATACATTCAAAACGGTAACACAATAAAATAAGAATTATGAGGTTATATACAGGGGGTACCGGTACTGAGTCAATGTGCGGGGGTACAGGTTAGTCCAGGTAATTTGTACATACGACTAATGTAGAGTAGTATGATAAATATCAAAAAGTGACCCTTATCTTGAGAAGAACTATTTGTGCGATGATTGCAACTAGTTCAGGCTCTGATTATCAGATGAAGATGGGAGATATTGTGAAGGCATATGGAGCACAATCAGGTTGTTTATGTATGATGGGGGTATGGGTTGCAAACAAGGCGTTTCCTTAGGCTTCAGTGTAGATTGCCAGCTATCTGTCTTTAATCCTCCAAACTGTTAGTCACATAATACAATTGGTATTGATATATATATATAATACTGTTTATGAACATAAGGAAATCATAATTTGTCATTTTTACAAAAGAGCTCCAATTGCAATAATGTGGTGAAATGAGTTGAAGATGATTATTATCATAAACGAATATGCAAAACCAGAAAAACAGCAAATCACAGTAACACGATCGTCCAATCAAATTTGTGGCATTATCTTTCTTTGAAAATGTACATATACATTCATATTGAGCAATGTCGACAAATACTTCCATAAATATGTAATTTCATATGTTACCAGACAAATCTGTTTTCAGTTCATTTACACGTTCTGCCATATTGCTTGAAAGACACTGATGAGCATTGTGTCAGAGGAACTGTAATATCGTGTCATTTATTTTTCATGCAAAACAATGTTTTCCCTGTTCATTTTTTCCCTGTTCATTTTTTTCGCTGTTCATTTTTTTTCTTCAAAGTTTCAACTTCCCCAAGCACATGAAAAGGTCAATGTAAAGTGTTTCCCGAACCCCTTCCAGCAAAAGAATGTAATAAATATAAGTAATAAGTCAACATAATGCAAGATAGATTAAGCATATAGCCTTAGATTTATACAGGCATTAATGATTTAGTATCCTAGTCCTAATCCCTTGTTCAACCCAGCGTCACCATTAAACTGCAAAATTACACATTCTATCACTACCACCCTCCTCACCTGAGTATTGGATTACTGAAATAAAGAATGAATAATTAATGACGAGAAATAGGTTCCTGGCAACTGCAATGGCTGCAATTTAATAATGAGCATTAGGTTTCTTGTTTTTCCCCCCTCCGCTCCCCTCCCTCCTTCACTCCATCCTCCCCTTTAGTCCACTGGTGTTTGAGCCTCTCATATGTCTAACAGGGGAGATGACCGCAGGAGCCATGAGGCAGGTATCATTTTCTTATATCCTGGAACGAAGTGAGAGAGTGACTGAACTGCACACTCCTCCCAGGCAGCAGCTGGAAGGACAGAGAGAAAGACCTGCCTGTTTCTTTTTCTCTCTCTCTCTCTCTCTCTCTTTTTTAATAAGCCTGTCGTTAAATAAATTAGAATATTCACCCAGGGGTGATAAGACGACCACAAACCCTCTGTCATCTGTTTCCCGAGCACTGCCAGCCAAATAGAGCCAGGGCCTAGCTACAGCTTTCTTCTCTCTGGCCTAGCTCAACCTCTCTCTCTTTCACTCTCTCTCCCTCCCTCCTTCTCTGTCTCTCCTCTCTCTGTCTCTTTCTCTCTCTATCGCTCTCTGTCTCTCCTCTCTCTCTGTCTCTCCTCTCTCTCTGTCTCCTCTCTCTCTCTATCCCTCTCTGTCTCTCCTCTCTCTCTCTCTCTGTCTGTCTCTCCTCTCTCTCTCCCTCTCTCTCTCTCTGTCTCTCCTCTCTCTCTGGCCTAGCTCTCTAGCCGTGTATTCTCTCTGTCTGAGGATAGAGAGACACTGACAATATGCTCCTCCTCGGGTCTGTATCGTACTGTCCTCAACACGCAGTATACACATTATGCATAAAGATACACAGTCCACATATTCATATTTAGTTAATGTGCTGAGAGAATAAATAAAGAAGAAGATGAAGGATAAAAGGAAAAAACTAACTTTGTTACATATGGACTGCTTCTTACAAGTAATCAGGAGAATGATGGTGATTGGCTGCAGGCGCCAGGCGGCCAGGTTGGCCAGGGCTGGGAGTTAGCACTGTGCCCAGGTCTTTGCTGCAGGCAGGCTGGAGCTCGATCAGCAGCCCAGGTTGGCCCTGACTCTGCTGGGGAGCAGATGGCTAGCCAAAGCTTGTAGTCACACTTACCTTCCCCACTAAATCCCTAATCCCTCAGTGGACGCTCCTCCAAGGCAGGTTTTGGAGGCAGAAATAGGGGTTACAATCTGGACGAGGGTGCCGACTGCCAAAATACTCACAACACAGAAATGCAAATGAACTTATTTGTGTTGTCTGCCAGCCAAAAGAACTGGGCTTCTTTAGCAAGTAATTAAGATACCTTGAAAGATATTTGTAAAAGATCAATAATTTCTGAAATTGACACATAACAATGATAAAGAATAGAACTGCTCCGCTCCTGTATTTTGCATCTGTGCTCCGCCCTGATTGTGTTTGTCCACAGATGTGTATATTAGTGGCTAGTCCTTTGGGTTCAGGCCAGGGCCCGTTAATGTCATCCTCTCTGAAGCATTTGATTACTTTAAATTACTCTGTCATCATGGCTGTTGAATGGGACTGGTCGACACAACACAGAGGTAGCCCCTGGATATTGTACACACCGTACATAACATAGGTTTTGTGCAGATATTGTTCCTTGAAAGCAAACAGCTTGAAGCTGTATAGCGCGACCCAAATCAACAACTGCTCAGAGGAGGCCCAGGAACCGGGCTGACACTGCTCAGCTGCGCAAGTTGGCTGGAGCTAGCATCGAACAGACACTGTTATTACCCCGGTGTTAGCATCTAAATGGTGTGCAGATGTTAATGTGCTGTTTTTAGATACAACATCTAGATAACGAGGCAGAGATAAACACCATTTCACATCAGATAGCAAATGAATGAGAATTATGATTAGTGGTAAAAAAAATGTTTACATCGGGGGAAAAAATATAGCACAAATGATACCAAGGTCAATATTTAAATAAACTGTTCATAAATCCTAATGGGAAAATGTGTGCAATGTGTTTATAAAATAGTTAAAACACAGTAATAAAAACAATTGGGTCATTCAGGCATTTCAAATATATGAGCATTGTGAGCAACATGATACTCTACAGCCATAACACTACTCATTATTAAATGTACGTTACAAAGTTATGCAAAGTGAAATGAATGAAAGTGAAAATGACACATTGGAAAAGATCAGGAAGAGTATTTGTGGGTTGGGCCTTTCCAATTACCCCCTCATAAACAGTACGAGGGCTATCCGAATCAGCCTTCCTTGTGTCTACTGTAGTAACGGTTGAGGGCCTCTGAAAGGCTTGGGGCCCAGTGAAGCAGAGACAACAACCATCCTGGTTCAGGAGCAGATGTCCTGCACGGCCAGTCTCAGATGGTCACAGTCAGAGTCTGGGGAAAGGTCAGCCTCATACAGTGGGTTAAACTGGGCCATCATTACTTTTGCTTCAGGTCTTTCGGGCTGATGCTTTTTCAGATCATCGGCAGGATTCTATTTTAATTAAAGGTTAGGTTATGGTGCACTTTCGCCGTTGAAGCATACGATGCTACACAACTATGGGAGCGCACGGTGGACCGCATCTGAGAATTCAACACGGGAAATCAACATTTATTTGTCGAAAAACAAAATCAGAGAAATGGTCAAATCTGTGACATTATGATCAAAGTTAAAGACCAAAATATGTAAACCATGTTATGGCATTGACTAAGTCAAACATGCGCACCGAAAGAACCATTACGCAAGCTATGCATTACATCACATGTATAGGACTTGAATGACATTATACTGTTCTGAACCACAACCCCAACCCAAGTTAGTCAATGCATGGCATGTTTCGGACATGAATAACATTAAGGGTCCGTACTTAGCACAGACTTAAAATTCATCGGGGTGATCTGACAATCAGATCTGGCATTTCACCTGTGGGTATTTGGATTGATTGAGATGCACCAGAGTGGCTGTGTGTGGGAGGCTGTGTGAGAGGCAAAGAGTTGGCTAATTGGCCCTAGAGTGCAGCTAATTCTTACTGAGCCTCTATGAGACCTACATTGTAAAGGAGCATCAATCCATTAATGGAACGTTAATGTGTTTCTCATTTTCATGGAGGGGTTGGGGTAGACCAATGTGGAAAATCAGATATCGCCACCTTTAACTCCGACAGTGAATAGTCCGAGTTACATGTCTAGAAGCATTGTATATTTAGCTCTCCATCAATGAAATACGGGGCACTGACTAGCATGAGCTGCCTTAACCCAGCAGCTATAACTTTCTATTCCCTTTGAACAACCAGGTAACATGACAGATTCACTATATGTCAAGAGTGCACTGGTATCAGTAACAGCTTTGCTCCTGTGTAGCTACTGAAACACTCACACACACACTCACACACACACACACACACACACACACACACACACACACACACACACACACACACACACACACACACACACACACACACACACACACACACACACACACACACACACACACACACACACACACACACACACACACACACACACACACACACACACACACTCACACACACACGCACGACTTAAGGTAAAACAAGGTGCAACCCCCTCTGTTGATTTTCTTATATAGCCCTCTCTTAAAAGATGAATGAGCAGGCGGACTGTACATCATGTTCGCTGACATGTTACATTAACATTTATAAAGAACTTCATCAAAAAGCACTTTCTCCTTTCCTGGTGCACGGTAGACAAATTTGTTCTGACATCGGCGTAGCTCCATGGCTGGTTGCGGTCTCAGATTAATGCGGTAGGGACGGGGGGGGGACGGAGGACTCCGGCTCTCCGGCAGCAGTGATTCCTTTTAGATTTTAGCTTATGAAATAATACCTGTCATTTGCCGTCGCTGATCCCAGAAAAGGGGGCAGGTTTCCGAGGTCATCCCTCCATCTGTCAGTGCAGCAGCAGCATGCTGTGTCCCTCCCTCCTCCATCCCTCCACATTAGTACGTGATAGGCTGTAACAGGGCTCTCAGGGAGGGCCTCGGCCCCCATCGTCCCCCATCCGGCCCCATCTCCCAGTGGGCTAGACTCAGAAGTAGTCGGGGGGGCGGCCGACTCCACCTGGGAGTCACTGATATGATTACTGGCTAAACGATGAAGACACAGGGCATAGTCTCTACATTCATATGGGTTTTATGATTCCCTGGTTATCAGATAACTAGAGAGAAAGAGAGAGAGAGAAAGAGAGAGAGAGAGAGAGAGAGAGAGAGAGAGAGAGAGAGAGAGAGAGAGAGAGAGAGAGAGACCTATGGTCGCTACTACCAGCATCACATGGCATTTGAAATAGTAGATTATTGTAGTTTGGATGAGAGAACACTCTGTTCTCTAATGCCTTCTGTGTTGGGCTTATGCCTGTTGAATGGCAGGAAAGGAGAGGTCAATTTTAACTAACATTGTGGCGAGAGTAACGAGATACATTTGAAAACAAACACAATTTGCAAGGATAAATGCCACTTTTTCTAATGTTCCATGAGGAGACCTAGGTCTGATTCCTGACTAAAACTTAGCTAATTAGATATCATTTACCATGCCAATCTTGAGAGCCTCAAAGTTATATTGTTCCCTTCATGAAGCGGTGCAATCCATGTTTAATTTAAACAGCAGAATGCAAATTCTTAGCCACAAATATGATTCATATTCATATGGCTACTTAACTATTAATGCTACATCCAGAAGAAGGTCTAGACATTTAACATGCAAAGTGATTCCTACGGCTTCTTCTCTTGATGGGAAGATTCTGCAGGTTAAGACAATCAGCAGATAATGTCATACGTCATTATTTATTTGCATCTTTCCACGCATACTTCTTGAAATACTTTTTTTTTTACACATCATTTCCCCACATAACCATAATCCTTTATTCTTTTGTATTGAATTCAAAAGGTAAAAAAATAAAAACTATCATTTATGTTTAGACTCAATCCAATGGGTTGATCAATTCTTTTGTCTGTCTTTTCTAGGGGTACAGTAAAGGTTTTTGCTAAAGGCTTGAATACATAGAAGGACAGGGAAAAAAAGTATGTTGGGGTGATCATCAGTGCCAGACACAAATGAGGAACGATAGCTGTAGTTCCCTAGCGCTTCTTCTTCTTCCCCCTCCTCTTCCTCCTCCTCTTCCTCCGTACCAGTCTGTTGAATTAGATCTACTAGCATTTGAACAAACAGGTTGGGATATATTAAGTTAAGCTACAGTACAACTATATTATGTTAAGCTACAGTACATGTTGAGGAAGTACATACCTGCCTTGGGGCCTGCAAATACATCAGAGAAATAAAATCATGAAATGACCTGGTTTATTACAGCACTATCTCAAATCCTCATAAAACACATTCCATGCCCCAAATTGATAAATACATAGAACCCCCCCCCCCCCCCCCCACTGTGTATTCTTAATTTGAATATTAGTCAATGGCATGTGGGGAAGTTTTGAGTTGGCCCTTCAGTTTCTTACAGTGGTCAAATGTTTACTCAAGATGAGAAAAATATGTATCAATTCAACGTCTCTGAGACATTTCAATTTTTTTTATAAAAAAATATTCCTGGACGCCAGCGTACGGAAATAGTATTATCTCCTTGTTGATAGCCTATGTAAATATAAGTATGACAACCCCAAGCTTTAAGATTACAGTATAGCCTACTTAAAGTCACGGAATCAAACCACAGAGAACAGATCAAGCAGTACCTTTGTGATCTGTACGATTCCGCTGCGCCAACGATGGTATTTGTCAAGTCTTCCTAAGAATTTATCAAACGAGCTCATTCGCTACCCGCTGCCTTTTAATAGTACTGGATATATTTTAAAGGAGTTCGTCTGACTTTGATCAAAAGCTCACAGAGGATTCTAATCAGAAGTCAGACAAATAGATTTGAGCCTAAACCAGACGTCATAGCATAAATCTTGCATGTAATGTGAAGGAGAGGGTGGGGCACTCATTGGGTACATATTCCACTGTAATATTACCCCTATATGATTCAAACAATTATTACCTGTCTGTGCTTGACTCGGACTGAAATTGGTTCCGGTACTCATTTTGGGTGCCGGTACTGTTTATATTTAGGTGCAGGAGTTGCACAATCCTTTTGAGTAAATATTCTATAAGAGGAACAGGAGCTCAAGCAGTAGAACATTTGAGGTCCCGGTACTTAGCTCTGGTGAGCTCCTGCACAAGTCAAGCACTGTTACCTGGTTTCCACAATTAGTCCAAAATCATTGAGGCAGGATGATGGTTTATACTACAACATGTCACATGGTTTAAGGTACTGCTATATACTGTATAAAATATGACATAGTATGTTTTCTGTTTGTTTCTCACTGTAAAGCCTATTCTGTTGAGTATATGGATCCAAAATGTGCATATTTCCTCATATCATTCTTCGACAGGGTGGATTTGACTAGATCACTTTGGAACAAAAAGATATAACAATGCCATATTTTTATTTTCTCTTGGCAAAAATCCACACTGCTATTTGTTGCTAGATAATGCATTGTTAAGGCGACAGCACGCTTCAGTTCAGCTGGCGAACACGGCTAAGAGAACCGAACAATTGTGATTGCATACTCCCTTAAAAGCCCATCGCTTGGAAAACGAGACAAAAGCGGCGTTAGTATTGTTTGTCTATTTTGAGACGACGTAGACAGGATACACCTCCTCAGAATAGTCAGAATTAATCTAAGATAGCTCGAGAAATCTGTCATTCATTTTGACGTTTTTTGCCGAGGAGATCTTAGTTGCGCAATTTTGCTTCTAACTAAGATGTTTGGTGCGATATTTCGCAATGGAAAAAAAATTGTATGAACATTTTGAAAATCAAAGACTTTATTGAAGAATCCCAAAAATTGTGTGCCCAAACAGCCCAAAAAAACCTTAACAAAATCCAAAACGAACCAAAACGTCACAAAATGTCGTCATAATATATGCATGAACTCTTCCGCACTGTTTCGGCTGGGAAGCATGCAGACACCTTTACTCTGTAGTGGCTGAGCCCACTCATCCCCCTCCAGTGCGCACCCACTAGGACCTCCAGTGTAGAGCTGCTGTGACAGACAGCCGTGGTAAATAGCGGTGAGAAGGTAACATGTTGTAGTTTGTGTATTACATCTGACCTGGCTGGAGCCTGTGTGTGGCTGAACAGAAGCGCTGGGGCCTCCTGGAACAGAACAGAACAGAGAGGACAGGGCTGGAGCTGTACGTGTCTGGCTCCGATCCCCGCTCCCATTGACCAAACAGCTGAACAGGGACTGAGTGTGTGTGTGTTTGTGTGTGTGTGTGTGTGTCTCTCAAAGGCAGGCAGGCTGTGGGAGGGAGGCAGCAGGACCTAGGCTCATTGTCCTCCCCTACTCAGGCTGGTTAAACTCTGTTGGCAACGCCACGTCCTCAGGGATGATTTGGAA
The DNA here is from genome assembly GCF_045679555.1 of Salvelinus alpinus. NCBI lineage: Eukaryota > Metazoa > Chordata > Actinopteri > Salmoniformes > Salmonidae > Salvelinus > Salvelinus alpinus. The sequence continues at coordinate 8,997,570 of NC_092123.1, forward strand.
TCCCAGTAACAGGAATTTTAGCACGACAGGTGTTAATATCGAAAAGTCACACATACAGAAACACATAGAAACGTTTGCACACACGCACCGCACACACAAAAAGGTTCAAGACAAAAGCATAGTCTACTTTCCCCACACACACACAATGGTGGTGCATGTCCTTTGTGTCGATCTGAGTCAAAGGTCTTGCCTGGCCTGGCCCGACACATTAGCTACCCAGGTGCCGAGCAGATACAGTTGCACTATATAATGGCTAATTCAGGGGCCGGTTATGGGAACACCAGCTGGCCCTGTATTTGTCAGAAATGAAATTATTTTGGATTCACATGTCAACAGAAGGACCTGACATGCAAGACTGAAACAAACTCATTTCTGCCTCTTCTTTCCCCACATCAATAAAATCTGTCCATTGCTTTAGTGCAGTGTTTCCCAAACTCGGTCCTCGGGACCCCAAGGGGGTCACGTTTTGGTTTTTGCCCTAACACTGCACTGCTGATTCAAATAATCAACTAATCATCAAGATTTAATTATTTGAATGAGCTATGTAGTGCAAAAACCAAAGCACCACTTTAGTGACATGGAGTAGACTTATTCGTTTTCCAAAGGAATACGCATTAGAGCTTTATGAAAGAATAGAGGAATTGAACAATAGGACTAACACATCCTATATCATTTTTCTTCATAGTAATGCTCTCAGAACTGTATGGATATCAATGCACGCTATCACTACACACTCTAACAGCCTGTAGATTTCTAAGGCAGATGTTCACTTTGAAGAGTTGACCTGGGCGATGGAACACCTTCAAAATCATTATACATGTAACTGACCTGTGGAAAATGCAAAATTTTACATGGTCGTAAAAGGATAAAAAAAGAATAATCTGGTTCACAACAGCTGATAGGTGGGTTAGTATAAAGCATATCTGATGCACCGTTACACCCACACAAAACATTAAGAACACCTGCTCTTTCCATGACAGACTGACCAGGTGAATCCAGGTGAAAGCTATGACCCCTTATTGATGTCACTTGTTAAATCCACTTCAATCAGTGTAGATGAAGGGCAGAAGACAGGTTAGTGAAGGATTTTAACTTCTTACGGCTGAAATCCCGTTAACGGGATCGATATGACAACAGCCAGTGAAAGTGCAGGGCGCCAAATTCAAACAACAGAAATCTCATTATTAAAATTCCTCAAACATACAAGTATTATACACCATTTTAAAGATAAACTTGTTGTTAATCCCACCACAGTGCCCGATTTCAAAAAGGCTTTATGACGAAAGCATACCATACGATTATGTTAGGTCAGCACCTAGTCACAGAAAAACACAGCCAAAGAGAGGAGTCACAAAAAGCAGAAATAGAGATAAAATTAATCACTAACCTTTGATGATCTTCATCAGATGACACTCATAGGACTTCATCTTACACAATACATGTATGTTTTATTCGATAAAGTTCATATTTATATCCAAAAATCTCAGTTTACATTGGCGCGTTATGTTCAGTAATGTTTTGCTTCCAAAACATCTGATGATTTTGCAGAGACCCACATCAATTTACAGAAATACTCATAATAAACATTGATAAAAGATACAAGTGTTATGCATGGAATTATAGATATACTTCTCCTTAGTGCAACCACTGTGTCAGATTTGAAAAAAGATTTACGGAAAAAGCACACCATGCAATAATCTGAGTACAGCGCTCAGAGACCAAAACAAGCCATACAGATACCAGCCATGTTGTGGAGTCAACAGAAGTCAGAAATAGCATTATAAATATTCACTTACCTTTGATGATCTTCATCAGAATGCACTCCCAGGAATCCCAGTTCCACAATAAATGTTTGTTTTGTTCGATAAAGTCCATCATTTATGTCCAAATACCTCCTTTTTGTTCACGCATTTAGTTCACAAATCCAAATTCACGAAGCGCAAGCCAGACGAAAAGTCAAAAAGTTCCATTACAGTTCGTAGAAACATGTCAAATGATGTATAGAATCAATCTTTAGGATGTTTTTATCATAAATCTTCAATAATGTTTTAACCGGACAATTCCTTTGTCTTTAGAAATGAAAAGGAACGCAGCTACCTCTCACGTGCCAGACCTCTTAGTCAATCAGCTCTTATTCTCTCCCCCTTCACAGTAGAAGCCTGAAACAAGGTTCTAAAGACTGTTGACATCTAGTGGGAGCCTTAGGAACTGCAATATGACCCCATAGACACTGTATATTGGATAGGCAAAGACTTGAAAACCTACAAACCTCAGATTTCCCACTTCCTGGTTGGGTTTTTTCTCAGGTTTTTGCCTGCCATATGAGTTCTGTTATACTCACAGACATCATTCAAACAGATATAGAAACTTCAGAGTGTTCTCTATCCTAATCTACTAATAATATGCATATTTTAGCTTCTGGGCCTGAGTAGCAGGCAGTTTACTCTGGGCACCTTATTCATCCAAGCTACTCAATACTGCCCCCCAGCCATAAGAAGTTAAAGTCTTGAGATGATTTAGAACTGGATTGTGTATCAAATCAAATCAAAAATCAAATGTTATTTTTTACATGCGCAGGTGTAGACCTTAGTGAAATGCTTACTTACAAGCCCTAACCGACAATGCAGTTTTAAGAAAAATAAGTGTTAAGAAAGTATTTACTAAAATAAACAGAAGTAAAAAAATATACAACTAAATGTTTTTAATAAAAAATACGAAAATTTAAAAATAACTAATAATTAAAGAGTAACAATAAAATAACAGCAGCAAGGCTATATACAGGGGTACCGGTACAGAGTCAATGTGCGGGGGAACAGGTTAGTCCAGGTAATTGAGGTAATATGTACAGTGGTTGCTCAACTAAAAGTTTTGAGATTATGCTGCGGGATTTAGAGGTAATTTGTGGTTTAGTACGGTGCCCTGCATCACTGCATAACTGCTCCAGACAGCGCAAGGGAGAGTTAGAGCACTGATTATGCTTACTGGGAAAGACTCTTTCAAAATTAATGGAAGAGGCAAGTGGTAGGTGTCAGGACCCGGTGCGAGAAACAGTCACTTAATAATTGGCAGAACCCAGAAGATGAGGCAGACACAGCAGTACTAGAGATGGTGGTTTAATGAAAAATGGATATCCTCCAAAATACAACGAAAAATCCACAAAGTGGTAAAAAACAGCAGGGAAAAACAAACCTCAAAAGACTACTCAAATAATAAACAAGAACAAAACCAGAGAACCTCTGGAAAATCCAACAAGAGAAAAGTCTATATAAAACAAGGCTTGGGCTGGGGCTGGGTGCTAACTTACAGGTGCAAACAATAATTGGAGCAAGAAAAACAAAAGGTACAAAAAAGGTGCAAGGGGGACATCTAGTGAACAAAACCTAAACAGTCCTGGCCAAAACCTGACAGTAGGGGGAAAAGACAGCCTTCAGAGGTCAAGACAGCGCTGCTCTGAGACAAGCATGGGGACTGGTCTTGATAAATCAATGAGATTTTTATTTTCACTGAATCTCCGTTTGGGTATTGGTTAGACTACAATTAGGGTGTGGAAATGTAAGGATTATTTTTCTCTGACTGTAGTACTGTAACTTACTCTCGACCGGTGACACTGTACAGCACCATTAAGGGGCTATTAGCAGGATAATAGATACTTTGTGCAAGGCAAATGTGACTCACCACCTGGATTCGGTCTCATGTAGCAACATTGGAATTTCAGGTTTTTAACTTGGATAAAAGTGGAGACTCAGAGCTACAAAATGGTGCGTTTGAGAAAATAATGGGAAAGTAATTCTGCTTTGAAATTTGATCAACGTGTAAACTCACTTTTGAGAAAACCGTCTTTCAATGTTTTGGTACTACTATTGGAGAGCCCTTCTTTGTCTACACCCATTCAGCATTGTTCACACCCTCTTATGCCTTAGCCCTACCCATCTCTTTAAGGGCCGATCCAACCGTACTGTACTAACTTGCCAGCTATTTCCAGACATCTAAGAGAGAACAGCTCACTGAACATTACTCGCCCTATCGCTGTGGTTTCGCGTTGAGAGCACACACTGGACACTCTGGCCAATAAGTAGGGTTGTTCCGGAAGCTCTGACCTCACAACTACAGTCAAGCACCCAAGCTAACTGGCTAACATTGGCTAGCTACTTCCAGACACATAAGGAGAGAACACCCCACTCTGACCATTTTACTCACCCTAGCAGAGCTGGTTAGTTTTTTTTTCTTCATGTTATACAGAGCGTTGGTGACTAACTGTGCGGCTGGCAACAATTGAATTACACTTTGTTGCCAACGTTAACTGACACAGACATATTCAACGGCTGTTGAGCATTCAAAAATGCTTCAGTTATTCTGTGCTCTGGCACACTATGATGAGAGGCTTTTGTTAAGAAATGTAGCTAGAAAGCTAGCTAGGTAAACAATGAATCCCAACGCATGACGTAACATTAGTTAGCGAGCCAGCCAGCTAACGTTAGCTAGATAGCTAACAGTACACTTTAACTTGAAATGAAAATACTTTGTCAAAATTAGAGTGGAGTCTTAGTAGCTAGACATGTAGCTAGCTAGCTAAACAATGGACCATAATCACAACTCATGACGTTACTACCCTGCATGAATCTGCAGGTAGCTAACCAACCAGGTTCTATGGCTATGACTAGTCAAGCAAATGTGTCTGAGTTACAAAGAATAAGATCATACACATAACGTTTGCTAGCGACCCAGCCAGATAATGTTAGCTAGCTAACAGTCAACTTGAAATGAAACCACTTTCTGTCAAAATTAGAAATGTGTAATATCTGAAAATCTTACCAGTACACATCATGGTTGGACGGTCTCCTGTCTGACGCCATGCATGGTTGCCTTAGTTTGACGATGTAATCCAGACTTGTGTTTCTACATCTCCTTAGCCTATCATACTTCAATTCCACTAATTTCAAAACTCAGTTCTCCAGAAAGTGGAGAGCATACACATAGTGTTAGTTAGCAAGCCAGCCAGCTAACGTTAGCTAGCTAACAGTATACTTTCACTTGACATTAGGTTTATGCAGTTTTACTATGCAATACATTTTTTTTAAGCTGCCTTCGACACAATTACCTAAACATACTGACCAGCTCCAATAGACATATTGGAGTGCTATTGCGTGCTATATATATAGACATATTGCGTGCTATATGGTAGACCTATCCAAACTCATCTCTCGGCATGTCTAGCCCATTCATTATCTCAGCCAATCATGGCTAGCGGGAAGGTTGCCCACTTCTTCTGTGGCTAAACAAACTAGGCTGTAATTTAACAATTGTATTCGTATTTACAAATGGCATACAAGTTTGATATTAAGGCACATGAAAGTTCACGTGTTCGAGAAGCATTTTTAGCAACAATTTTTTTTTTTACGTTCAAACAGCTCTCCTGTGAAGTCGTGACTTGTGACATACGCCTACCTTCCTGAATCGGGTCACAATTGATCAGCATAAAAAACTTTGTGGATGGGCCCTCACGAGTGGCGCTGCGGTCTAAGACACTGCATCGTAGTGCAAACTGCATTTGCTACAGATGCTGGTTGGATACCTGTGCCGGCTGCGACCGGGAGACCCATGAGGCAAAGTTGGGCTTTTGGTTTCTCTCTCTCTAAAAACAGAACTAAATCATTCTAAATAAATAAACAGATTTATTTACATATTAGTAACTGCATCTCAGTACAGGAGGCACGTCTACAGTCCCTGGTTCAAATATAGTTATTTTTTAAAACAAGGGAGGAAAAGTAAGGAACTTCTCTGTCGGCCCTGGAGGCCTTTTGAAAACACAAAATAATCTCAATCGATGAGAATGGGGGTGTGCTCGGTCCTCCTTTTCAATCATCTCCTTTGTCTTGATCATGTTGAGGGAGAGGTAGTTATCCTGGCACCACACTGCCAGGTCTCTGACCTCCTCCCTATAGGCTGTCTCATCGTTGTCAGTGATCAGACCTACCTACCACTGTTGTGTCGTATGTGTGCCATTCAGAGGGTGAATTGACCAAGATAAAATATTTAAGAGCCTTTTAAATGGGGTATGGTAGTATGTGCCAGGCGCATCGGTTTTGTGTTAAGAACTGCAATGCTGCTGCGTTTTTCATGCTCAACAGTGTCCCGTGTGTATCAAGAATGCTCCACCACCCAAAGGACATACAGCCAACTTGACACAACTGTGGGAAGTATTGGAGTCAACATGGGCCAGCTTCCTTATGATAAGTTTTCGACACCTTGTAGAGTCCATGCCCTAACGAATTGAGGCTGTTCTGGGGGCAAAAGCGGGGGAGCAACTCAATATTAGAAAGGTGTTCCTAATGTTTGGTATTGTCAGTGTATATGGGCAGTCAGTTGTGCCAAAATAACTACTGTTCCTGGTTAGTCCCCCCTTCCCCTTTTCCGCTTCTCAACACAAGATGTTGAAACAATATTGCCATCATTCAAAATGAGAGATCACTCATCATATAGCGTCTTAGTGAACATTTTTTGTTGCAACAATTAAAGTGTTTCGTGTTTCGTGTTTATAAAAACCCATTGCATGCTTGGACTTCCATCGATAGGAACGAGGAAATTCTCCATTTGTGTGAAATGGTGTTGGAAACACGAGCCATTTGCATTAGTTTCCTGTAAAGTGCTTTCCCAAGTGACTCAGACAGAATAGTCTCACTGAGTAATGACGATTAGCACGTAAAAGCAATGCGGGGAGTACAAGTGCATTGCATTCATACAATGCCAAGAAGTTCTAAGGGAGTCTGCGTATCTGATGGATGCTGATTTGTTTGGGGGTCTTCACTTCACTTCTGTCTCACGCCCAATCAGATTACGCCACAGAAAGACAAAAGGCTGCTACAGTATATGCCATTTTGGATTTCAAACCGTTTCACTTCAGACACTAAGAGATAAAACAAGTGGCGTCGTCTCATTTTCTTTCTAGTCTCGCAAAAGTAGATTTTGTTTGCACTTATTTCAGGGGGTAAAATTATTCTTATATGCAATAGCTCATTTTGAAGAATAACTGTAGCTTTCACATGCACAATGACATTTACAATCAAAATCATGAAGTTAATCTGACAACATGTATGAACATAAATGATGTGTAATTGACACAATAATACTAATACATTGATATAAAACAGTAGTCTACAGTCATTAACCTCCGTATCAACATCAACTTTAAATCATTAACCGCCTAACTAAATTAGCAAATGTATCCGCATGTCTAGGTTATACTCTGCTTTGCCAAGTTTTTTTTCTCCATTCCATATGTCATTTTGACATCATATAGGACTAGTACACACACGCGCGTGCACACACACACACACATATGCACACACAGACACACACACACGCACACACACAAGCACATCACAGATTGATTTGGACCGAGCCAAAAAGCAGAGTGCTACTGTTCTCACAGAACACCTTCACATCAACTGTCAACAGCCCAATCTGTGCCTAGCCGCTTTCAGCTGACATCTGAACAAATAGTATAACTCAACTCATACAGTATTCACAAACGTAATCTAAATCTATTAAATATTTTTTCATCAAAAATGTTATCCATATATATACTGCATGAGATCCTTAGTTTGTTGAGTATCAAAAATGTGTAGTATTACCATTACTGACTATCTTGCAGAAATACTAGTAGTGGTGGTCCTTGTGAAATGTTTCTCCATGTATAAACCCCATTTATCCTCTGAAGTAAATAAATCCTGAGAAGACTGCACACAGAGTCATGAAAAGGCACCTCTGCACCCTCTCTTGTGAGCGTCTCCACGAAAATTAATATTTGCCCGTTCAAACAAAGCTAACTCTCCAGTGATTCCAGCAACACAGGACTTCCGCAAAACCTATTAGCATTGGTTCCAAGGGCACCCTCAGGAAAGACATGATTCCTTAACAAAACCAGCTCGCTGTACATTTTACACACAGAAATAAAGAAAGTGCTGCAAATGCACTGCGACATGGAGAGTGCCTAGAACGATGTCTCCTGTTGTGATATGGCAGGGGGAAATACAGTAGCATCATAGATTGTGACATCCAGAAATCAAACAAGTAAGGTCTGTTTTTTTATTTATATTTATATTTTTTATATTGTATTGGCTTCTGGGTCAAAGTATCAGTTCACATTTACAGAGACACTATTCACGTACGGTTGAGTTGATTGTCAAAGGTGAGGTGACTTTGCAGTCATCTAAACTGTTTTCTACGGTTTTGATCTCAAGCTTTGTTGCACAGTACTTATTCAACAGTGGTTCTGGCGACTGATCAGAAACGTGATCCAGGAAAGTAGTTTGGAAAAGTAAGTAAATTACCCGCTTAGGCCAAGTTCCACGGGATGTTAAACTACAAAGAAATACACCAGTGAAAGAGTATAAAACAGATCAATTATTCCATAAAGATCATTAGCTCCAAAAGTTATTACGATTATGGTCAGAATATTTTTCAGGAGGAACATTTAGTGGCTCCAATTCATGATAATTAATGCTCTTTCCCAGAGGTATTTACATTTTGATGGTCTGAAGTACAATTACGGTTTTGAAACACTGTCCAACCCATGCAGGCAGGAAGTATATGAACATTGGGAAATATCCACTTCTTCAAGTGGGATTTACAAGCCAAATCCTTTGGATGTGTTCAAGCTGTCACTGATTGGAGCAGAGTGACTGGCTTTCTTTGGCTGAATCCACGCAGGGAGAGAAAGGGAGAGAGGGAAGAAGAAAGCGAAGGAGGGAGGGAGAGATGGAGAGAGAGAGTGAGAGTGAGAGAGAGAGAGAGAGAGAGAGAGAGAGAGAGAGAGAGAGAGAGAGAGAGAGAGAGAGAGAGAGAGAGAGAGAGAGAGAGAGAGAGAGAGAGAGAGAGAGAGAGAGATCCTCAAAGCCAAGGCACATTTCATCTGCTGGCTGGCGGAGCAGGGAGAGGAAGGATATTCAGTTACCTGATAAAGTAAGAAAGTACAGATGTTGGATCTTACCCTGTTGAAGGATACATTTTAAACCTGTAGTGTTTTTTGGCTTAGAAAGGCTTCTGACGTTTGTAATTTCCACTTTGAAATGTCAGTCTTGATTTTCCCTTACGAAAAATGTATCAACCCCTACAACAATTTTCATTAATTATAATCCACCTAATAATTCACATTTCCTGTTGCTGCAGGATTATTTTCATGCTGTATCAAACTGGCTCAAATTAAGATCCTACATCTGTAAGCAGTATGTAGGCAATTGGGAGAGAGGGAAATGGAAGGAGAGAGAGTGTAAAGGAGAGACATTTTTAAACTGTAGGGAGCAGCAGCAGCCTTTCAAATGAGGCAAGTCCAGTTACTACGCTACAGGACAGCAGCGAGAAATGTGGGAAATGTAGACAAGAGCCTCAGCCCTGCTTACAGCTATGAAATAACTACCACAAAAATGTCAATAATAGGGGAGGGACTAATTTATATTAACAGTTTACATACCAACACACTGTAATAATTGATATTACTTAATATAATATTGTGATATACGTATTCAAGTCATGTGCTTTAAAATTGATTACACCAACACTGTGTGTGTGTGTGTGTGTGTGTGTGTGTGTGTGTGTGTGTGTGTGTGTGTGTGTGTGTGTGTGTGTGTGTGTGTGTGTGTGTGTGTGTGTGTGTGTGTGTGTGTGTGTGTGTGTGTGTGTGTGCGTGTGTGCGTGCGTGTGTGCATGTTTGTGTGTGTGTTTGTGTGTGAACGTGCAGGTGTGTTTCAATTCAAACCATGCCTATTTTGTTATCTTATGTTAGATGAGAACATGCTCATGCAACTATACGCCAGAACAGTTAGTCATAGAAGAAGGAAACTATACAATTCCATCTTGCGCTATATCTGTCAGCTTTGAAAAATTGTCTTCAAAACAATTGGTAGTATGTAAATGTTAAATATGACATCACAGGAGTTACGTTGTTCTGTGATTATGCCATAATAACCAGTTCTTGAACTGATCTCAACAACATCAAACACAGACAGATGGTCAGGAGAGAAGCATTCTTTTATGTGCTTTTTATCTCTTCAAAAAGGCTTTTCCAGGCATTTAAAAACTGGACATTTAGACACAGCAGAAGGACAGGCCCTGGCATCCTCTCACACCTCATCCTATGATTGGTGGCTTCAGCGGTTTGATACTTCCTGGATCTGGACCAGGGGTTCCCCAGGGTCCACTCTTGTCAGCTAGGGAGACAAGGGAGAGGCACGATTACTAATTTATTCACAGGACTAAAATGAGGGAAAATTCCAATTTTAGGAACTGTGGTCAGGAGAGAGTAAGTAGTTCTACCTGGGCAGCAACATCGTCTCAGTGACTTCGCTCCGCTGGTATGGTGTCCATATTAGGAGAGTCACACAAGTACGGGGTTCATATTAGGATGGGAAATGAGTTGATGATCTTCCACCTTTTGGTACTTTACTCTATTTACCAACAGTAGAAGCTGATATGATATCTCACCCTCTAAATTCAATATTCACATTTCTGAAGAAGTGTACTAAATATTTTTCTGTCTGTTTATGTTGTTTATTATGAATGGATATTTGATGTCTGATAAATGTAGAGCCTGGTTCAAAGTTCAAGTGGGTTTTACAATATTGATTTTGGGATGTTTACATCAAATATAGATCTAGTATCCTCAGGCAGAAACGAGTTACTTGCTTGATCTGTTACTTGTTTGCAAGATGTTTTTAAATGGTAACATGTCAAGTCAAGTATTGACAAGCTAAAACCCAAAAATCTAACCTAAAATCTGTTAGTAATTGCCATCAATGTCATTGCATCATTCATCAGTTAATCTGGTAAACACTCAGGTGCAATAAACATAATCAATACATTTAGTTTTGTGTTAAAATATGAACATGCATAATACAGGTGATGTGATATTAGAGTCATGTATTCTGACTGTAAATAGCCTTCATGTACTGTAGCCAAATAGCCCTGATTTACACACACTTTTCTGAGTCAGATTTGCTCTTTTGGACTCCTGCGTGTTTATTCTAAGTTTGTTGCGACCTCTGCACAGGTTAGACCATGTCAGCCCTGCAGCGCTAACCGCGAATGAATCACCGCTACACACGACACTGGCAAGGCACTGGTATGAGTCAATACTGGTTACTTGTAGCCTTGAATGTAAATGTAGCTGATCATAGGGGTTCTCTCACCTTGCAACCGTTTCACTAACTAAGGCATGCAAACCCTTAGGCGGGAATGCCATCTAGTAAGAACCCAGTCATGTTTTTTTTTATATTGCTTTCACTGTCAAGGTGAGTTGATCCTGGCAGGCATAATAAAACATACTTTATTATAATACTTTATATATTTTCAATTACAGCTGACACGTCTGCAAATCAAGTGGGCACGTGGGTTTTTCCGACCACTTTCGCTTTTTGTGCAAGTAAGCACAAACGTGGGCTAGCGTGGATGTCCATAGTGCTGCCGACAGTGACATGACACATTAGTAAATAACTACGCTAGATAACAGTCAAAATATACCATCAAATCTGCTTCATAATAGTTTATGGCCACCGTCGAATGACATTTATGTATAGCTTTTAGAGGCGAGCCAATGAAACGCCGGCTTTAAAATGAAGTCGGCCATGATTCACGTCACCCAGCTGTCAGTCTTACATTAATATTATGGCCATATCCATCATGTTGCACATCTATAATCAACTCCAGCTGTAAAATTGAATTTGGCATGACATCACAGAGGATATTTCCTTGATGGCAGGCTGTCGCCTGCAAATGAGAGGTACACCAGGTGAAAACAAATGCAACACAAAACAATGGGTATAACAGGACCGAAATGGCAATGGTAAAGGGGAGGAAATGTGTTTTACATGCTTACTGGTTAGCTATGAACTAGGACAGAGAGTCGTATTTATCTAGAATATAACATGTTGAGGTGTTGGTTTCTGTGATTTTAGCTGCTCTTCTTTCAAAGAGCTCTCATCGAACTGAATTCACTCCAGCACACAAAATGTATATTAGTATTTTCAACCTGACCTTTCTTTAAAGTTAGGAAGAGAGACTACACCACTGACCAAACTGACACGGAGTAGTATGAATACTGAAGACTGTACCATAACGTTTACATTACTGTACTTTCCTAAGCAGTCATCTGGGCCCATACGATAACTACACGGTTGTATTTCAAAATGCTAATTATTGATGAATTCATCCTCAGTGCTTCCTTATCAGTCAAGGAGGGGGTGTCTATTTATTCTGAATATTTCTTTGATTTGCTCCTCACCAAATTCCTTTTGAAAGTTGCAGAACTTGTTTTGTATGCAAAGGTACCTAGCTTACAGTAATTTATTTTATTTGTATGCCTCTTTCTCCTCTAATGTGACAAATAAGAAATGGCAATCTCTGCCCCAGGAAATGTGTCAGGCACCAGAGCAGCACTGTCAGTCATATTGAAGTATAAGCTGCTCCTTTAAAAAGCATGTTGATTCTCCATACTCCAATATTGACTAACTGTCTCTGTTTGATGTATGCATTACTAGCCCCATGCAAACTCAATGTTTGGGCTTAGGTTGTTAGTTCTGCCACTGTAACCGATGCAGAGTAACTACTGATGCCCCCAGATATAACAATTGACTGTCCCCATGGACTGAGAGAGAGAATTTGCTTGTGACTGAAATTACTGCCCAGCTAGCATATTTAATTCCTTGGAAGTTGTGGGAACGTTTGTTTTTGGTTTCACATTGGTTGTGGGAATGAAGACAGAAGTTTCCTGACCGGTTAAACTAAATATTATTTTACATTTAGCCTGTTCTGGGAACATGTATTTTTGGGTTGCAGGGAGGTTCTGAGAACTTTTTACTCTGGTTCCTTGACAGTTTTCCTGGGAGGTTTTATTAACGCTATTATAGTGGAATTTGTAGGTTATTTTGAGGTTTAATAACTTCCTTAAAACTTTAACTGAATGTTTCAATAAGACTTTTAATAACAATGCTAGTTTATTTTGGGTTAACTTTTTGGAACTCCAAGCACATATGGGACACATGGTAATTCATTTCCTTAGACATTAATCATGCAAACACATTTTTAATTTTTTATTGTGACACAGCATCAGTGAGATTCAAATCCGTGATTTTCTGTACTCTATCCATTGAATTAGTCCACTTCGCCACCAGGATGGATCTAGCATCTAGCATACCATGTTTTCTTTATTCATACAAAGCTGTTTTATTCTATTCAAAAAGACCCCATTTAAAAGGAAACAAGCACTATTTAAGATGAGGTGTGGCCAATTAGTAGGCGCACCTGAACAGACTTAACAAGATAGAGGATAGAATGAGTTTTGTTGATGCTGAGAATAGAATGTATATGTTTTTAAATAACATTCTTAGAATGTTCTCTGAACTTTACTAAAATTGTCTTGGGGTTTTTATGGAATGCATTCTTCATCTTCTGAGGATAGAGCTTATTGTGTACAATTAAACTGTTTTGAACATTTCCAGAACATTGCCAAGAATTGACATAACAGAAAACCATACATTCTCTGAACGTTCTGAGAACATCGCTTAAGTTAGACCATTTTTGAGAACAGTCTCAGAATGTAGTAAAAATATGATGTTAAATAGAAAGAGTGTGGAATGTTCTGTGGAAGTACTGAAATTCCCACAGAAGAACATTGTTTCTTAATGTTCTCTAAATTATTTGAGAACATTAACAATGTCAAACCAGTTGGAGAACATTCCTAGAACATTACCAAAATTGAAATAAAATGTAACCATGACAGAATTTTAAGGAAACGTTCTGTTAAATTAATGAAAATTATTTTATTTTGGAAAAGTTCCTTTTTTTGTACTGAGAATGTTCCAAAGCCTATCCTGCACCAAGACTGTATGAAAAATAACCATGGGACAACCAATCTCTCACCAAGCTCTAAGAAACATATGGTTCTCAGAACATTATGTGCTAGCTAGGTGAAATCTGGCGAAACCCAATAATGCAGTGACATACACTGAGTGTACAAAACATTAAGTACACCTTTCTAATATTGAGTTGAACAGAACAGCCTCAATTCGTCAGGGCATGGACTCTCCAAGATGTCGTAAGCGTTCCACAGGAATGCTGGTCCACGTTGACTCCAATGCTTCCCACAGTTGTGTCAAATTGGCTGGATTTTCTTTTGGTGGTGGACAATTATTGATACATATGAGAAACTGTGAAAAACCCAGCAGAGTTGCAGTTCTTCACACAAACCGGTGCACCTGGCACCTACTACCATACCCTGTTCAAAGACACTGAAATCTTTTGTCATTCCCACTTACATATACACAATCCATGTCTCAAGGCTTAAAAATCCTTCTTTAACCCGTCTCCTCCCCTTCATCTCCACTGATTGAAGTGGACTTAAAAAGTGACATCAATAAGGGATTATAGCTTTCACCTGGATTCACCTGGTCAGTCTATGTCATGGAGAGAGCAGGTGTTCATAATGTTTTGTACGCTCAGTGTATAGTTTCGTATTCAGGTTTGGGGGAAAGTGCTATGAGGAACAAAATATGTATCAAAAAATGTAATCGTTAGGAGATAAACAATTTGACTTGGTATTTGTAATAATATTTTTTGAAAGGCATGCGTCAGACATGCCAAATTTCAAGTATCATGGCCGTTGAACTAGTCCTCAGGTGTAGAATATATCTGTCTGTCCTTTGAGTTACCGTTTGTTTATAGAAACACTTCAGAAGTTACAAAAGGTCCGACGAGGGACAAATGTTGAGCCGGCCTGCTTTCAGTTTCATCACAGATGATTTTGTCTGATGCAGTTCACTAGGGCAGGGTTGTGGCTGTGGCGCTTGTACCAGGATGGAGCCGCTGACCAAAGTCAAAGACAAATAACTGAACACAAGTTACATTGTGGGGTTAGTGCTGACCTTCTCACAGATGAGGTTTGACCATCATTCAAACCTTGCTCATCTCTGCTGGACCCAAATGATTTTTGTGCTTGAGTGAATTTAACCAATTAACCAATATTGATATCTTCTCCGTTTTTTTCACCCATTGATGGTTAAGTGAATAAAATTGTTAATCAATGACAAATGGAATTGGAAATGTATATATATTGGTCATACTGGATTCCTTTCTATATTCTTTTACAGGACCTACCCCCCTCGTTTTGGCAACGAGCGGTTATTCTTCTGGAGCCCGTCCACTCTTAATGAACCCTTATCTTTCTCACTTTAATCGTTCACCAGATGTTTCTCCTTCCCTGTTTTCACAGTTGACATTTTTCTGTTTGACATGATACAGATTCAGGTTCAGAAGTCTGTTTATATAAAGAGAGTTGAGGTTGTTGGCTTTGAAACGACGTGTCCCTCAACATGTGCGATCAGCACTTTCCCAGGGTTATTTCCACATTGTTCGCCAGAGACAAGCAGAGGGACACACACACACACACACACACATACACACACACACAGCGACTGACTGACGGACTGGCCTTTCTTTGAGGCAGACACTTTTATTACAAAATATTCACTTTGATTCCTGTCCCATTTGGTGTCCATTCCAAACTGAATGGACACCAATACATTGCATTGTGGTTTAAATTGTGGTTTTAATGTACACTGTTTGTGTTGCACAATTAGCTATCTTAGGCTAAAATGTTAAAGGACTTTGACCTGAAAAGAAAACTCTGCTTGCATGCAGTACCTTACCTCAAAATCTTTCCCCAAGTGTGGCATGTGCTTGTGTGTGTGTGTTAGTGCCTGCATGCATGTGTGTGTGTGTGTCCGTCCCACACATTCCATATTTACTGACTTGAGTAACTAAAGTACTGAACACTGTAGCCCACATGAACCCAAGCAGCTGTACCTACATATCTCCTTAATTTTCCTCTGACCTCCTCTGATATGCAGTAAGCATATGGAGGGATTTCGCAACGTAAATAAACCAGGCCAAAGACAGTATGATGTAAGAACCCACAGCACTCCAATGTTGTCCCTTTGAAGTATGTGTTATTATTGAACAAGCAACAACAGAGCCGATGTGATCTGTATCTTCAGTTTTAACCTCTAGTCTCGTTGCAAAGACGTTTTATGGAGTAGGAAAATATACTTGTTTATTAAACTGGTGAAAGATGAGAATACATCTAATTACATTGAAGTAGGTCAGAAATTAGCTACTGAGTATATAAGTAATCAAACTGAATATTTAATTACGATTACTTCCCCCCTATTTTCTTCAAAAAGAGTCTGCATCTCTCTTTCTGCCTCTGCCTCTGTCTCTCCCCCTCCCTCTTTCTTCTCAACCTGCACTCCTTTCAGAGACTTCCTGTAATTTACTTAATCAAAATCACCTGAACATTGTTGGATTGTTATCAAATGGCTTTTGGAGTAATAAAAAAGGAAGAAGAAGGAAGAATGATTTTCTATAAATAGACCAGAGACCAGAGGCCTCATGGTGCCCAGATGACAGGAAGCAACTGAGGCCTATCATGTGGAATGCCTTTTTCTCCCAGAAAGGAAATTAATTTCTTGTGATTTTAGAAAACGTTCACAAGTGTTTTGTTTAAAGGCTGTAGTGTGGGTTCTCTTTCTTCATTGATGTTGTGATGAGAGATGCATTTCTCCGAAGATACCCCTCCTATTGTAACCCAAATTCTGCTCTTTCTCAAAGCATTGGCCAAGAAATCACAGTTTCGAAATCCCTCCATCCATGGTGGACCGACCAGGCTTTAGTGTTGTGCTTCCTCCCTGCATTCAAATGTCTTCATTAAATTCTGGAATGTATTGTGTTATCATTTGATGTTGGAAGCTTGGAAAGCGATAAAGCACTTCTGTCACTTCTGTCTGCTTTGAACGTGTCCCTGTATGTGACATGCTTGGAGTACACCCAGTATGGTGGCTGATGGGATATCGTTTTATCATCTCAACTCTCCGGAGATAATCTACTAACAAAGACCATATTGGAAAACTTTGCATATGATCACGAATTAAAGGTTTTCGTCAGACGTTTAACCAACAGTGCCACAGGCCTTTTATAAATATGTAGGCCACAATGCCTGTTGTGAAACCCAAAGCAGTTATACAGGGTCGAAATAGGACATTAATGTTTATCTTTTTTAATTGTTAAGGGATCTAAATGTATACACATTTCTTTGGCATGGAACCTAGAGCTCTGTGTTGACAAGTAATGTACGTCTTCAATGGATAATGGTCTCTCCAACAAAGAACACAGAGATCCATAAATTACATTTCAGTCTCTGACTTTAAAATGTTGTCCACATTAACTTAATCTGTCTTCCTTAGAAGGCATGTCGAATGTAAATCATTGCTCCATAAAATGTAATTGTTCTGAGAGGTTGTGTGAACTTCCCTTTGCGTTTGGAGGGAATGTGTGTGTTCGTGTGTGTGTGTGTGTGTGTGTGTGTGTGTGTGTGTGTGTGTGTGTGTGTGTGTGTGTGTGTGTGTGTGTGTGTGTGTGTGTGTGTGTGTGTGTGTGTGTGTGTGTGTGTGTGTGTGTGTGTGTGTGTGTGTGTGTGTGTGTGTGTGTGTGTGTGTGTGTTTAGTTTTGTGAAATTACACAGACTGAGTTGATTTCCATGATAATAAAATGCTTCCAATCGAAAAGGGACCATGTGGTCATTGAAAGGATGGCCAATTCCGCCAACTCTTATTGGTTTAGTCGGGTTTGGCTACAATGTCCCATGTTCTTGGAACTAAAATCCAATGGGCACGTGAACACTATAATCTTCAACTTCCGTCACATAGAAATAGATCCAGATGGAATTCAAGTCCAACCACCAAACTAGGCCTTATTTCAACTTTTGATTCCAAAACAGTTAATGATCCAGATCAAAGCGACTTTAAAAATATATTTCCTCATCACATACATCTCTTTCCCTCTCCTCTGAATATACAAAAGAAATGCACATCAGATGGAGCAGCAATGTAATGTATGTACAGTACCAGTCAAAAGTTTGGACACACCTACTCATTCAAGGGATTTTATTTTTTTTTTTTTTTTTACATTGTAGAATAATAGTGAAGACATCAAAACTATTAAACAACACATATGGAATCATGTAGTAACCAAAAAAGTGTTAAACAAATTCAATTATATTTTATATTTGAGATTCTTCAAAGTAGCCATCCTTTGCCTTGATGACAGCTTTGCACACTCTTGGCATTCTCTCAACCAGCTTCACGAGGAAGGCTTTCAAACAGTGTTGAAGGAGTTCCCACATATGCTGAGCACTTGTTGGCTGCTTTTCCTTCACTCTGCGTCCAACTCATCCCAAACCATCTCAATTGGGTTGACATCAGGTGATTGTGGAGGCCAGGTCATCTGATGCAGCACTCCATCACTCTCCTTCTTGGTCAAATAGCCTTTACACTGCCGGGAGGTGTGTTTTGGGTCATTGTCCTATTAAAAAACAAATGGTAGTCCTACTAAGCGCAAACCAGATGGGATGGCATATCGCTGCAGAATGCTGTGGTAGCCATGCTGGTTAAGTTTGCCTTGAATTCTAAATATATCACAGACAGTGTCACCAGCAAAGCGCCCCCACACCATAACACCTCCTCCTCCATACTTCACGGTCAGAACCACACATGCGGAGATCATCCATTCACCTAGTCTGCGTCTCACAAAGACACAGTGGTTGGAAGCAAAAATCTCAAATTTGGACTCATCAGACCAAAGGACAGATTTCCACCGGTCTAATGTCCATTGCTTGTGTTTCTTGGCCCAAGCAAGTATCTTCTTCTTATTGGTGTCCTTTAGTAGTGGTTTCTTTGCAGCAATTCGACCATGAAGGCCTAATTCACACAGTTGATGTTCATGTGTCTGTTACTTGAACTCTGTGAAGCAATCTGAGGTGCAGTTAACTCTAATGAACGCATCCTCTGCAGCAGAGATAACTCTGGGTCTTTCTTTCCTGTGGCAGTCCTCATAAGTGCCAGTTTCTTCATTGCACTTGATGGTTTTTGCGACTGCAACTGAAGAAACATTCAAAGTTGTTCCGCATTGACTGACCTTCATGTCCTAAAGTAATGATGGACTGTTGTTTCTCTTTAAATTATACTTTTATTTAACTAGGCAAGTCAGTTAAGAACAAATTCTTATTTACAATGACGGCCTACCCCAGCCAAATCCGGACATTGCTGGGCCAATTGTGTGCCGCCCTATGGGACTCCCAATCACGGCCGGATATGATACAGCCTGGATTTGAACCAGGGACTGTAGTGACACCTCTTGTACGGAGAATCAGTGCGTTAGACCGCTGCGCCACTCAGATCACCATTCCAGTGACTACCTCATGAAGCTGGTTAAGAGAATGCCAAGGTTGTGCAAAGCTGTCATCAAGGCAAAGGGTGGCTACTTTGAAGAATCTGAAATGTAAAATATATTTTGATTTATTTAACACTTCTTGCGTTACTACATGATTCCATATGTGTTGTTTAATAGTTTTGATGTCTTCACCATTATTCTACAATGTAGAACATAATAAAAATAAAGATAAACCCTTGAATGAGTAGGTGTGTCCAAACATAAGTAAGATTCTCTGCATGTGATGTGGACCGAGAACAGGTTTGACACATCTCCTGAAACCGACTTCTAATGTGTCCCTGGGGCAGTAGTTATGACTTGAGTGACACGGAGGTCTGACAACATGACTTTTCCCTCTTCAGGCCAAGTCTCCAATTCTAGACTCCAGTCTACAAAACCAGGGTGTCTTACGATTTGGTTATAATTTTTTTTAAATTTGGGACATCGGTTCGAATTAGGGCCGCGGCTATCTGTCATTCCTGACTCTCAGGGGCTCATCGATGACAGGCCGAGCCACGGATACAACACCAGGTGTTTTATCCTCGTTGAGGTGGCTATGATATGACACCTACCTGTTTTTTAGCCTCAACCTGTCAAGGGAGCCAGATTTAATGAATGTAATGATCAAAGAAGGAAAAGCAAGTTTTGCCCTGAGGTACGGATCCCAGTGAGCCTTGCATGCTGCTAATTATTTAGCATTAAGGTAGACAGGCTTATGCATAGACGGCTACTTCAAAGATTTGATTGGGGTCCGGGTTTGTTACAACAGCACAGAGCCTGGAGGTCGCCGTGGTGACAGCAGAACATCAGGGCGGATAAATCTGATCGCGTAAACTGTCTCTAGGCAGCCACAGGTAAGCAGACGCCTTTATCCACTCTGACAGGTGACGTGAAGAACAAACATGTAGGCTACGGCATAGAAGATCTGGGCTGGCTGATGGAACATTTGTGGCAACTTTTAATGTCGAAGTGTAACTTTTATGCCGTAAGATGTTGGTAA